>NW_006795112.1:533140-538147 GCF_000442215.2 Lipotes vexillifer | reverse complement strand
TTTTTTCTTGCGTTATGCGGGCCTCTCACTGTTGTGGCCTCTCCCATTTGCGGAGCACAGGCTCCGGACGCGCAGGCTCAGTGGCCATGGCTCACGGGCCCAGCCGCTCCGCTGCATGTGGGATCCTCCCGAAACGGGGCACGAACCCGCGTCTCCTGCATCGGCAGGCGTACTCTCAAGCACTGCGCCACCAGGGAAGCCCTGACTTGTTTTTATATACAACGTGAGCTGCAAAATTAATAAGCATCCTATCATTCAGAATGTTTATTCTGATGTTTAATCGAACTTTTAAAGGAATTACATTTGTAACTTAATATCCATTAATTAGCCATAATAATTATAAATAGCAAAGGCATTCCCATTTATTCTACATATATTTATTGAGCATCTACTATTTGTAATACTGTGCTAGGTCCCAATTTTAAAAATAAGCATTATAATTGAGTAGATATTTCTCCAAAGAATATAAACAAATGAAAGATAAGCAAATGAAAGATGCTCAACACCATTAGTCATTAGGAGAATAAAATCAAAACTACGATGAGATACCTCTTCACAACCACTAAGATGGCTAATACAAGACAAATAAGTGTTGGAAAGGATGTGGAGAAATTGGAATACTCATCTATTGCTGGTTGGATTTTAGAATGGTACAGCCAATTTGGAAAACAGTTTAGCTATTCATTGAGATGTTAAATGTGAAGTTACTATATGACTCAGCAATTCCACTCCTAGGTATATACCCAAGAGAATTGAAAATAGGTGTTCAAACAAAAAACTTGTACACAAATGTCCATATCAGCATTATTCATAATAACAAGAAGCAAGCTGCATGTTCATCAACTGAGGAATATATTTTAAAAGATGTGGTAAAAAAAAATGTTTCTGAAGAACCTAGGGGCAGGACAGGAATAAAGATGCAGACATGGAGAATCGACTTGAGGACATGGGGAGGGGGAAGGGTAAGCTGAGACAAAGTGAGAGAGTGGCATGGACATATATACACTACCAAATGTAAAATAGATAGCTAGTGGGAAGCAGCCACATAGCACAGGGAGATCAGCTGGGTGCTTTGTGACCACCTAAGGGGTGGGATAGGGAGGGTAGGAGGGAGACACAAGAGGGAGGGGATATGGGGATATATGTATACATATAGCTGATTCACTTCATTATACAGGAGCAACTAACAAAACAGTGTAAAGCAATTATACGCCAATAAAGATGTTAAAAAAAAAAGATGTGGTGTTTCCACACCATGGAATATTATTCAGCTATTAGAAGAAATGAAGTGCTGGTACATGCTATGATACAGATGAAACTTCAAAACATTAGCTTTCGTTTATATGGTTCTATACAGGGGAATTGTATGATTTCCATTTATTTAAAATATCCAGAATAGACAAAACTATAGAGACAGAAGGTAGAGCTATCTATGTGTGTTGTGGGGTAGTGAGGTTGGGAGGAGTTGTTGAATGGGAAGCTACTAACTGGTGGGTACAAGTTTTCTTTTCAGGTAATGAAAATGTTCTAAAATTAGGTTGTGCTAAAAGATCGCAACTGTGACTATACAAAAAGCTATTTGTACACTCGTAAGGAATCATATTTTTTGATATATGAGTGATCTCAATAAAGCTGTTAAAAAGGTAAAGAAAAAGCAAAATAATGGATATAATGACACTGTTACATTTATTTAAAATATTAATTTTGTTAAAGACATTCAAAAAGTATTTTATCTCTTAAAATGTTTCATTAATTGTTCTTCTGACTTCTTTTGCTAATATTTTCTGCCGTCTGTGAGTTTGGAACCTGTCTCAGTTTGATACAATTAATTGTGTATTCATTCAGTGAAACCAATATTAGGAAAAACATTTTGCTCTGAATAATCAAGTAAACTTCTGACCATTACCTTTCGGAGGTTAAAAAGCTCACTCAAATTGCACAGTTTGAAGAAAAAAATGTAGTGTGATGTGCTATAACTTTGAGAAAGCTTTGAAAAAAAGCATATATTATGTTTCACTTCATTTGTCAATGGCTTGTATATGAGGAGTAAAAAACAGAAGTCATATAAATTGAATGAGTTATATTTATTGGAAGCCATACAAATATTCTTTTATGATAGCTAGTAAAGCCTTACATATTTGTGAAGTGTAATATGTTAATGATTTCCTGAAGAAGACTTCAATATAATTAAATTTCATTTCTAATTTTCTCTGTCTCAGAATTTCACCTTCCATGTGAATGATAGTTTAAAAAAAAATGGTGACATCATTGGAATGACCATGTATGGTTTTATTCTCAAAAATTATATGAGTTTGAATTATTTTTTAGATTCCATATATAAGTGATAGTGATACTAGAAAAGCGTTATCAAAAGTTGAGGCTCTTGTTCAACTCATTCAAAAAGAATTTGAGCAAGGAACACAAAACACTAAGGAAAAATAAAGACTGAGGCTGGGGAGCAAAGAGTACAAAGAAGCGGTTTATTCAGGGCAGAAGCTAAAGTTACACACTCAGAGGAGAAGAGTATGGGCATGTCATAGTGAGGGTTTTTTGATCCCCCTTTTATTTTTAGTCTATTGAATGGGTGGGGGTCTTTTTTTTTGCGGTACGCGGGCCTCTCACCGCTGTGGTCTCTCCCGTTGCGGAGCACAGGCTCCTAACGCGCAGGCCCTGCGGCCACGGCTCACGGGCCCAGCCGCTCCGCGGCATGTGGGATCTTCCCGGACCGGGGCACGAACCCGTGTCCCCTGCATCGGCAGGCGGACTCTCAGCCACTGCGCCACCAGGGAAGCCCGGGTAGGGGTCTTTTTGTTTACAGTTGGAATATTCATTGAGGCGAAGGTTGAGGTGTGACCTGGACTGCACCAGGCTACATCAGCTCCGGGTCCTGAGCTTTTTTCTCCTACAGCCACTGTACATATGCTCTAAGAGCTGTTTCCCTTAAAATTTCCCTTACTAGTGGGGCACCACATGTGGAAGGTGGTACCGGGTCATCAGCAACCTGTGCAGTTTTATTGCACGTGCTTCACAATTCTCATGGTCAGGGTTTCTTGTTAAAATGCTACAGAGTTTCTGTTTTAAATGCGATTCCCCTATGTGTCATGCCCTCATTAAATGCAAAACAAGGAGGTGGCTTTGCCTTCTGCCTAATGCCTATGCATGAAGAGGCTGTCCTTGGGCCCCACCCTACTCTGTTCATAGCATGCAGTATTGTCTTTCTCTGTTTGACTTATTTAACTTAACATGATGACCACAAGGTCCATCCATGTCACAAACAACAGGATTTCCTTCTTTCTCATCACTGACCAATTTTGCATTGTGTATTGTATAATTGAAATTTGCTAAGAGAGCAGAGCTTAAATATTCTCAACAAAGCAAGTAAATAAAATAAATATTTGAAGTGATGGATATTTAATTAACTAAATAGGAAGAATCCTTTCACAATGTAGACATATATCAAATCATCATCATGTACACTTTAAATATCTTATTTGTCAATTATACCTCAATAAAGCTGAAAAAAATTACATATAAATCACTTAGTCTTATATCTCTACATATTAGCTTATCTGGTTTGATACTTCCTCATAAGCCAATGTAGTTTTCTGTCCTTCTACTTCTCTGTACCATCTCTTTAGCTTCCATGACCCCCATCAATGCCACCACCTAGCATCTACACAAAACAACTTCTTTTAAAAAATGGTATTTTATTATAGTCGATTTACAATATTGTGTTAATTTCTGCTATACAGCAAATGATTCAGTTATTCATGTATATACATTTATATACTTTTTCATATTCTTTTCCATTATTGTTTATTACAGGATATTGAATATAGTTCCCTGTGTTATACAGTAGGACCTTGTTGTTTATCCACTCTATATATAATAGTTTGCAGTGTTAATCCCAAACTCCCAAACCATCCCTCCCCCACCCCTCTACCCCTTGGCAACCACATCTGTTCTCTATATCTGTGAGTCTGTTTCTGTTTTATAGACAAGTTTATTTGTGTCATATTTTAGATTCCACATATAAGGGATATCATATGGTATTTATCTTTCTCTTTCTGACTTACTTCACTTAGTGGGATAGTCTGTAGATCCATCCATGTTGCTGCAAATGGCATTATTTCATTCTTTTTTTTATGGCTGAGCAGTATTCCTTTGTACATATGTACAACATCTTCTTTATGCATTCATCTGATGATGGACATTTAGATTGTTTCCATGTCTGGGCTATTGTGAATAGTGCTGCAATGAATATAGGGGTGCATGTATCTTTTCAAATTATAGTTTTGTCCAGATATAGGCCCAGGAATGGGATTGCTGGATCGTATGGCAACTTTATTTCCAGTTTTTTGAGGAACCTCCATACTGTTTTCCATAGTGGCTGCACCCATTTATATTCCCACCAACAGTGCAGAGGGTTCCCTTTTCTCCACACCCTCTCCAGTATTGATTATTTGTAGACTTTTTGATGATGGCCATTCTGACAAGTGTGAGGTGATACCTCATTGTAGTTTTTCTCTGATACTTAGTGATGTTGAGCATCTTTTCATGTACCTATTGACCATCTGTATGTCTTCTTCGGAGAAATGTCTATTTAGGTCTTCTGCCTGTTTTTTGATTGGGTTGTTAGTTTGTTTTCTTGTTATTGAGCTATATGAGCTGTTTGTATGTTTTGGAAATTAAGCCATTGTTGGTTGCATCATTTACAAATATTTTCTCCCAGTACGTAGGTTGTCTTTTCGTTTTGTTTGTAGTTTCCTTTGCTGTGCAAAAGCTTATAAGTTTAATTAGGTTCCATTTGTTTATTTTTGCTTTTATTTCTATTGCCTTGGGAGACTGACCTAAGAAAATTGATACGAAATATGTCAGAGAATGATTTACCTATGTTCTCTTCTAGGAGTTTTATGGTGTCATGTCTTATATTTAGGTCTTAAACCATTTTGAGTTTATTTTGATGTGTGGTGTGAAGGTGTGTTCTAACTTCATTGATTTATGTGA
>NW_006795112.1:516658-533130 GCF_000442215.2 Lipotes vexillifer | reverse complement strand
CAACTTTCCCTACACCACTTGCTCAACAGACTGTCTTTTCCCCATCGTATATTCTTGCCTCCTTTGTTGAAGATTAATTGACTGTAAGTGTGTGGGTTTATTTCAGGGCTCTCTATTCTGTTTCATTGATCCATATGTCTGTTTTTGTGCCAATACCACCCTGTTTTGATTACTGTAGCTTTGTAGTATTGTCTGAAGTTTGGGAGGGTTATGCCTCCTCTTTTGTTCTTTTTCCTCAGGATTGCTTTGGCAGTTCTGGATCTTTTATGGTTCCATATAAATTTTAGGATTATATGTTCTAGTTCTGTGAAAAATGTCATGGGTAATTTGATAGGGATTGCATTAAATCTGTAGATTGCTTTGGGTAGTATGGCCATTTCAACAATATTAATTTTTCCAGTCCAAGATCATGGGCTATCTTCCCATTTCTTTGAATCATTTTCAATGTCCTTTATTAATGTTTTAAAATTCTCAACATATAAGTCTTTTACCTCCTTGATCAGGTTTATTCCTAAGTATTTTATTTTATTTTTGGTGCAGTTTTAAAAGGCATTGTTTTTTTACATTCCCTTTCTGATATTTCATTGTTAGTGTAAAGAAAGGCAACTAAGTTCTGCATGTTAATCTTGTATCCTGCTACCTTGCTGAGTTCATATATCAGTTCTGATAGTTTTTGTGTGGATTTTCTTTAAGGTTTTCTATATATAGTATCATGTCATCTGCATATAATGACAATTTTACCTCTAAAACTACTTTTCTATACATACAATTTCATGGGGTTTTTTTCCCCCAGAATACAAAAAATCCTCAGGAACAGGATAAATAATTTATAAATTAATAAAAGCAAATGAAAGATTTAAAAAGTCTCAAAATCAAAAATCACTTTTGTAAGCACATGGTGAACAAATTATAAATATTATAAATTGTTATCAAAAGATTTGATGTTAATACAAAAGTACACCCACTTATAAAGCTCTCTGAACTACTGATAACTCTGTCAGAAATTTAGTCAGAAATCTATTCCATCCCTAGTGGAATCAGATTTTATGGTAAACCTAATTTATTCTCACTGTATATATTCCCTACTCTCTTCTGCAACTATTTTAAGGACTATCATGGTGTTATAAAATATTGATGATTATCTACATATTACTCACAAGTTGACAGTTAATAAAAATTTACATGATTCGTTTTAAAAATATTTAGTGTTTAAATCTAAGATATTTTGTAAGTTCTGTAAACTGTTTGAAATGACAATAATTCATGTAAACTAAAATCAATTTTGAATGACTAGATCTACCAAAATAAAGCTGATATCCATTTCAATACTTGTTAAATCCACAATATTCTAATTGCATATTTGTTGACATAATGGGTATATTTTTTTTTTTTTTTTTTGCAATTGACATTTTTCAGTGTTAAAGTACAAAAGCAAGTTGAGCAAGAAGTACAATATAGAATATTGGTAAATGTGTTTAAATTTAGTCTCAAACATTTATATGAAAACATGTAAATGTAGTTTGATTACTTGCTGTAGTATACGTTATAGTTGGTCTCAGTCAAGAGACCTTCCTAACACACTTTTCACTGATGACTGCCACAAAGCAAGAGATGGGTGGAGAAGGAGAGAAAGGTATTGTGCTCCTCTTTCCATATTGAGCTTCTTCACCAGCTCTAGCCTGCCTCTTCTCAAAACTTCATGTTACAGGAAACAAACTGTAATTTTTCAAGTTGCTATTTGTTATGCTTTTGGTTATTTGAAGGCAGATGCACTACCAAATAAAATATAATATGCATTTTTAAACACTGTATTGATTTAGATGTACTTTTAAAATGTACACCTTTTCATGCATTTGTCACTGATATGAAAATGTAATTTGAGGAAATGTTCAAGACAAATGACGCATAAACATAATCAAGAATTTCAGCTTTTGAATTTCATATCTAAAATTTATTTTCTCTTGCCATGGAGTTTTTACCTTTAATAGTATGAGGAAAATATAAGTAATTATGAAGAACTACCAAATATTTAGTATCTATAATGTGCTGAATACTGTTTTAGTTATTTTACGTGTATCATTTGTTTTTTGAATCACTGCTACAACCCTACTATGGAGGTAAATATACATTTGTTTTACAAATGACAAACTGGGATCAGATTGGTTAGGCAATCTGCTGTAGTTCACATGGTCAGAAAGTAACTGAGGCTGGACTCCTAAACACACTTGTCAAGGATGACAGTCTATGTTCTTTTCATGGTGTCTCACTTCCTCTGAACCTTGTTAATCCAGAGCAGATTTGAAAATTGCTGTTTTTCTCTCATTCCATCACTAGCCAAATTAATATTTTAAATATATTTATCTGTTTCTTCATGTTTTACATGGTCATTATGAAAAGAAAAAAATGCTTTCCCTTGAATAGTTTCATTTTAATGCATTATCTTTCCACACAAATCTATCCTATGAAGGTTGATGGTGTGATGAATTTGGCAGTGGAGGGAAAATACGTATATACCATGACATAAAAAGACTTCTTTCAAAAAGAAGTTCCTGATGAGTGTCATTTCTTCTTGTATGTAGATTTCCATCTTGACATGTTTTACCAATGCTCACTCATTCAGTACCCATTTGGTGAGCGCTTCTAGTGTGTCAGTTGTTGTGCCGCATCTTGGGGATGTAAATAAAGCAGAAAGTCTTTACTCAGCATGCTTAGAGTTTATATGGAGACATGACTTTGTAGGGTGCAAATGAAAAGTGCTATGAAAGGATCAGGACATCCAGAAAGAATTTTGTATATTTTGCAAATTGTGTGGTTAAAATCCAAGCCAATTCTTCCTCTCAGCCCTGTGCCTTTCGGAGGTTGTATCTAATGAGAGGAAGATATGCCTGTTTCTTATTGCATAAGGTACTATCAGCTTGCCAAGCCCTGTGCTTGCCTGCATCCTGCTGGAAGGAGTGCCTTTCCTTAACTTTATGGAAAGACTAAGAAATTGGTAGGATCAGCTGGTATACACCACATAAAATAAACCCTTACCTCATTCTGCATGGTTAAAGAGGCTTATCTCAAATAATGGCTAACAGTCTCATCCTTTCAGACAGAGTTCTCTGGTCAAAAGGAATAAGATGCTTACATATGTGGAAAGTCAAAGAAATGTGCACAAACAAGTTGAAGTCAGGAATCTTTGAATGTAGTAAATAAGATGGTAAAAAGGCTGCAGATACACATAAGGAAGCAGATGTTGAAAGCCTCATATTCCATAGCAAGATGTTATAAGTGTACATTTTGTATTGAAACAGTCTCTATCAATAAAAGGATAGATAACCATACCATAAGTTAAAGATTTGCTTACATATTTTACCTTACTGAATCAGAATATCACCTCCAGGACCAAGAAAGCAATAGTGAAACAGAGAGGAAATAGTCTCCGTTCTCAAGATGAAACTGGAATTTGTCATTTTGCTATTGTAAAATAAAATGGGTCATAATTTGGAAAGAACTGAAGGTCTCAGAGAATCAACATTTACAGTGCATGACACACATTCATGCATGGGTAAAATCTATTTAATGTACAATGAATCCAATGGATTTTAAAGTAACAGAGCATATAAAGTTTATTGATATAATTTGAATTTTCACATTTCAATGCACCTTTAAGGAGTGATCACTTGTTGAGTTTTGGTGCAGCATCAAAGAATATTCAGAATTATCTGAAAAGGCTATTAAAATGCTCCTCTCATTTCCAGCTATGAATCTGTGTGAGGCTGTAATTTCTTGAGACATATCAATTGATGCAACATTTAGCAGTATATTGAAAGTCAAAGTGTATGAAATCCAGTTCCTTTCTATTGTTAGATGTAATAAGAGATTTGCAAAAATGTAAAATATTATCCCTATTTTCACTAACTTTTTATTTTCGAAAATAGTTTATTTATTTTAAATGTTAGCATGTAATGAAATTATTATAAAATTTTTAAATGAATAACTAAAAATATTTTAAACTTTCTCAATTTTAATCACCTATTCAGTAATATTGGTAGATATAATTAACATGAACAAAGACTTTTGGATCCCTCAATAATATATTTTAATTGCTTTTGGAGATATTACTGGTGTACAATAATCAGCAAATATTAATATAGTTCAGTTTGTTAAATTTGACATAAGAATACACCTGTGAATCCACAACCACAATCAAGATAATAAATATATCCATCATCCTAAAAGGTTCCTCATGCGCCGTTATAATCCTTTCCTCCGTTCCTAGGACTACTTTTTTGTCTGTCTAGAATAGTTCTGTTCTATTTCTTGCTGTGTGTTATACTACCTTTAATTTCTTAAGCAAACCTTTGACATTAGTGACTCTTAGAACGTGAATAATGATTTCAGCTGTCTGCCTCAGAGATGCTCTAAACATCAGAGGCAATATTATTTTTTTTCAAGTTTTGAATAACTGGGAAGCAGATTAGGTTCACTGATTGTAGTTATCAAATATTCATATGGCACATGCATGGCTAGAATATAGGATTAAGGAATCACAGAATTGATGTATAGGGAAGGTCAGTCAACCCTGGGCTATAGAGATTATCTTGTCCATTCTGCTTTATTTTTTATTTTATTTATTTATTATTATTTTTTTTTTTTGGCGGTATGCAGGCCTCTCACTGTTGTGGCCTCTTCCGTTGCGGAGCACAGGCTCTGGACGCGCAGGCTCAGCCGCCATGGTTCATGGGCCCAGCTGCGCTGTGGCATGTGGGATCCTCCCGGACCAGGGCACGAACCTGTGTCCCCTGCATAGGCAGGTGGACTCTCAACCACTGCACCACCAGGGAAGCCCCATTCTGCTTTATTTTGATTATACAGATAAAACTAAATTGTTTTTCCGTTCTAAGATTCAATGATTGTAACATTTCAAATCATTGTTATAAAAACAAATAAGAGAATTAAATCAATATTATGAAATTTAAAAGGAACAAATGCCAGTATCCACCTTTACTAGTTAGAATAAAACAATAAATGATGTAGGTAAAGACTGGGAAAAACTGATATGATAGCACCTTTAAATAGAAAATTCTTGTGTTTTTGTTGATTATGACAAGCTCAGCGTGCATCAACACTCTGATCATACCACTGAAAATATTATCATGATATGGTATTACATTGTGTTTATCAATGTCTCATGTCCAGATAAGAAGGTTATTCATCCCGTCTACTATGAAGTTCCCACTTGGAATAATTTCTCTAACGCTATACATCACAATGTAAAAGAAATATTGGCAGAACAGTGTTCAGAACAGTGAGGAATCTGAAAACTCTGACACATGAGGAAAGATGAAAGGAAGTGGGGGATTTTAGTCTGGAGATAAAAAGATTTAGGAGAGCCACAGTAGATGCTTTTAAATATTTGAGTAGCTATTCTGTTGGAGAAAAAAATAGATTCTATGTATTCTATAAATCTTTCAGACATCACTTGTATGTATTAAAGTTTTAATGAAGCAGTTGCTGCTACTTATAAGGAAAATCCTTCAGATAATGAATGATCTGCAATGATAGATAAGGCAGACAGATTACATAGTGAGAACACCTTTATGTGAAACATTTGAGTAGCAGCTAATTCATTGTGTGTAGAGAATGGTTGGTTAACACATGGGTTTAACAGTTTCATTGTGTGTAGAGAATGGTTGGTTAACACATGGGTTTAACAGTGGAGTGTCCATAATTCTGAGGAAATTTGAAAAAAAAATCAAAATGAAATTGATAAAATTAGTTATTTGCTGAAATTACAAGAGTGACTGTCCATTAATATTATATGAAGAAACATGGGGCTGTTCAGTCTTAATAAAAGCAGGACTGAAATGTGATTCTTACCGAAGAGTCTAAACAAATCTGAGACCTTTGCTTATTATAGGCTCCATGAAGGAAGTTACCTGATTTACTTGATTGCAACATTTTGGGGGAGCTTGGAAACTATAGATAACTTTAGATCAGAATTAGCAATGAATGTATCATTTGAGGAAGATGCAGACATGGAGAAAAGATAAAACAGACATGGAAAGAGGGAGGTAATAAGAGCAGTTGAGTCATGAGAATGGCTAAGGAAATAGAGGTGCAAACCCCTCTATCTGAGAATATGAAAAAGACTAGGTCACTAGACCTTTAATTGGATCACCACAGTTGATGTTAGACATGATGTCCTAAATAATGATTTAAATTTTAAATTTTACAGGAGCAGTTGTGCAACTGTTAAAATAGTTTCCTTTGCTCCTTACCCTCCTGAGTCACTTGATACGAAATCCTGAGGTGATCTGTGTCTGTCTCTATCACTTGAAATTTAGTAGTTAATATATACCTTTATGTACGAATGGTTTATTTGAGATAAGTGGAATGTGATCAACACAGGGTGTAAGAAAAGGAAATGGAGGAACCAGGCTTTAAAGGAAGTATGAAATTAATCCATTCTAAACATTCTCTACCCCATCACTCCCCACACAACATTGGAGTGATTTCTTTCTCAACAAGCAGTTTTGTTCTAATTTGATCTTCCATGAAATGTCTCCTTAACAGTACATTTACAGATGTGGCTCATGGACCACTTACATTGAAATCACCAATAATATTTGTCAAACATACATATTCTTAGGCCTGATACCACTGAATCAGATTCTACTGAATCAGAATCTTTGATGGTGATTCCTAGGAGTCTTCATTTTATGCAACTGCCCATGTAACTTTTATGCACACAAAATTTGAGGAACACTGTCTTATGTAGAAAGAATGTGCTGACCAGTTACTATGAACAAATCCTTGGCTTCTACTAGATGACGCTACTCCCTTGGCCCTAGTAAAACCACCTCCTCCCTTTGTTCCTTCAGTCTGATGGTGGGGACTGTAAGGGGTTCCTTTTGTTGCGAGTGTCTGGATTCCCTTTTGGTCTCCTGTTTGCTGATTGTTGTTGTTTCTTCATTATTTGTCTAGCCAGTTCTTTGCATTTCAATCCCTGTTGTTTATATATTCAGAGTGGTTTCTTTTTTACTCCCAGTTGTGTGCTGGCCCTATCTCTAGGGTGGCCAGTATTCCTAGATGTCATTGGCCTCTGATCTCCCCTTAATCAAAGGATACGTACTTGAATCAAAGATCATTTGAAAGAAATATTAGGGTCAATTTTTAACTTTTAGTTTCGCCATATATATTTATTGAATATATATATATTCACTTAGCTATATACAATTCAAATCTTAGCAACTTTGAACAGGAGTAGATGCCATATTCTCCTACATTCAGTATCTAGTCCTTTGAGACAATTATATAAGTTATCATTAGTGTAAAAGGCTTCTCTATATGGCCATGGAATGACCTTGTTTGGTGAGAATACATTCTTTTTTTTTTTTTTTTTAATATTAGTGTCTTTCATTTCCAGGCAATATGTTTAATGGTAGAGTTACAAAGATGAATAAGACATGTTTCCTGTCCTGGACAATTGAACAGTAATTGAAGGTATTAGGAAAGCAAACAGTGGTAATACAAATGAATATATGAATAGATTTAGGTTTTTTGTTGTTGTTGTTTATTGAGTTCTATGGGGAAAACATAGGAAATGAACAAGAGGAGGGAGACACTGTAGTTGGAGTAAGGAGGCAATGTTGTTGATACTTTAGACAGTTAAGATACTATTTTTTATTCCCTAGCAATCTTTCATTCCCTAGCAATCTTAATAAGTATTAGCACCCTTATTTTACAGATGAGTAACTTTGGAGAGATTGTCATTTGCCAAAACTAGTTTTCAAGTTTCCATTGTAGGTCACGTGTCGTTTCTTTGATATATAAATATTGGAGTGTGCCAAATCTGAGTCTTTAACCCTCTCTCTTCTCCATCTGTACTTCTTACATCAGGTTTTCTCACCACTCGTGGCTTTAAATATCATGTCACCACTGTGCTGACTCCTCTCAAATTAAATCTCCAGCTCAGATATCTTCTCTACTCCACATACTCACATATCCAACTGCCTAATTGAGTTTTACACTTGGATGCATAGCAGGCACTTAAACTTAATTCATCCACAATTGAACTTCTGCTATCTCTCATCTCTCAAACCACCTTCTCCTGGAGTAGTCCCTGTTTGATTAAATAATAACTCCATCTTTTTAGTTTCTCAGGCCCCAAACCTTCAATTTCTTTTGATTTCTTTTTTCTTTTAAATCAATATTCATATTTTGATCACTTCTCATCACTTTTATCCTCTTGAGGATTCTTTTACCTTTTAAAGAAGCCTTCTCTAAGATCTCCCTCTATCTATCTGCCTACTTATCTACCTATGAAATCGGGGCTGGCTTCCTGTATGTGCAACCTATGTAGTCTCAAAGGGTCCCAGGTTTAAAAGGACCTATGTTTAGTTTAATGTTCTGCTGTCACCATCTTGAAATTCTTCATAATTTTATCTTTGAACTTGTGTTTTGTAAATGAAGTCCCATAGGAGAATGGAACATACACAATAGTAGAGGAAATACGTGAAATATGTTCACTGCCATTCCTTGCCACCCCACTGATAGGTGATGCCCTGAGAACACAGAATTCTGGTGTGTTCCCAATGCATGTAAGTTCAGCAAGACTCAAAGTAAGTAAAAGGGAAGCATACTATGTCTTTGACTGAGTAAGTGGCAGTGCTGACAGCCCTGAGAGGCCACACTTTTATTTGAACCAGAATTGCTTCTGACACTGAAAGAAGGCAGTGGTGTTCTATGAACCATGGACAACTAACCAAGCCTAACATGTCCTTTCTTAGTCGTGTTCTTCACTCTGTTAGCAACTGCTTAAGAAAATGATGACACTAAATGGGAAAGGAGGGAAGAAATTGCTGAAGGTAGAGAGTATTGGTTTTTGGGAAGAATGTCTTTTTATTTTGTTGTTGATGCTTCTTTCTTTCCTTCTTTTTTTCTCCTTTCTTTCTCCATCATTTACTTCCTTCCCTTCCTTCTTCCTTCCTCTCTCTTCTTCTTTCTTTCTTAACAAGAAGGTTGAAAGAAATGGGTTGTTAAGGAAATCAAAGTCTAGTAAACATCAAAAACTTATAGATCATAGTGTTCACAAGCTCTTCTTTGTAATAATGTTAAATTACTGACAAAATGTTTTTTGAAAACAAAACAAAAATATCCCAAACTAGCACATGCCAATGGCTATGCTTATCTAAGCAACTGGTGTTCCTCTCTGCTTTTGAGGCATTTCTTCTGGAGCTGTACAAAGTCATCTTCTTTATCTTGAATATTAAGAGGTAAAATAAAAGGTTGAGTTTGTGCATCTTTCCATTGTTCTGATGAACAAAATACATATGCGTGTCTCAGTTATGAAATATAAAATGTGTAATCTCTTGACATCTGCCAAAGACAAATGTATTCTGGTCTCTACACTTAGCGTGTTAAACTAAAACAAATACAATTTTACATAAAAATTAGTTATTTACCTCAGAGGTTAAAGATTGTAGTACTGAATTCTAGCCACATATGAAAGAATACCTTACAGTTACACATGGCAGCCATTTTTTTTCCTGAGAATTGTAAGATTTTGGCTGATTGTATTACTTAGGAGATGCTTTGTTTCCCAGGGTAGATATCTGCATAATAAATAGAAAATATATTTTTTGCTTCAGAAACCCCCTCCATAAAAATGTTGTGGGTTGTTCCATTCAAACTGGTTATTTTTTTTTTTTTAACATCTTTATTGGGGTATAATTGCTTTACAATGGTGTGTTAGTTTCTGCTTTATAACAGAGTGAGTCAGTTATACATATATATATGTTCCCATATCTCTTCCCTCTTTGTCTCCCTCCCTCCCACCCTCCCTATCCCACCCCTCCAGACAGCCACAAAGAACCGAGCCGGTTTCCCTGTGCCATGCGGCTGCTTCCCACTGGCTATCTACCTTACGTTTGTTAGTATATATATGTCCATGTCTCTCTCTCGCCCTAACACACCTCACCCTTCCCCCTCCCCATATCCTCAAGTCTGTTCTCCAGTAGGTCTCTGTCTTTATTCCTGTTTTACCCCTAGGTTCTTCATAACATTTTTTTTTCTTAAATTCCATATATATGTGTTAGCATACGGTATTTGTCCTTCTCTTTCTGACTTACTTCACTCCGTATGACAGACTCTAGATCTATCCACCTCATTACAAATAGCTCAATTTCGTTTCTTTTTATGGCTGAGTAATATTCCATTGTATATATGTGCCACATCTTCTTTATCCATTCATCCGACGGCGGGCACTTAGGTTGTTTCCATCTCCGGGCTATTGTAAATAGAGCTGCAATGAACATTTTGGTACATGACTCTTTCTGAATTCTGGTTTCCTCAGGGTATATACCTAGTAGTGGGATTGCTGGGTCATATGGTAGTTCTATTTGTAGTTTTTTAAGGAACCTCCATACTGTTCTCCATAGTGGCTGAACCAATTCACATTCCCACCAGCAGTGCAAGAGTGTTCCCTTTTCTCCACACCCTCTCCAGCATTTATTGTTTCTAGATTTTTTGATGATGGCCATTCTGACTGGTGTGAGATGATATCTCATTGTAGTTTTGATTTGCATTTCTCTAATGATTAATGATGTTGAGCATTCTTTCATGTGTTTGTTGGCAGTCTGTATATCTTCTTTGGAGAAATGTCTATTTAGGTCTTCTGCCCATTTTTGGATTGGGTTGTTTATTTTTTTGTTATTGAGCTGCATGAGCTGCCTGTAAATTTTAGAGATTAATCCTTTGTCAGTTGATTCATTTGCAAATATTTTCTCCCATTCTGAGGGCTGTCTTTTGGTCTTGTTTATGGTTTCCTTTGCTGTGCAAAAGCTTTGAAGTTTCATTAGGTCCCATTTGTTTATTTTTGTTTTTATCTCCATTACTCTAGGAGATGGGTCAAGAAGGATCTTGCTGTGATTTATGTCATAGAGTGTTCTGCCTATGTTTTCCTCTAAGAGTTTGATAGTTTCTGGCCTTACATTTAGGTCTTTAATCCATTTTGAGCTTATTTTTGTGTATGGTGTTAGGGAGTGATCTAATCTCATACTTTTACATGTACCTATCCAATTTTCCCAGCACCACTTATTGAAGAGGCTGTCCTTTCTCCACTGTATATTCCTGCCACCTTTATCAAAGATAAGGTGACCATATGTGCATGGGTTTATCTCTGGGCTTTCTATCCTATTCCATTGATCTATCTTTCTGTTTTTGTGCCAGTACCATACTGTCTTGATTACTGTAGCTTTGTAGTATAGTCTGAAGTCAGGCAGCCTGATTCCTCCAGCTCCATTTTTTGTTCTCAAGATTGCTTTGGCTATTCGGGGTCTTTTGTGTTTCCATACAAATTGTGAAATTTTTTGTTCTAGTTCTGTGAAAAATGCCAGTGGTAGTTTGATAGGGATTGCATTGAATCTATAGATTGCTTTGGGAAGTAGAGTCATTTTCACAATGTTGATTCTTCCAATCCAAGAACATGGTATATCTCTCCATCTGTTTGTATCATCTTTAATTTCTTTCATCAGTGTCTTATAATTTTCTGCATACAGGTCTTTTGTCTCCTTAGGTAGGTTTATTCCTAGATATTTTATTCTTTTTGTTGCAATGGTAAATGGGAGTGTTTTCTTGATTTCACTTTCAGATTTTTCATCATTAGTATATAGGAATGCCAGAGATTTCTGTGCATTAATTTTGTATCCTGCTACTTTACCAAATTCATTGATTAGCTCTAGTAGTTTTCTGGTAGCATCTTTAGGATTCTCTATGTATAGTATCATGTCATCTGCAAACAGTGACAGCTTTACTTCTTCTTTTCCGATTTGGATTCCTTTTATTTCCTTTTCTTCTCTGATTGCTGTGGCTAAAACTTCCAAAACTATGTTGAATAAGAGTGGTGAGAGTGGGCAACCTTGTCTTGTTCCTGACCTTAGTGGAAATGCTTTCAGTTTTTCGCCATTGAGGATGATGTTGGCTGTGGGCTTGTCATATACGGCCTTTATTATATTGAGGAAAGTTCCCTCTACACCTACTTTCTGCAGGGTTTTTATCATAAATGGGTGTTGAATTTTGTCAAAAGCTTTCTCTGCATCTATTGAGATGATCATATGGTTTTTCTCCTTCAATTTGTTAATATGGTTAATCACATTGATAGATTTGCGTATATTGAAGAATCCTTGCATTCCTGGAATAAACCCCACTTGATCATGGTGTATGATCCTTTTAATGTGCTGTTGGATTCTGTTTGCTAGTATTTTGTTGAGGATTTTTGCATCTATGTTCATCAGTGATATTGGCCTGTAGTTTTCTTTCTTTGTGACATCCTTGTCTGGTTTTGGTATCAAGGTGATGGTGGCCTCGTAGAATGAGTTTGGGAGTGTTCCTCCCTCTGCTATATTTTGGAAGAGTTTGAGAAGAATAGGTGTTAGCTCTTCTCTAAATGTTTGATAGAATTCGCCTGTGAAGCCATCTGGTCCTGGGCTTTTGTTTGTTGGAAGATTTTTAATCACAGTTTCAATTTCAGTGTTTGTGATTGGTCTGTTCATATTTTCTATTTCTTCCTGATTCAGTCTTGGCAGTTTGTGCATTTCTAAGAATTTGTCCATTTCTTCCAGATTGTCCATTTTATTGGCATAGAGTTGCTTGTAGTAATCCCTCATGATTTTTTGTATTTCTGCAGTGTCAGTTGTTACTTCTCCTTTTTCATTTCTGATTCTATTGATTTGAGTCTTCTCCCTTATTTTCTTGATGAGTCTGGCTAATGGTTTATCAATTTTGTTAATCTTCTCAAAGAACCAGCTTTTAGTTTTATTGATCTTTGCTATTGTTTCCTTCATTTCTTTTTCATTTATTTCTGATCTGATTTTTATGATTTCTTTCCTTCTGCTAACTCTGGGGTTTTTTTGTTCTTCTTTCTCTAATTGCTTGAGGTGCAAGGTTAGGTTGTTTATTCGAGATGTTTCCTGCTTCTTAAGGTGGGCTTGTATTGCTATAAACTTCCCTCTTAGAACTGCTTTTGCTGCATCCCATAGGTTTTGGGTCGTTGTATCTCCATTGTCATTTGTTTCTAGGTATTTTTTAATTTCCTCTTTGATTTCTTCAGTGATCACTTCGTTACTAAGTAGTGTATTGTTTAGCCTCCATGTGTTTGTATTTTTTACTGCTCTTTTCCTATAATTGATATCTAATCTCATGGCGTTGTGGTCGGAAAAGATACTTGATATAATTTCAATTTTCTTAAATTTACCAAGGCTTGATTTGTGACCCAAGATATGATCTATCCTGGAGAATGTTCCATGAGCACTTGAGAAAAATGTGTATTCTGTTGTTTTTGGATGGAGTGTCCTATAAATATCAATTAAGTCCATCCTGTTTAATGTATCATTTAAAGCTTGTGTTTCCTTATTTATTTTCATTTTGGATGATCTGTCCATTGGTGAAAGTGGGGTGTTGAAGTCCCCTACTATGAATGTGTTACTGTCGATTTCCCCTTTTATGGCTGCTAGTTTTTGCCTTATGTATTGAGGTGCTCCTATGTTGGGTGCATAAATATTTACAATTGTTATATCTTCTTCTTGGATCGATCCCTTAATCATTATGTAGTGTCCTTCTTTGTCTCTTCTGATAGTCCTTATTTTAAAGTCTATTTTGTCTGATATGAGAATTGCTACTCCAGCTTTCTTTTGGTTTCCATTTGCATGGAATATCTTTTTCCATCCCCTTACTTTCAGTCTGTATGTGTCTCTAGGTCTGAAGTGGGTCTCTTGTAGACAGCATATATATGGGTCTTGTTTTTGTATCCATTCAGCCAATCTGTGTCTTTTGGTGGGAGCATTTAGTCCATTTACATTTAAGGTAATTATCGATATGTATGTTCCTATTCCCATTTTCTAAATTGTTTTGGGTTCGTTATTATAGGACTTTTCCTTCTCTTGTGTTTTTGTCTAGAGAAGTTCCTTTAGCATTTGTTGTAAAGCTGGTTTGGTGGTGCTGAACTCTCTCAGCTTTTGCTTGTCTGTAAAGGTTTTAATTTCTCCATCAAATCTGAATGAGATCCTTGCTGGGTAGAGTAATCTTGGTTGCAGGTTTTTCTCCTTCATCACTTTCAGTATGTCCTGCCACTCCCTTCTGGCTTGTAGAGTTTCTGCTGAGAGATCAGCTGTTAACCTTATGGGGATTCCCTTGTGTGTTATTTGTTGTTTTTCCCTTGCTGCTTTTAATATGCTTTCTTTGTATTTAGTTTTTGACAGTTTGATTAATATGTGTCTTGGCGTATTTCTCCTTGAATTTATCCTGTATGGGACTCTCTGTGCTTCCTGGACTTGATTAACGATTTCCTTTCCCATATTAGGGAAGTTTTCAACTATAATCTCTTCAAATATTTTCTCAGTCCCTTTCTTTTTCTCTTCTTCTTCTGGAACCCCTATAATTCGAATGTTGGTGCGTTTAATGTTGTCCCAGAGGTCTCTGAGACTGTCCTCAGTTCTTTTCATTCTTTTTTCTTTATTCTGCTCTGCAGTAGTTATTTCCACTATTTTATCTTCCAGGTCACTTATCCGTTCTTCTGCCTCATTTATTCTGCTATTGATCCCATCTAGAGTATTTTTCATTTCATTTATTGTGTTGTTCATCATTGTCTGTTTCATCTTTATTTCTTCTAGGTCCTTGTTAACTGCTTCTTGCATTTTGTCCATTCTATTTCCAAGATTTTGGATCATCTTTACTATCATTATTCTGAACTCTTTTTCAGGTAGACTGCCTATTTCCTCTTCATTTGTTAGGTCTGGTGGGTTTTTATCCTGCTCCTTCATCTGCTGTGTGTTTTTCTGTCTTCTCATTTTGCTTATCTTACTGTGATTGGGTTCACCTTTTTGCAGGCTGCAAGTTCGTAGCTCCCGTTGTTTTTGATGTCTGTCTCCAGTGGCTAAGGTTGGTTCAGTGCGTTGTGTAGGCTTCCTGGTGGAGGGGACTAGTGGCTGTGTTGTGGTGTATGAGGCTAGATCTTGTCTCTCTAGTGGGCAGGTCCACGTCTGGTGGTGTGTTTTGGGGTGTCTGTGGACTTATTATGATTTTAGGCAGCCTCTCTGCTAGTGGGTGGGGTTGTGTTCCTGTTTTGCTATATGGTTGGCATAGGTTGTCCAGCACTGTAGCTTGCTGGTCGTTGAGCGAAGCTGGGTGCTGGTGTTGAGATGGAGATCTCTGGGAGATTTTCGCCGTTTGATATTATGTGGGGCTGGGAGGTCTCTTCTTGACGAGTGTTCTGAAGTTGGCTCTCCCACCTCAGAGGCAGAGTCCTGACTCCTGGCTGGAGCAGCAAGAGCCTTTCATCCACTCGGCTCAGAATAAAAGGGAGAGAAAGTAGAGAGAATTAGTATAAGTAGGAGGAAATAGGAAAGAAAGAAAGAAAGAAAGAAAGAGAGGAGGGAAGGAAGGAAGGAGGGAAGGAAGAAAGAAAGAAAGAAGAAAAGAAAGGAAGAAGGCAAGAAGGAAAGAAAGGAGGGAGGGAGGGAGGAGGGAAGGAAGGAAGGAATGAGGGAAGGAAGGAAAAAATACAGAAAGAAAGAAGATACAGTAAAATAAAATAAAGTATAATAAAGTTATTGAATTAAAAAAATAATTATTTAGAGGAAAAAAAAAAGGGAAGGATAGAACCTTAGGACAAATGGTGGAAGCAAAGTTATAGAGACAAAATCTTACATAGAAGCATACACATATACCCTCACAAAAAGAGGTAAAGTGGAAAAAATCATAAAACTTGCTCTCCAAGTCCACCTCCTCAATTTGGGACGATTCGTTGTCTCAAAAAGGGAAGGAAGGAAGGAAAGATAGAAAGAAGGTAAAGTATAACAGAGTTCTTTAAATTAAAATTAATTATTAAGAAAAAAATTAAAAAAAAAAATGGTCGGATAGAACGCTGGGACAAATGGTGGAAGCAAACCTATACAGACAAGATCTCACACAGAAGCATACACATACACATTCACAAAAAGAGGAAAAGGGGAAAAAATCATAGATCTTGCTCTAGAAGTCCGCCTCCTCAATTTGGGATGATTCGCTGTCTATTCATGTATTCCACAGAGGCAGGGTACATCAAATTGATTGTGTAGCTTTAATCCGCTGTTTCTGAGGCTGCTGGGAGAGATTTCCCTTTTTCTTCTTTGTTCTCACAGCTCACAGGGGCTCAGCTTTCGACTTGGCCCTGCCTCTGCGTGTAGGTCGCTGGAGGGCGTCTGCTTTTTGCTCAGACAGGACGGCGTTAAAGGAGCCGCTGACTCGGGGGCTCTGGCGCTCTCAGGCCGGGGGCAGGGAGGGGCACGGAGTGCGGAGCGGTCCTGCGGCGGCAGAAGTCGGCGTGACGTTGCCCCAGCCTGAGGCCCGCCGTGTGTTCTCCCTGAGAAATTGTCCCTGGATCCCGGGAACCTGGCAGTGGCGGGCTGCACAGGCTCCCCGGAAGAGGGGTGGGGGCAGTGACCTGTGCT
>NW_006795112.1:431860-516251 GCF_000442215.2 Lipotes vexillifer | reverse complement strand
GCAGCAGCAGCCTTAGCGTCTCCTGCCCGTCTCTGGTTTCCGAGCTTTTCTCGCGCCCGTCTCTGGAGCTCCTTTAGGCAGCGCTCTTAAAACCCCTCTCCTCGCGCCCCAGGAAACACAGAGGCAAGAAAAGGTCTCTTGCCTCTTGGGTAGGTCCAGACTTTCCCCCGGACTCCCTCCCGGCTATCCGTGGCGCACTAACCCCTTCGGGCTGTGTTCAAGCCGCCAACCCCAGTCCTCTCCCTGAGCTCCGACCGAAACCGAAATCGAGCCTCAGCTCGCAGCCCCGCCCGCCCCCGGCGGGTGAGCACACGAGCCTCTCGGGCTGGTGAGCGCCGGTCGGCGCCGATCCTCTGTGCGGGAATCTCTCCGCTTTGCCCTCCGCGCCCCTGTTGCTGTGCTGTCCTCCGCGGCTCCGAAGCTCCCCGCTCCGCCTCCCGCAATCTCTGCCCGCGAAGGGGCTCCTAGTGTGTGGAGACCTTTCCTCCTTCACGGCTCCCTCCCACTGGTGCAGGTACCGTCCTTATCCTTTTGTCTCTGTTTATTCTTTTTTCTCTTGCCCTACCCAGGTACGTGGGGAGTTTCTTGCCTTTTGGGAGGTCTGAGGTCTCCTGCCAGCGTTCAGTAGGTGTTCTGTAGGAGTTGCTCCACGTGTAGATGTATTTCTGGTGTATCTGTGGGGAGGAAGGTGATCTCTGCGTCTTACTCCTCCGCCATCTTGGAAAGAGTCCCTCAAACTGGTTATTAAACAAGGTTTCAAAAATGATAATCAAGAACTTTCACAGGAACAAAAACATTTTCTTTTATCCACAGGGGAAATGTGCAGTAAACAAATTATGGCATTCAATGAAATGTGAACACAGAATGTAATTATTAGCATTACCATTTAAATGGTAAACTTATTGGGCGTTTTACTGGAGATTTATCTTTATAGCAAAAATAACCAACACAGTTTCTGATTATGGGTTATTCAGTGTAACTATTGCACCTCGATGCTTATATTCATTAAATAGGTCATACAGTTTCTAATTTTGTATCTGCCAAAAGTTTCTGGAACTGGATGCTTATATGTTTCATATTTGAGGCATCTAAAATATTTTATTTCCTTTAGACATCACATTTTATCTCTAGTTTTCTATTTATTGTTTTACCATAGCTTCATTTTGAGAAACTATGAAATTTTGCTCATATGGATTTGTTTTAGGATATTATAGTAGTGAAAATCTTGAAATGTAGATTAAAACATTAGATTTAAATCTTAACTTTGTTACCTCCTAGTTTTATATACTGGGTAAGTTATTTAACTTCTCTACAACTCAGTTTTCTCACCTATGGATATTGAATGTACTTATCTTTTACAGTATTCTGCAGTTAAATAAATTGATTTTAAATATCCACATACTAAATTAGTTTTGTAGTTTCTTTTCACATTTAACCTAGTATCTATAGACTGCCTTTACGGAGGAAAAAGAAATCATAAATTTTCTCATATGCATTATGCTTCATTCTTAAAATTATTGCAAAAATGTTTTTCTTTCTCAGTGACAAAGCTTAGTGTTGGGAAAAGACTCAATTCACTGAAATATATAATGCTTAAAAAATTTTCACCATCAGAACAAAGTGCTAGGAATACATACTAAAAGAGGATTATAAGTTTAATCCTAATTAGTTCTTAAAGAGGAGCTAATAAATTTACATTTGGGGAAATTGTCACCAATGTTATCCTTAAACTTCTGATGTGTCAGTGCTAGTCTGTAGGCAATGGGCATCAAGCCTCTTGCCCTAGTGACAGGTTGTAACACAGCCCATTGAGTCATACAGATTTATGCTTAGGGAACTTTGGACCATGATTTTACAGCTAACCAGATGAAATATGTGTTGTTAATATCATAGTTCTATAAAAATATATAAATATTATGACTGTATAAATAATACAATTTTGGTGTAAAATATAAAAACAAAAATTATATGACAGAATAAAAATGAATAATAATTATAAAGATTACTATCATAGCATTTTATGTTTCCTAATTGGGATCAAATATTTGATATGGTTTTGTAGTACTTGAAATAGTGTAGGTTTGGGGAAAAATATTTTTAGTTATAAAAATAGAATGGTGATATTATATTTCTTTATGTCCCCTCTTTGCAAGGAGATGGAGCAGGGAGAGCGAGTTCTAGCCCCCAAAGAAAGGACTAACAAGCAATAAACATGCTGCTCCATTCTTCTTATGAGGCCTGCCTGCCCTTGAAAGAGAAGTATATGGTTAACCCACAGGTGTTTTGCAACATGGCAGTGGCTCACGCCATTTCTTGCAACAGAGTGTGCTGGGCTTCTCTGATCATGTGTACTCATAGAAAGACGTGTTGATTTTTTATTTCCAAATATTTAAACTACTGTTTCAGACTGCCTTTGACCTGTATGTTAAAGCTGAATCCTAAGTGTCATGATTCTTATAATATTAATATCAGCCTCTTGTTAGCAGCTTGTGAAATCTTTGCCTTGAATAGCCCAGCCCACTGTCTCAAATGTCTCCATCTTGAAGGCATAAAAGGCTTTATCAGAATAAAAATCAGTAAACATATGTCCCACATTGGGCAAATAGAAGCCCACAGTAGTCCAGGGTTTGACATGAAGCATTCCCGAAAACCAGAGTCACTTGATGAGTAATTATTTTAACTCAAGGTTTGCCCTGGTAGTAGAACTGTGGAGGAGGTGGTGGGAAGCCATGACACAGGAGTTTCTGTGTTAGTCAGCTCAGGCTGCCATGATAAAATACCACAAGCTGGATGGTATAAACAAAAGAAATTTTTTTTCTTACAGTTCTGGAGGCTAGAATTCCAAGAAAAACGTTCCATCAGAATTGGTCTTTTGAGGGCCCTCTTCTTGGTTTGTAGGCAGAAGCCTACTCTCAGTGCCCTCATATAGCCTTTCCTCTGTATACATGCGGAAAGAGAGAGATTTCTGTGCCCCTTCTTCTTATAAGGTCATCTGTCCTATGGGATTAAGGTCCTACCCTTATGACTTCATTTAACCTTAATTACCTCATTAAAAGCCCCATCTCCAAATACAACCACAGTAAAGGTTAGAGTTTCAACATGAATATGGGGGGGGGAGTCATGATTCAGTTCATAACAGTATCCAAATTATTCTAATTTAGCAGTTATTGTAGGCTCTCTGTAGAGAATATATGCTAATAAGAGAAGAGAGTGTGCATCAAATGTGGCTTGACTTAACAATAGGGTTTAAGAGTTGGAGAGGCTAGATCATCCTGGTTACATTATGTTCGTTTTACTTGAACCCACCTCAGCCAGCTACCACATAGCGCTGGGTGTTTATCCTGGACACAGAGGCCAATGTATTTGTAAAGCCAAATGGAACTGTAATAGGGCCAAGCAACCCTGCTATGAAACATGTACAGAAGAGCCCACAAGGGGGAAAGGGAGGTTGTCTCCCTACCATTTTGCAATACAACATCTCAGAAAGGCCTGAATAGGGCAGTCGTTGGTACTGACGTCAGTGGTTTGTGTAGCAGTCTTCAAAAATCAAAAAGAGAATGGCCTAGGGAAGCACAACAAAAAGAGCAGCTTCTTGAGGGTAGCTATTGCCAGCAGTTCTGGTGTAGTAACATGGTGGTGGTTTGGGCAGTTTTCTGGTGAGATCTATAGGGCTGTGATCTAGGTGCAGCACTGTAGGCACCAACCCAGTACCTTGCAGGTGGTATCAGCCCACTGAGAGGAACATAGATGTGAATTGGATTGATTCATGAATGTGGTGTTGTCAAGAACCATGAAGGGTCTGAGATTTTACATTGCTTGTCAGTTAGGTTGCCACAGTTTCATGAGTGCTGGCAGAAGACATGAAACTCCTGGGTCAGAAACAAAAGACCTTATTACTGATGGAACAACAGCCATGAGCTTCATGGTCACTTCTATTCCCCTCACACCCTAAATCCCACAGGGTTAAGCAGAATGGCCCGTGTGATGAGGTCTAGGCAGTAGGTTTGCATCACAGCTGAGAAACCCTACTCTTTTCAAGGGGCTATTAGTCAATCTGCCCAACTTTTTTTGTCCTGGAAGGAGACATTATTTTTATCTTCCAAGGAAAGAAATCTGCTTACTGCCCTAGAGAGAGACACTATATTTATCTTCCAAGGCCCTTTATGTACTAACATCCTTGATAAGATATTTGGGAGCACAGCTGTCAATGCCTTCACTCAAAAGGCATGCAGAAATATTAGAGACCATGGAGAATTGTCTCCCAAAAGGAATGACACCCCTGGGGACTGGCTGAGTTATGGTTTATTGGGCGGGAGAGGCTGGGGATATTAGTGTGATCTCGTTTGTATCCATAAGCTTGAGACTACTATAACACTTATAAAGGCAGCTGTGCAAAGCAGTTTTTAAATTTTTCATTTTTGGATTAACACCATTTTTTCTTCTCTTAATATAGAATCAGTTCTGAATATAAATATTGTCTAAATAGTAATCTATGAGGAAAGTGAGCAAATAAATTGATAATACAGTATGTTCTTTTATCCTTTGAACAGTTAATATGCCTGGTGACTGAAGAGAGATTAGGTAACCAAAAATTACAATTTGAAAAGAAATTTCAAATAGGAGATGAATTTTCTAGTACTTAATCCTTTCCTTTTTTGGTAACTGCTGAGCAGGGAAGGAAAACCCTGCTACTTGGAAGCAGGGTCTTTGTTGAAAAGTACATCTGGAACTGGGAGAGTAGAAGGACGACTCTAAATGTAACCACAGGCCATTGAGATGCCAAAGATGGACAGCAAATCACTCTTTGAGAGATGGTTCTTCTATTTGTGTTAAAAGAAAATAGGAAAGAAAAAAATGTTGATTATGATCAAGAAAAATTTATGATTTGGTTCAAATCAATGAGTAGGTAGCAAAAATCTCTCTGCCTGCTAATTATTATCTTAGTGAATTGACTCATTCAGTTTTAAGAGATTTGTGAATTACTTTTGAGGGATTAGGAAGACAGGAGTTTGGGGATCCTGCAAATGGGAAACAGGATTAAGAGGACCTAGAATTTCTGCTTTTAGAGTAAATCAAGAAGTGAGGGCCATGTGGAAAGAGAACTTCTAAGAAAATCCATTCAAGATTATATAAGGGATATGAAGAATATTATTGCACAACATCCATTTTTATGAAGTGAAATTTATGAGGTATAGTAAAATTTTCCTTTTTACATGTATATTTCTGTGAATTTTGATAATTGAATATGGTCAGGTAAACACCATCACAACCAGTGTTTGACAGTTCCTTCACTCCGTAAATTTTCTTCATGCCCCTTTGTAGTCTATTCCTTTCTTCTGCTCCTGTCAACCACTGATCTGTTTCTGTACCTATAGTCTCTGTCCCTGTAGAGCTTTGCCTATAATATAAATTGGATCATGCCGTTCGAGTCTGGCTTTCTTTTCCTTAATATAAGGCACTTGAGGTTCATCTCTGTGGTTTGTATATTTTCAGAGTTCATTACTTTTTATGTACCATCTACTTTTTGGTTATTTTCTATTTCACACTGTGGTTGCCCTCACCAACTTTCCACCACATCTCCCAAACCTTTAAAAAAAAAAAATTTTATTAACTTATAAATTTGGTTTTAGCCTTGTCATTGCTCTGCCTTGGAGAACGAGACATACTTTTTTCATGTTTTGTGTTTACCGAAAACTGGAGTAAGCTGATATAGCATTGTGAGAGATGATCAAAGCATTATTGGAAAGAGAAGTTGGCAGTGAGAGGTATAAGAGAGCAACTGTTCACATTCCCTCCCCTAGCCCATCTTTCTGAATTTTCAAAGCAGGACTCTGCAATTTCTGCAACCACATAGGATCCATCTTGAGTCATTTTATTTAGACATTAAAGAAGATAGTAGTTTCAGTAGCTAGAGAACTTGGGGCTTCTCTGGTTATAGATGCAACTGAAGGTTTCTTAAAATTGAAAAATAATATCCCAGATCAAATCCAAAGCATGACATTAATCTCTGTCCTATGAAAAGAGATATAGAGAGAGTAGTGTTGTCTAAATTTTATTTCTGCTTCTGTTTAGTACTAACATTAAAACATGGCCATTATGTTTCTAAGCAAATACAATAGTAACTGACAGTTCTTCAGGATAAAATTCATTTTAGATTTGGCTTCAGAAGTTTTTATAGAAAATTCATTCTCTTATATATGAAATTTAATGCAAAGAAAGAGAACACATTACTAAGATCTCCAGTAGAAAAAAGTTGAAAAATGTTAAGGAGAAACTTATCCAAGTGACTTTAAGAATTATCACATGCATCTCACAATTTTGAAATAACTTGATGTTAAATAAAAGAAAAATATATTGTACTAAAAGTCTTGAAAAGGACCAAGTAGCAGTCAAATTTGAGGAAACATATTTAAAATTTTTATTAAATTACCTTATTTGACAAAAGTAGTTTTCCCTAGGACGTGAATTAGTGAATATGGATCACCAATTCGCACTTCACTAGTAGTTGAATATTGGAGAATGGACAAGAATGATTAATTAACCCGACATATATTGTGTAATAAAATGGAAATCTTAATTCTGAAGTTTTAATTTTTTAAATGAGTTCTAAAAAATTTAGGCCCTTGTTATGGAGTTGATACTTTGTAAACTGTTTGAAATGCATAGGATTTTTCTACAATGACATATGATTCTGTCATTTTAGAATACTTTATAAAAATAATATATTGTTGATAAATGACTACCAGAAACGAGTTAATTTTTTAATCAGTTATGTGCCTTACAAAAATGAAATTATAGCAATTACTCATGGTAACATTGATCACTTAAAGTTGTAAAGATCTTTGTTTTTATATTTACATTTGATTAAAAAATTAAAACGCACTTCCCAGATGTCACTTCTTCTCTTTTAAACCAGAATGATATATTGATTTGAGTGCTTAATTTTTAAAACATTTTCTTCTTGAGAAATTAGTCTTCTGTCAACTCCTCCACTATACAGAGCTGGAATTCATAACATTCCACCTAAGAGGCTTAGTTTTCATCTTTTATTCCATGGTCTTTAGCTGTAAGAAAAGCTTCAGCTTGTTTGTCTTTTCAATCATTTCCTTCCAAATAAGACTTTTTCTTCATCTTTCTAAAACTGAGTATTATATTTCTACTGTATTTTTTTCAGACTCTTTTATGTCTTGCTACATTGGTTTTCTTTAAAGTTTATAAAACATACACATTAACAATGTGCAGTTCTATGTTCCACATGATAGGCTTGACTCAGGTTAGGTAGGGGATAGACCTTGAAATACTCTTTCCAAAGGAGGCCTGCATTTTCTTTGATGCTGCTATGCCCTTTCACCCAGATCCCAAATGACTATAATGAGTTATTTGCAGTTTTTTGTTGTTGTAATTGTTGTTGTTGTTCAGGGTTCAAAGAGTAGATAGAAGTAGAGGTAAATTTCCAATGGTAGGTCATGACTATGACCTTGTCAATATTATCTTCTATCAATGTTTTTAAACAAACGTTGTTTGCCAGATATTCATTTTAAAAATTGATTTCTTTCCAAGAAATACTTTGCCAAGAAGTTACTGGACTATTTTATATGTATCATTGATTTAATCTCCAAGCGCTCCAATGATTATCCCCAATTTACAAATGAAGATACTAAATTCTAGATAGCTTAAATATAATTCCCAAGGTTGCACAGTTAAGAAGTAGCAGATTATGGATTCATCCATGTCAGTTGACTTTGAGCCTATATTCTTAAACACTGGGCAAAATGAATTCTCAGAAAAAATATGAATAGTGGACATGCATCACTTTTTTACAAGATTCATCATTTAAAAAGTAATAAAGGCAGGGACTTCCCTGGTGGCGCAGTGGTTAAGAATCTGTCTGCCAATTGAGGGGATACATGTTCGAGCCCTGGTTCGGGAAGATCCCACATGCAGTGGAGCAATTAAGCCTGTGCACCACAACTACTGAGCCTGCGCTCTAGAGCCTGCGAACCACAACTGCTGAGCCCTACTGAAGCCCATGCACCTAAGAGCCCGTACCCCGCAACAAGCGAAGCCACCGCAATGAGAAACCCCTGCACCATAATGAAGAGTAGCCCTTGCTCACCTCAACTAGAGAAATCCCACGTGCAGCAACAAAGACCCAATGCAACCAAAACTAAATAAATAAAAAATAAATTTATTAAAAAAGTAATAAAGACGAACAAGAAACACTAACATTTTAACAAAAATTGGTTCTATTGCATAATCCTGTTTTTTTTCACCTTTAGCATTTATTTCATTTTAAAAATCTCCTTATGCTCTCAGTCACCAAGTCCTGCTTTATTTTAAGAATTTTTCCACTCTTATAATTTTAAAAAAAAGGTAAGAAAAAGGTTTCTTAATTGTGGACTAAACAAGTCCATGCTGCATAATATTGGAGGAGGTGGTAGAGAGATTATTCCATTCTTACCAACCTAGATCCTTTGCTCAGTCCAGCTTAGAATCCTCCTAATGAGAAAGATCTGTATAAGTTAGACCAGATGCCTATCTTGGTTGAGTCATATTTGGCTAAATAATTTTATCCAAGGTGTTAAATTCTCTAAGTCTCAATTATGTCTTTTGTAAAATGAGGCTAAAATATCTTGTCACACAGGCTTGTGAGAGGATTAAATGAGATAATATAGGAAAAGATGCTTGAAGATATAGAAACCAACTTGCTATTATGTGTTCCCTACATTGTACTTCCTGTCCCCTGTACTTCAGATGAGTCAGATACCTTCAGCATAATACATCACACAATTGTCAGCCCATAGCAGCAAGCCATGAACCGGCCTTTTTCTTCCCTAATTTCTGTAACTCCGGTAGACCTCCTCTCACTCTGGTCTCATTTGGCTTGACTTGGAATTTTCTGCTGACTTCGGCATTTTGACTTTTTTTGTCGGACTGTCTTTTATTTACTGAATTTTCATAATTGATTTTAATAACATAATTGTGACTCCATGTTACCCAATGTGCTCCCTGGTGGGAACCTCCTTCCATCTTGAATTTGGCCTTATGGAGGCCAAGTATGACCCTAAACCCATGGTCAGCTACTTAGTTAGGGCATCTCAGCCACTGTATCCATGGTCTGTGAAAGAAACACTTAGATACCTCTACCCTTAGGACACTTGATTGGTGTATTTTAACACTTAAAACAGAAAAAAGGCTCATCCTGATGTATTTTTAAAAACGTGCTTAAAATATATACAAATGTTTTATATATATACATTATATATATAAAGTCTGTATAGTTTTCTCAGTGGCCAAAGTGTTATAGTATACTTATATAACTTAGAAACTACTGGTATTGATGTTTTAACCTTTCAAGTGAAGTGTAGAAATTTTACTTTCATTTAGATTCCTTTACCCTCTCTACATTTTTTTTTTTTTTTCTGGTACGTGGGCCTCTCACTGTTGTGGCCTCTCCCGTTGCGGAGCACAGGCTCCGGACGCGCAGGTTCAGTGACCATGGCTCACGGGCCCAGCCTCTCCGCGACATGTGGGATCTTCCCAGACCGGGGCACAAACCCGTGTCCCCTGCGTCAGCAGGCGGACTCTCAACCACTGCGCCACCAGGGAAGCCCTACCCTCTCTACTTTTAAAATATAACAGCCTTAGGTATTTCTTCTGCATGCACTGAGCACCACATCACGTGGTGTTCTAATTTATTCTTCAATCATCAAATATGTCTTAAGACTCATGAGAAAAAAAGATAGTCTATTGTATTTACCCTTCTTTCACCCATTTCAAGGTTCTTTTTTTTCTCAAGTTCTAAAACTTCTTCTGTGATCATTTACTTACAGTTTATAGAATTTCCTTTATCATTTCTTAATGATACAGTTGCTAGTGACAAATTATCTCAGGTTTCCTTCATCTTAGAATGTCTTTGTCCTGAAGGATATTTTCATCAGATGTAGAATTTGTGGTTATTTTTGTTCAGCACTTGAAACATGGTGTGCCACTTTTTCCTGGCCTTTATGGTTTCAGATGAGAAATCCTCTGTCATTCGAATTGCTGTTCTCAAATAAGCAATGCCTTATTTCTCTCTGCTGCTTTTGAGATTTTTTTCTTGTTTTTAGTTTTCAGAAGTTAGATTATGATGTGTCTTGTCATGGATTTCTTTGGGTTTATCCTATTTGGGATTTGCCCAACACAGCTACATACAGAGAAATAAACACATAGACACATGCATGATCTCTTTTAAAAGAATGGACACAGCCAGAGGATATTGCGTTTAAAGATAATTAGGGTTAAATTTTCAATCTCTGTAAGTCATAGAATTGAATAAAGCCTAGTAAATTAATGGCTTATAAATGTAAACTTGTTCAAGCTGAAAATAATTATATCTGTAATGCTTCTAGATTAAAAATGACTCCTTAAATGTATGGTTAAACTCTGATATCAATTTTACAAGTAAGTTATAGAGAGGTTAAGAAAATTAGCCTGCGAGTATTTGATTTGAGACTAATTTTTGGTTATAAGACTTTAAAAATAATCTAGAGAATTCCTTTAAAAACGATATCTTTTGGAATGAATAGAAATTTATTTTTTGAAATTGCTTTCAGAAAAAAATTGAAGAACAGTGTCTTTGTATATAGTTGGTTGAGTTTTAAAGACCACAATTTCAAGTGTACAAAATCAGAAATTTTTTATGTGTCTAATAGAATTTTAGTTTTTGTATAGCATTTTCTCTACTGATGGAAAAAATTATCTACTGGTTCTAAGGAAACTCATAGCTTCTAATGTTTTGGGGGTAAATGTTTAATCAGTTCAGTAATTTCTACCTCTACCTTTTCCTTCTATTTTTGCTAGAAGGTAAAACTCAAGATCAGGTGACAAATGGAACACTCAAAGGAATAAAGGAAGAGAGTATGAAGACAAGATTATTTATAAAGGTATAGGCAAGGTTAAGAAATATCAATAAGGGATGGAGAGTCACTTAGGGATTCAAAAGAGGAGGACATTGTTACTACCCCTATACCTAAAGAGGCAACAGGAGAGGCAACAAAGGAACCCACTGAAAATAAATAGTTGCAGGTTATAAAGAGGAAGGCAGCCACTGCCAAAATTTGTCTTGGCAGGAAACAGATGGAGTGGGGTGAGGTATGGAGAGAGTAGGTGGGGCATATAAGTAAATATCTTGACCTGTTTCTCTTCTCTCATCTCTTTCCAATGCTTCTTATTGTCCAAACCCAACCATGATCCAGATGGCAACAGAACCTGCCCAAGTGAGGTAGTCCATATAAGTAAGCCTCTAGGTCCAAAACACGGCAGACAATAGCAGCTCTGGAGAGATAAATAAGGAATATCAGTCAAGGGCTCAAACATTATTCTCAAATAGAGGGAAAATGTCTCATCTTTGTGTCAACAAGCATCTTCCTGACTTCTACTGTGGTGTGTAATTCCCACTGATTTTCAGTCATGGGCTTTGATTTACTCAAGTTTTGGGTTCTGTGGCCTTTATCACTGTGAAAATTTGGATTTTCTGTTCCCTCTTCATCCCAAATATATAGCCCTTAGCAGTCTCTATGCTCCTCTTGGGATGAAAGTGAAGGAACATTAAAACTCTTGTGATTCTCTGAATGCAAGAAAAATTTAGAGGCAAGTTGAGGTCTCTTTCTGCCAATTCATGTCATGACATTCATTCTTGGAACTCTCCTTATAAGCTCCAATATAAGAAAGTGAGACATCAATTTTTGTGCAGTTAGGTTCCTTTTAAACCATTGGTTACTTGTTATTCACTCCTAACCCTAGTAGACAGCTTGGGGAGTGAAGATAGGTGGGAAAGGGTTTGAAGGCCTTTGTGGTCTTAGATAATTAGTTATCTAATTTTAAATTTTCTTTCAAAGTTCTCTCACTTCAAACCATATATCTTTATCTAGTTTGGAACAAGAATTTACCCTTCTATCATTATCTATTTTTTCACTTATTGCTTATGATATAAACTATATGCTTTGATTTTTGAAAAAAAAATAGAAAACTATGATAAAACGTTAAAATGTCTTTCAAACAGTCCAGCTATTCAACTTCAAAGGTGCCTTGGTTTAAGACTATAGTATGAGCTATGAGTTTTAAAAATAATCTCTTTAAGAAATGTAGCTAGTTACTTCGCTTTTACTTGTACTCCCACTACCCAAATCCCACCTGCCAGGCAAAAGATGCCACTAAGCTAATTAGAGGAGATCAAGATGGCAAGAAAAAAAACTATGGAAAGGAAACCAAATATGTTATTATTTCCCAATATTGTTGTGCCATATATAGTTGAGCAAAGAGATTTACTTTGGGAAGTTTTACCCTTAGAAATACAGAATGGTATACACATTAGAATCCATAGTGCCAGAAGAACTTAAAGTTATATGTCTAATTTGCTAGAAAATAATTCTGTAATAATAGAAGCAATTTGAGTACATCATCGGTTCACTTATAAACCAGTATTTTACATTTAAAAATGAATTAATAGTAGTGTCTGCATACATTTTCTGTACAAACATTAAAAACAATGCCTGTAGCACATAAATGTTATCAACACAATAGATTCAGTAGAGACTTGGAACCCTACAAAAATAATGTTTTCATAGTTTCTCCTCTCTTGAGATCAAGTCTACATTTTACTTTGCTTTAAAGTGAATGTCCAGAGACATGTCAGAAATTATAGACTATTTGACTGACCATAGTCATAGAAACATAAGTTACAACTCTATTTGTGAAAACTGTTTTTGGAGAATTTAAATATTCTATTAAAATTACCTTTTCCAGCAAGGTAAAGAAAAGAAGGTCAGAGCATGTTTACATTCTGGTGCCCACAGGAGCACAGTGAACACAGTGCGTTGTGGTAAACAGTCAGATAGGGCAGTTTCTTATGATTACCCTATTCATTTCTGCTCCTTGCTACCTTGGCTACAGATCTTCTTATAATTATTAATAGTTAATGAGAAGTAAAAAGAGTCTCAAAAAGTTTAGCAGTTTGATTACCACTCTTTCAAATGCAATACTTTAACTACTTAATGCCCCCAAATGTGTTCACAGTGGTTTGATTACTACAAATATAAACTATTACAAATATAATAGTTTAAGTATTTAAATTTTGTGAATTATAAAATATTATAATAAATAATATCTATGAAAGAATTTACCAGTCTTGTGCCAATTATTTGATAATATGCAGCAGGTTTTTCCTGTTGGATAGAAACTATTTTGGCTTTTTGCTGTCACTTCAGAAAATAATACAGTCTTCTCTTTCAGAGTTGATAGATCTTATTGAAATGCAATTCAGTGATTGTCTTTGGACAGTAATTAAGAGAAATTCTTGAGACTGGTACCAAATTCTCTTTAGTTCAAACCTCAGTCTTCTTCAAAACCAACGAACCAACCAGCCAACCAACCAACACCTAGTACAAAACAGGGACAAAAATAGCCACTGCATATACAGTCATCTAGAATAATAAATAAGAAAATAAATAGGCAGTAATATAATGATATTTTCCAAATCTATTAGGAGAGGCAATGCCAGTCTTCAGCTAAGTGATTTTTAAAAAGTAGGTTTTATATAGATATAGATGATCGATAGATATAGAAACTATTTCTATCACTGTGTGTGTGTGTGTGTGTGTGTGTGTGTGTGTGTGTGTGTGTATCCAACCCAAAGACGTATGCTACATGATTTCATTTATGTGACAACCTCGAAGTGACAAAGAAAACACATCAGTGAGCACCAGAGGTTAGAGGTGGAAGAAGGGTATAGTTATTAAGGAGTAATATGGTAATAGTAAGGAGGGTGTGTGTGTGTGTGTTTGTCTAATGGAAAAGTCTGTGTCCTGATTGTGGTGTTTGTACTCAAATCTATATATGTGACAAATTTTCACATAACCATACTTCTCACTCAACATGTGCGTGCACGTGCGCACACACACACACAAGAGTACATGCAAAACTTGAGAAATTTCAGTAAAGGTCTGTAACTGAGTTAATAATATTGTCCCAATGTTGATTTCCTTATGTTGACAATGTACTATGGTTATGTAAGATATTATCATTGGGGAAAGTTAGGGGAAGAGGACATGGGAAATCTCTGCACTATTTTTGCAACTTGTGAATCTTAAATTCTTTCAAAGTAAAAAGTTTATTTAAAAATCTGACCCATAACTGACATATATGTTAGAATTAGCAGCAACAAAGCTCATTAAAAAAGTATTTTAACCATATTTTATATGTTTAAAAAGTTAAATAGGAATCTGATAGATATAAAAATGACCCAAATCAAATTTGTAGAAAAATGTTTGAGATGAAAAACACACTGAGTTTTATAATTGTACTATAATTACGTAAGGATGTCTCTTTAATACATTACTAATTCAAAATTATTTCCAAACATTTTTAAAAGAGAAATACATGGGGCTTAGTGTTGGTGATTTTTCCATGGTGTCATAGATATTGAGTGTCAGAGACTACCCAGTATTCTTGCTAGAATAATGCATTCTTGTGAAATAGCTCCTTCCTTTCCTTTTTTTTTCTTATTTAAATCTAATTAGGGCTTCCCTGGTGGCGCAGTGGTTGAGAGCCCGCCTGCCAATGCAGGGGATACGGGTTCGTGCCCCGGTCCGGGAAGATCCCACATGCCGCGGAGCGGCTGGGCCTGGTAAAAAAAAAAAAAAAAAAAAAAAATCTAATTAGGTTTCTTTTCTTACATTAGATTACTTACTCTTTCTCAGGCTATGTTCTCCCTGTATTTTCACTGAAGGAACATGTATCTATATACAAATTAAAGTTTTTTATGTTATCAACTCCCTCATGTACAGGATAAGAATAGTATAACTATTCTGGCTTTATGTATTCTATATGATTTATTTAAATGAATGGTAAGAATTTGCAGTAAATTATTATAGTGCTGATCTCATGGCAAGCTCATCTGTTACCATCAAGTCTGAAAATATGTTTCTGAACTCCGAGGAGAAATTTGGTATTGATGGCAAGGAATTGTACGACTCAATGACAACACTGTAATAGAAATGTTAACAAATGTGACCCACATGTTGGGATACTTCAGTAGAAACCATATGACATGTTAGTCTTTTAGTAGATTTGTTTTAAGGAAAATGAAATTCAAGATGTGATTTCATTTTATGCTAAAATTTGAACAAAAGATATGTTATTTATGAGATGTTTAAATAATGGATATTAAAGGGAATAGAAATTGACTTGTAAATAAAGCTGTCAATAATCACACACTGGGTTTCAGGCACTGTTCTACACATTTTATATTCATTATCTTATGTAATTGAATGAATTCTTGCAACAGTGATGCTCTTGTGACCATTATGAAGTTGAAGAAACTAAGATTAAAAACACTAAGTAACTGTCCAAATCACATAGCTAGTAAATGGAAAAGGTGTGATTTAATCCAGTCTGTCTGATATTACAATAAACATCCATACCTCTATACTCTACTTGAATGAACAGCTCTATTTGGATGTCTCATAGGCAACTCAGACTCAACTGGTAGGGGCAAAGGGCTTCCTGAAGGAACTTTAGATCCATTCTGTTCCCCTCCCCATGCACACTCACACACATATTTTTTCATATGGACAAGTGATATTTTCCCAATCTTATGCAAAATGCTATAAAACACAGCTTTGGTAACTCCATCTATCCTGATTGCCAACCATAAGGGTATGTTACTTAGAAATTCTGGAAAAGCTGCTGAAATCTAAATAAAATTTTCAAAATTGACTTTGTCATGTGATTTCACTGAACAGTAACCTGTCCAATACTCCCTGATATTATTTATATCACAATCAGCTTTCTAATCACCCTAGTGAAAAATGGAAGATCTTTAATTTTCTCTTTCCTTGGGCCCCATATCTAACTAGTTGCTATCATCTATGTATTCAGGTTCATTGGTTAGATCTTCCATTTTGTGATTTCATTATTTTCAAACATTTTACTTTCTACTATTTTGTGATTTCTTTTTACCTTGCTTTTTCCATGCCTCCCAGTATCCATATTTCCTGTGTTCTTTTGTACTGATTGAATTTTATTTATATTCCCACTGCCTTTTCCCCCAAACATATACCCATACACTCATTCTACTAGTCTGGAAACAGCATAATCTATGTCTATTTTTAGTGGTTACCCTTAAAATATAATATGCATACTTGGATTTAGTAAGCTCTGAAACAATAGAAGAACCTTAGAATCATCTGTTTTCACTTGCCTCTGTTCTTCTACATACTATTGATGTTTTTCTTTTTTAATAATTTTGCCCGTTTTCTAATTACGTGCTATATTAGTCATCAAACTACTATTATTGTTTTATATGTGTCAATGCATTTAGATTTGCTCATATTTGCAATTTTCTTGCTCACCATTCCTTTTAAGTATTTGTCTTTCATTCCAGAGGGTCTTCTAAGAAACATACATTTGAATTGCTTCAAGGAGTGTCTGTGCTAACACTTTTTGTTGTTTTTGTTGTTTTGTCATTTGTAATGAAACTTTCATGAGATATATATGTGATTGGCAGCCTCTAGATGACCCCCATTGATCTCTGCCTCTTGGTATTTACTCACTTGTGAAATGCCTTCCCCTTGAATGTAGGCCATACCTAATGTATTTCTTCTAACAAATAGAATACAGTGAAAATGATGGGATGTCACTTCCAATATTAGATTTACCAAAAGTCTATGGTTTCCATCTTGTTGGCCTTTTCTTCATTCTCTCCATTGCTCCTTCTAATGGAAGTTAGCTGCTGTGTTTTGAGCTGGTATAGGCAGAAGGTCACAGAATAAGGGACTGAGGGAGACATGCAGGGAACAGTCATCAAGGAACTGAGACCGTCAGTCCACCAGCCAGCAAAGAGCCAAATCCTGCCAACACCAAGTGAGCAAGTAATAGTGTCTGCTACAACTTCATTGATAACCTATCTGGAATTTCTTTTGAGCTGTCATACCACTTTATATGTTTCTCTATTATAGAACTTCTCACTTTCAATCATGTGTTAGACTTCTATGGTGCACATGTCTTACATCTCCTAGTAGATTCTAAGCTCCTTTAAGGTTAAGATTTATTTATTAATTTTTACAAAATATTATAGAATATATATAAAATATGTAAAATTTTACTTAACATATTCCTGATGCCCCTAGAACAGAATTTTAAAACAAAAGGCACAGAATAATATTAACAAAGAAAAACAAGTAGAGTAAAAAGCAAGTGTAAAGCAAATAATTTCAGGTAATTGATATAACGGGGGGAATGGGACTCCACTTTTTACATTATTTGGATGGTGGGGGCCACATTCTATATAGATGGATAGACCTGTATGAAAAATAGAGAATATTGGGTGAAGGAATTAATCTATTAAATACAGTTTTGCTATGCATTTACTCTTTTTCAGACACTGTATCGACCATGTAATATTTAGAATACCCTTGTCATTGAAGAATTCACTATTTAATGGAGGAGGTAAAAAAGTACAGAAATAATTATATTGCAGTGTAATTTATAATTATAGAGTTGTTGGACTCAAAAAGGGCACCTAACACATGATGGGGTTTGAAGAGTTGAGATTAGAGAAGGCTGCCCAAACTAATTTATTTAACCAGGTGAAGAAAGCAAATTGGGGAAAATTTAGTCACACCCCCAGACTTCTGGAGAGGGGAAAGGGGATGGAGGTTGAATCAATCACCAAATGCCAGATTTCCCTGGTGGCACAGTGGTTAAGAATCCGCCTGCCAATGCAGGGGACACGGGTTTGAGCCCTGGTCCGGGAAGATGCCACATGCCACGGAGCAACTAAGTCCTTGCACCACAACTACTGAGCCTGCATTCTGGAGCCTGAGAGCCACAACTGTTGGCCCCGTGTGCTGCAACTACTGAAGCCCTCGTGGCCTAGAGCCTGTGCTCCGCAGCAAGAGAAGACACCGTACTGAGGAGCCCGCACACCACAACAAAGAGTAGCCCCCGCTCACCGCAACTAGAGGCCCCACGCAGCAACGAAGACCCAGCACAGCCAAAAACAAGATATAAACAAATAAATAAGTTTAGGAAAAAATACAACTGTACATAAATGTTTATTTTAAAAAAATCACCAAATGCCAATGATTTAATCAACCATGCTTCCATCAAAACCCCAAAAGGTCAGGGTTGGGAGAACTTCCAAGATGGTGAACACGTGGGGATTCCCAGAGAGTGTTGTGCCTGGAGTGGGCATGGAAGCTCCAAAATATGCCCTAATGGCATATTGATTATTTTGAATTAAAATTACTTAAGAAACAGTAGATGCAAGAGAAACACTCCTCTCTGTCTGCCTGAAAGCAGGAAATAAATCTCCCATGTGAAATGTACCTTCCCTGTACTGGGAGGTAGAAAGACATCCTCATTACCAGAGATAAGGAATTCAGGGCTGAGAAACTTGTACAAACAAACCTTGTTACTTCTTTACTAATTTACTACTCAAGCTCTAACTCTGCTTAAATTCTCTTACTATTTAAGCACCCAAACTTCAGTTTCTTTGCCCCATTAATTCCTCTCAAATTTATTGTTCCTTTGTCTAAAATGTATAAAAGCTGCCTTCTTTCATCACTTCTTCGGTCTCATTTCTATGAGACTTCTGTGGGTACCAATTAAGCTTTTTTCTTTAATCTGTCTTGTGTCAATTTTATTAGTCAAGCCACAAGAACTCAAGAAGGGTAGAGGGGGAAATATCCCCCTCCCTGAAAGATGTAAAATAGGATTGCTGACTCAAAAACTTCTACCAGAATCTCATCCCTTTCATTATGTCTCTTTAGACATTCTCAGAAATGGCCAGGAGTGACTTAAACATGTTTCCAGAGTGACTATCTATGACTTTTGGTCTCACCTTTCTTTATCTCTGGATCCCAGGGCATTTAATGTGTCTGCCAATGATGCTATACATCTGTCTCTCAATGAATCTATGAATGCTTTGAAACCCATATATGGCTTCAAAATACCACATATATTTGTATTCTCTCAGTTTCCATCTGTGGATTTCCTTCCCATCTCTTCTGCTCATCTCAACTGTATAATTCTCTTAGGCTTACAGTATACAAAGAGCTTCTTTCTTTAAGTGTTTAAGTAAGAAAGGAAGATGTCCAGCTTTAGATATTTTGAGATTCATATTGACATAATTATATGGGGTTTTACTACATGGCACTCATCCTCATAGACTGCATAGATGCTTTGAGGGTGGGGCACACAGCTGAATTTAGTGCACTCAAGTTTGGCTTCAGCATGCATCTCAAAAAATTGCCAGTAGTTGTTAGCAAAATCTTGTCCCTGTTGTTGGATATGGTCCACCTTTATAAATTCATTCTTCTCCTTGGGATTTTTTTCTCAGGGCCACAGTTGGTACTTCTTAAAATCAGATTACTATATGGTCTTCCTATTCATTAGACATGTCTGTATAGATCTGGACTCCTACTGTGGACCATGTTCAAGTGCTTTCTCTTGAGGGTTCTAAATCCCCAAAGCTCAGGGTGTGTGGCTTGACTCCTTCCTGCTGGATGCTCAGATGTTGCTTGCCCAAAGGACATTTAATACCATTAATGACAATCCTGTCTTTGTGAACATGCAGTGAATTAGCCAGGCCATCGAAAGATTTAAACAAGATAGAAAAAAAAAATCCAATCTGTGCTTTAGACACAGTGGTATCAGTGTAGATGATAGAGTAAATTCAGAGACAGACTGGAGGCATAGGGATCTTCTGGATTAATGCCATAATCCAGGTTAGAAACAAGGATAGCCTGAATTAAAGCTGGGGCAGTAGGCGATGCAGCAAAAGAAGACAACCTGAGATAAATTTTTATTATCAAATATACATGGAGCAGGAGGAAAGGTAAAAATCTAAAATGCTTCCAGATCTCAATTTGATTCATGTAAATCTGTTCTCTATTTCCTTCTTGTCACCATAGAATTATGCTATATTAAGAGGTAGCATGGGTTTAGGGTACCATATAGAGATCAAGTTGACCTCATTAACCCAATGTACACTGTGTAAGACCAAAAGAAATTATAGCTACACTAAGGGGATCAGCTTGGGGCCCTAAATAAAATGATGCAGTGAAGCTACATAAGTATAATGCATTCTGCCTGTCCTTTCTACTCTTTGGTTCTTCAGGGGAATATTTATTTGTGAGGGAATGCTAACACATATTATGCTGAAAGTATTTACTGCCAGCACATACTTATGTCCTCTTAACCTATAATGTAATGGGAGAAGAGGAAAAGGTTATGGAAGCAATGAAAATATACAGAATTTGTATGTGAGGCTCATATGAATTTTGCAAGCCAAATAGATTTTCCATAGATATAAGAGTATTCAAAAACTTTCAGTATGGGATAGTTTGGGCTTTCACAAATAAGTCAGTGTAAGTTTGCACAAGTGAAAAGAGTCTTATTTCTTTCCTACAGCTGTGCACTGAAGTAAGCAATTATGTCAGTTAGCAAATACAAAGGGCATAGTAATTTCAGACCTTCCAGCTGTTCATGAAGTTGGTTGATATTTCTACACTCACCTCCAGGTACCTGCTTGATGGTGGTGTAGCTAGTGCTCAGTTACATTTCTTGAAGAAAAAAAGTCCACTAATCTTAAGTGCTGACGGTGACTGCTGTTTATAATTCTCTAGCGTAACCTAATCTTTAAAAAACGAATCCTTGTGCTTTCTCACATCAGAATATGAGAAGTATTTTTGCCCATTGAATGGAAAATAATAGGTGGTTGGATTTTCATAATTACTACTTCATTCTCATCTTGTGCTAACGGTAGACTCCATAATGCATTAAAATTGTTGTAGCTTCTAAGAAGATCATCCCATAGCCTATTCTTCCCTCAGCTGTGGCAGGTTTACCAGGGAGCTTGCTCTTTTCCTTTGTGTATTGTGAAACTTCGATTTAATCATTCCTAAAATGCATTTGTCAAGAGGTGAACCTGTAAAAGGTTTTGTAACATGCCCCTGAATTTGACCCTTTGGGGCTGGGAGGTTGTTTGCCATTCTTGTTATTTGGAAATGGATCAAACTCTTTGAACATAATGATGCATTCACTAATGTACTCATTGTATTTGTGAGATCCATTAAAATCAGGCACAGAATGCCTCTGAACTGCGGTATTTCCAAACACATGGAGTGTTATTGCTTTATATTCAGTAAGTTCTGTGATTTAACCTTATATAAAGTTACTGTTTATACACATTTTCCATTTTCAGAAATGTGCTATTCTTTTTTTCCCCATATTGCTTGTCAAGAATTTAGAAACACAGTCAAGAATCTACTTGGACATACTCTGGCATGAGAGAGAAACTTCCCTAAAGGGTGACTGAAAGCTGTATTCTTCTTTGAGTAAATCCCTGTGGAGTGGGGAACAGTGATTGGCATTAGCTGACCAGGACACTTGTGTTCTGTCTGTTCCCTGAACACAAATTCCTTAGCTGAATGCAAAACACCAACCATTTCATAAATGCCAAAGGTGCCAGTTGTGATGGGAATTGGCATTTGAGAAATAACCTGACACTAGAGTATGCAAAGAAAACACATCTTGTGTCTACCATTTGTGAAATGTACCTTTTGAATTCTGTGTTGGTAGATTTGTGCCTCTGGACTTTTTGCTGGTAGCTGCCCTGTTGCCCTTTAGAATCCCAAGTGAGAGAGAAAAGAAAGTTGAAGTTTTTCTCTTATTAACACGTTAGGTATGTGTAGCATTTTGCTGCTGGGTTTTATAGAAGTTCTATCTTGGCTAGCAATCACATCAGCCCCCAGTGACTAGAGCTAGCGAAAGCAACACCAGGATGGCTATAAGGATCCCCACCTTCCTCTGCTACTCTTGGTGCTTTGGGAAGTGGCTGGCCAAAAACCATGATCCCACAGGAAGATTCTGCCTTGGAACTATCAGAAAGAGTAGTATCATTTTTATCACTAATCAAATCACCAGTCAGACACCAAGGTGGACCAAAAACTCTATCTTCATTATATGACTGCATTCATTGACCTTTGGTGGTGGTTCATAACTCCCATGCACATGAATAAGCATTGTGCTCTTGGCTCAAAGAGTAGCCAGATCTTAAAGGTAAAGTATAAGTTAAGATGTGTCATGAAGTATTGGATTTTTTGTGAAATCTAAATGAGATCATAAATAACAGATGAAATGCAATGACTTAGAACTCAAGGATAAATGGCTGTATAGAGATCTGAATTTCCAATTAGATTCAAATAAGCATGTCAAAATTTAGTCCTTCAGTGTATTCAAAACTGTGGTCAGCCTGGCTATGGGTCAGTTCTTTCACTTCAGTAAGTCTCTATGTTTTGTGTGTGTGTGTGTGTGTGTGTGTGTGTGTGTTTTATAGCTAAATTGCTGGCACATTGAAATCATAAATTATTATTATTATAAACATAAATTATTATTGATTGAAAACCCATAATCTAAAATAAAACCCCCTTTATTATGTTAATGGTTCTTTGTGAGCTTCTCCCACGTATGTTCAATTAAAATATTGGAAATAGAGATGTGAGATTCTTCTCCAGAAATTAACTGAAAAGCAAGGTATAATTAACCAAACTGTGGTATGCAAAGCCTTGAAGTTAAGAATGATATTCATGACTTAAAAACTGATTAAATGTCATTTAAATACAAAATAACTTATCAAAATATTTCTTAGTAGCCTTGCCTGTTGGTCAAGACTTCCTCTTTAGAAGAAAATGCAACTAACTACACAAACACTGCTTGTGATAAGTGGAATAATGACCTCTCCCCTTACAAAGCTGTCCACACTCTAATCCCTGGAATCCCTGTGGATGTTATATGACAGACATTACTTTAAGATACGATCATGAGTTCAGACCTTGAGATTATCCTGAGATGTGGAGATTATCCTGTATTATATTGTTGGCCCGACCTCATCACACGAATCCTTAAAGGTGGAGAACCTATCCTGGCTGAGTTAGAAAGATGAAGAGGAAAGAAGGAGGACAGATTTGAAGCATAAAAGAGGTGGAACCTCTGCTGATGCCTTTGAGGATGGAAAAAGGGGGCCATCAGCCAAGGCATCTAGAAGCTGGAAACGGCTCTCAGCTGACAGACAGTAAGAAAATTGGGCTCTTACTCCTGCAGCTGCAAGGAATTGAATTGTGCCAAGACCCAAATGATCCAGGAAAGGTTTTCAAAACCCTAGAGCCTCTGGAAAGAAATGAAGTCTTGCCGCCACCTTGAATTTAGCTCAATGAGTTTTGTGTTGTACTTCTAGCCTACAGAACAGTAAAATAATAAATTTGTATTGTTTAAGCTTCTAAGTTTGTTGCATTTTGTTAACAGCAGCAAAAGGAAACAAATGTTTCACACTACAGACCGGATGTCTACTTAGCTATTGATCTAAATATCTGTATCTATCATGTCTTTTCAGTGGTTTATAAAGCCTTGCAGCATGGCACCACAAATGTACCTTAGAAATAGCGAAGGATGAAGGAAAGGAGGGAGCAAGCAAGTGGGCCTCCTGACACTCACTACACTTCAGGCATACTCGTTCTCTTTTTACATGTCATTTGAATAATGGACCATTCTGCTTATGAACATTTAAAACCACTGTTTTATTGCATTGCATTTTTTTTCTTACTCATTATATTGAATGAGTGAAAAAACAGAAAATGAAGGTGCTAGTTCTAAAGATGAGAAATTCAGGTCTCCTAACCTTGATACACTTGAGGTAACAGTTGAAACTCATTAGGAAAGTTGAAAGTAGAGACTATTTTGACTCAAGTGGATGCTCATTAGACCTAATCCTGTCAACTGTGTGTTCAATTATGAAGGGAAAGATCAAAGTAGGAAATGTATGAAATGCTTGAAATATATCAGCAGAGATCACATCTAAAATGTGATATGCACTTAGAGATTTTATAATATTTTAAGCTCCTGCGAAGAGCATCCCCTTCTTTAAAACATGCAAGCCATATGACTTTGAAAGTTATTAAGTCAAACACATTTTTAGCCTAATATATATGAGAGATATCAAAGAGAGAATGATTCAATTGGAAGAGAGGTTTTCAGGAAAGGAGTAAAAAGAGGGAGAGAAGCAAACATTGGCACCATGCCTAAGGCTCAGGGGAGAGGGAATGTGCTCTGGGCCACAAGTAATCATCCAGTCTTCGCATGGAGACTATCTCTTTGGGGAGAGAAATAAATCAAGTCCTTATGACTCAATGGTACTATTATTTTATACTCCAAGAAAAATCTTTCTAATAATAATTGGTCTTCTATGTAGGTCCACCTTCAGGGATTGAAAATGCTGCTCAGTATCTGGTAAATTTAGTAGTCATATTTCTCATTATTAATAGATAACTTCTCTCTCTAGAAAGAAGAAAAGAATAGATGAATAGCTATATACAAATATATAGGTATATAGATGGATATAGATATATAAATACATATATAGATATGGATATAGAATATATAGATAAATATAGATATATCCATCAATAAACATAAATATCAGACACTAGGTCTTTCTCAACTGGAACATCATGAGAGAATTAAGTCCTATTGCACTAAGGCATTTTTGAAGGTTATGAATTATCTTTTCACCTATGCATTCAAATGGTACTCATTGAGACAAGTAAAATAATCACTTAGACATTTTCTGTGTTCTGTGCTTCAGCTGTGGAACCCTAGTTGAGAAATCTCAATTAAGATGATTTATTTGCATAATAAGTTAACTTGCTACCCACATACTTCAAATTTCCTAATCTGCAGACCTTTGGACCCTCTCTCTCTTATGGAGATGACTGAGATCTTAATATATTCTATTATACACATGTTCCATGACATAAAACTCTCAATACAGACTTAAATATGAGCTCTTCCAAGAAATCCTCTTTTATCAGTGTAGCCAGATGTGATCTCTCACTTTCCTAAATTACCTTTGCTCTATATTTTATATTTTCTCATCTTATATTTATATACTGGCTTTTTCTCTCAGATTTTAAGTACTGTAATAAAAGTCAACTTCTATGTTTTTTCTCTGGCCCCGATCATAATGCCTGGAACTGATAGGCACAGAGTACACACTGGTGGAATGAGAAAATTAATTTCTGAGCATACGTCAGTAGCTGGAAAGACTTTACCAAAGCAGGAAACAAATGTTATGAATTCATGGGGTTTGATCCCCATGTGGTCACATGCTTATATGTAACTACTGGTTTCAAAATTCTTTCAAACTATATCTCACTAGAAAAAAGTAATAAATAAATTTACAACAGAGACAAAGAAGTATGTGTATAGGCTCACATTACCTCACTCTTCGTAGAAAAAAAATAAACCTGAAAATTGTGAGGTCTGGAGTGTCATCTTTACATACAAAATTAGCCCATAAGCTTATTATAGCTATATCTTATTCATGATGGGATAGCATATATGTAATGAATTGCACACCTCTAAATTGGTACTAGCTTTAATACTATACTCTTAACTTAAAGCACCATATATAGCACACTGTGCATGTGTATGTTAAATTAAGTTTCACCTCCTAAGACTTATTTTGACTGTATGTTAGTTTATCTCCGCCATTAAACATTACATCCCCAAAGCTTACCTACTTCCTTTCCTCAAGTTCTGTACATTTTTTTACTCTTCCCTAAAATCTGCGAAGTCCCATGGACAACATTACTAACTAGGCTAAATTACCTTCCAATTATCAAACCTCACTGTGTGTGCAGTGCACCCCACCGGATCCTAGATGCTGGGTGAATGAAGGTAAGTATCTAATATCCTCTTAGGAACCCATGGTCTAGTGGTCTCAATAACATTTAATCCTGGCACTACTGTTAATTTTTAATTTATCCACAGTCAGTTTCTCAATGTCATTAAATAGTTGTTTCTTTTTATAGTAGAAAAGAAACAAAAATGTATTCCTAGCCATATGTTATTTGAGATATTATTATTAAAATCATAAAAGAATGTTGAACACTAATCATCTAAATACAAATGAAATTTGAATACCTTTTATTTTTTTATTAATTAATTTATTTTTAAATTTATATTTGGCTGCATTGGGTCTTTGTTGCAGTGCATGGGCTTTCTCTAGTTGCGGCGAGCGGGGGCTACTCCTCATTGCGGTGTGCAGGCTTATCATTGCGGTGGCTTCTCTTGTTGCGGAACGCGAGCTCTAGGCACCTGGGCTTCAATATTGTGGCATGCGGGCTTCAGTAGTTGGGGCGCGCAGTTGCTGCGTGGCATGGGGGATCTTCCCAGATCAGGGCTTGAACCCATGTCCCCTGCATTGGCAGGCGGATTCTTTTTTTTGCGGTACGCAGGCCTCTCACTGCTGTGGCCTCTCCCATTGCAGAGCACAGGCTCCGGATGCGCAGGCTCAGTTGCCATGGCTCACGGGCCCAGCCGCTCCGCGGCAATGTGGGATCTTCCCGGACCGGGGCATGAACCCGTGTCCTCTGCATTGGCAGGTGGACTCTCAACCACTGCGCCACCAGGGAAGCCCAAGGCGGATTCTTAACCACTGCCCCACCAGGGAAGTCCTGAATCTCTTTTAAATTGCTTTAAATTTTGACTAATTTAATGGGTCTTCCATTTCTATATTAAGCATGTACAGGGTGGATTTAATCATCCAATTTTTTTTCCACCCAGGCCTGATTGTCAAAATTTGGTGAATTTAAAGCATCTGTTTTTTTTCTTTTTTATCTTGCTTATCCAGAATCCTAAGCATATTTGGGGTTTAGTTGGGTCATAACTAGGATGCTTAATTCTCAAAGTAATACTCTAGAAATGCCATGAACATGCATAAAATTATACATGTAATGACCTTTTGCTGCCAGAACTTTGCAGATAGGAAAGAAATGGCCTATAAACCTAGGTTCTAAAAAGTAAAACCACTTAAAAGTTATTTTAATTCACCAGAACCAAATAAACCTTAACTTTCAGTTTTTATTTTAGCATGTCATATAGTTAAGCTAAAAACCACAAAAAGAGCTTTGTTTACTTAATTTTACATAACAAGATCCCTTTTGTTATGTTGACTTATTTTACATAAGTGGATTATAATTATTTTGTCCCAGGGCTTCCAGAAAACAGCCCTTGAAGCCAAAATGCATACTGAAGGGGGCTTCCCTGGTGGCACAGTGGTTGGGAGTCTGCCTGCCAATGCAGGAGACACAGGTTCGAGCCCTGCTCCAGGAAGATCCTGCATGCTGTGGAGAAACTAAGCCCGTGCTCCACAGCTACTGAGCCTACTCTCTGGAGCCGGGGAGCCACAACCGCTGGGCCTGCGAGCCACAACTGCCGAGGCCCGTGTGCCTAGAACCTGTGCTTCTCAACGGGAGAGGCCACCACAATGAGAAGCCTGCCCGCTGCAACGAGGAGCAGCCCCCACTCGCTGCAACTAGAGAAAAGCCTGCGTGCAGCAACAAAGACCCAGTGCAGCCAAAAATAAATAAATTCATAAATAAATTAATTTTAAAAAATGCATACTGAAGGCACACTGTGGCATACTCAGAGAAAATGAGGGAGATGTGCCCCCAGCGCTGTAGGTAAATCTTAGAAACATTGTATTGAGAGAAAATAAATAGTACAAAAATAGGTTTTATAAGAATGTATACAAATAAAAGATAATTGTTTTAAGAAACAGCTGCCACTATAGCTCTATCTATCTATCTAATCTGCTTACCTACCTACCTATCTATAACATATTAAAATGGGTGCTTTTTTTGGTAGATAGAGAAATGAGAGTAGGGAACTGGGCCAAAAGAGAATCAAAATTAAAATAAAAGAGGAGTTTTGCTCAGATCGATGTGAGTTACTAACTGAGGCATATGGTTAATACAACACTTTGCATCTGAGGTCCAGAAAATTAAATAAAAAGGAAATAAATAAAATAAAATAATAAGCTCCTAATCTAAAAAATGTAACCTTTTAACATAGTTAACTTTGGTGTGTTATCTATGGCACAATTGATGAGGGTAGTGACAACTAGGACATTGAAACACACCTCAGCCCATTTTATATTTTAATTCAATATCCAGTTGTACTCAATATTTTGGGGGAATTGGAATACCCAAATTTACCAAAGATGTCCTAGAATAGACAAAGGAGTTCCTGGAACACATCTAGCATTAAACTCTGTTAATTCTCCTTTTAAGGTGTGTCTGTGAGTTCTTTTCTGTCACCAGAAGAGCCCCAACTTTACAGAGTCTGGATTTAGTGCTCAACCTCTATTCCATGGTTCCAAGCAGTTCAGCTTCAGGTCACAAGGCAGTGTGCTATGAGAGGCTATAGAATAGTGCATTAGAACACGGGCTTTAAAGTCGCATTGCCCCAGTTCAAATCCCAGGTCTGCTACTGACTGGCTGTGTATCCCTGAGAAAATTTCTTCAGTATGTCTCTAAAATGAATGGAGTAATTTCATGGTTATTTTTAGGTTTGAATTTTTTTTTTTTTGTATAGAAAACAGTGACAGGCATAGAAAGCCTTCCATATATGTTAGTTAAAATAATTAGTAATTTTAATAATAAATCTGCATATCATTTAGTGAATCAAAAGCTTTTCTGTTAATAAAACCAACACTCTTTAGGAGACAGTATAATGAAGATCGATTACAGTGCTATTCAAGTTGTGTTTCACAATTCGTTGGTCTGCAAATTGGTTACCAGTCTGTAATAAGTATAGAAACTGAAAGTGTTTAGAAACATATATAACAAAATGACATATTTTGTCTATTGAATCTAATAAAAACACATATTGAATGTCATCATTTTATTTTATTTTTGTATTGATTTATTTTATTATTGCTTTTTTTTTAATGTATTAGTCTCCAGTGAATTAGGATTAGAAGGAATAACAACAACACTGGTCTTTTACCACATATAGTTTGAGAAACACTGGTCTACAGTTATTCTTTGTCTTAAGTGATTTTTATCAAATTCTTCCAAATACTTTAAAATATTCTCTCAGAGTGTACAGAACCTACACTTTTCTCCATGTTAGTGCATGTGAATATAGATGTCTACAAAAATGAATATGGGGACTTCAATGAATTGTAATGAGTGAATAATATTTCATTATTTGAAAACATGACCAACTAGTCAATTTTTCTTATTGAATATTGAAGTTATTCATTTCATTCTCTATTTTACATAATATAAAAATGAACATCCCTGTACGTAAACTGTTTTATGAAGTCATAATTATTTCTTTTTTAAAATTTTATTTATTTTATTTTTGGCTGCATTGGGTCTTTGTTGCTGCACGCGGGCTTTCTCTAGTTGTGGCGAGTAGGGGCTACTCTTTGTTGCGGTGCATGTGCTTCATGGCTTCTCTTGTTGCAGAGCACAGGCTCTAGGCGTGCGGGCTCTGTAGTTGTGGCTCGTGGGCTTTAGAGTGCAGCCTCAGTAGTTGTGGAGCACGGGCTTAGTTGCTCCGCGGCATGTGGGATCTTCCTGGACCAGGGATTGAACCCATGTCCCCTGCATTGGCAGGCAGATTCTTAACCACTGTGCCAGGAGGGAAGTCCCCATAATTATTTCTTGAAGATAAATTTCTAAAAGTGAAATTAAATCACTGGAAATCCAGATTTTTGAGGCTTTTGTTGTGTACTGACAAATTTCTCTCTTAAATAATTGTACTAATTTGTAATCTCTCAAGCAGTGCTCATGGGTGTGTCAATTTTCTTTCTTGTCTGCTTTTTCTTGATTATTCATATTTTATTATACATAATATGTTTCACTATTTTATGGATCAATTATTTGACTGCAATTTAAAATATCTTCAGGTGTTCATTAGACTTTTTAATTTCTTCTTTTGTTAATTAAGTGAATTGCATATGTCAGTAAATGCATCTGCCCTGCCCAAAGTTGCTGGAAATAGCCAACAAATTACATCATCTTCTCATAAGAAGTCTGCCCTGAGACCAAATCTTTATTGAGAACGAGACAAACAAATCTCAGAAAATAAAGTCAGCTACAGTAGCTGTTGAACCAAAAGGTGACGAGATTTTGCTTTAGGTGACCATTTTGCAGTTATGAAGAAGCTGCATGAACAAATCTAGACTGGCTTTAAAACAGAGAGAAAGTTAGAGAATCCATGAGGAGAAAAATAAAACAGCTTCCATTCCTGACTTTCTATCTCCAAGCTTCAATCCCTATGAAGACTAAATGAGATTCTTGCTTTTCATTTATTTCCTTTTATTTCATGCAAGCTAAAGTGTATTTTAGTTCCTTGTAACCAAATCTTTTCTAGAGTTTATTTTCTTCCCAGCTATTCCATTATCTCTTGGGATACTTGCTAATTTTTTTGGTTTGAACTCTTTATCTTAATTATTTTTTTACTCCATACACATTATAAATATATATTTCTAATATGTTGTCTTTTAATTTTGCTTATGCCAGTTTTGAAGAAGTTATCAATATTATTAAATGAATACATTTTCTTTTATGTTTTCTTCCTTTCTTATAATACATCAAAAGGCTTTTTCATACATAGCATTTATTTTTGTTTTACCAGTACTGTAATCTATCTTATTTACATATTTACCTACTCATATTGTTTAGTACGGGAAGTCCTCTCTTTGCACAGTAGTGTGGGACTGTAAACATAATCATGCAAACTAAAAACATGAAAGCAACTTTAATAATCAATGGGAAAATTATGATTGTTCTGTAACTTTTAAAATTTGTTGTCAAAACATTAAAAATTTTCTTTCTGTTGGTTATAGAGGTATGTATATGAAAAATTAGTAAAACATTTATTTAGTGCACTGAAACATTGGAGATGTTGAAAATTAAGGTGTTTTATTTATTTATAAAATAGCTTATCAAGAGAGTAGTTTGAATAGCATTTCCCTTTTCTTCTCTTCATATAATTTAAAATGTGAAGTGAGCATTTTTTTTTCTTATGCTCTGGAGAATTTCCTTACACCTTTCAACATTTGGAGCAGGTTCCAACGTTTACCCTTTGTGCTTTCAATGTTTTGAAATATCTCTGAGAGTTCCTTCAGTGTGAAGTTTTTGCTGGCATCACTTCCTCTGAGACATCTCTTTCCTTTCCATCACAACTACTTTACTCACTTACGTTAACAAGTTTACCCTCACTAACTTACTATGGCACATGTTTAGAGTCTCTTGAATGGTGCCATTGTCAACATTCCTACACTCAGCTATTTGTACTGTAACTCTACTTATATTTGATTTGAATTTCACTTCTAGCATCACCACTTTTCTTTTACCCCCTCCTCCTTTTCTTCTTTCTCTTCTTTTTCCTCTTCCTTACCTTCCTCCTTTTTCCCCCTGCACGTTCATCTTTGTTGACCATACCTGTCTTTGTCTTTCAATTATCCATTTTTGTAAAATGTCACATAGATTTACCACTGGGAGACAAGAAGGCAACACAATTCCATACCTTGATGTCTCTGTGTGGACTTGTTAACAGATGCTCAGAAATCAATCACTGACAGACTTTGAAACAAGTGACACAATTGGGTCATTGATGGTGATGCAGGTCTGTTACTTACTTAGTGATTCATGGACTGAAGAGCTGGTAGTGAAGTTTGTATCAGTATGTAATTCCTCACAACTCATACCATGATAAGCAAAATTTAAACTGTGTCGTTGGGGGACTGGGGTTACTTAACTAAATCATTGTTACTGAAAGTTGTACATTCAGAATCATGCAAAAGCAGGGACTGCTTGTACTTAATCTATTAATACATCTTAACCTGGCCAAAGCTAAGCTTTAGAGATCCTTTATGTGAATTAGAAAAAGGTGCTCTCAAACCCCCATAGATGTAACCCTTTAGATGACATATTGATAAGGAGAACATTATGCAGAGCACCACCTACATAGCTCTAAGTTGTGGCACCTGTTGTGACAATATTCACAACTACTTCTAAGAGATACTTCATCCAGCCCATGAGTATTCCTTCATTTCTGGGAAGAGGGGACAGTTGCCTTCTCTTTTGGTAGCTCCTTGCTAGGATGCTCCATCCCCACAGAGGTCCACACATATGCTAGCTCAACTGACTGATGTTGCTTTTGGCTCTTTGCTTAACTTGAAACATAGCTACTGGTCAAGGGTTAAAATCTTGGAATCAGTGTTGTTTAATACAAATGAAAGTCTCAGTAAAGAGAATTTTTATTCATAGAAAACAATTTTGAAGGAGCTTTAAGTAGACTGGAAGAGAACTATACACTTGGCCTCATCTCATGTCCCCTTACCTAGCTGTTTTTCCTGAGTTGAATGACGGTCTTTTCCCTTTCACCCAGAACGAGCCTATTAGGTAGGAAACAGCACCACTGAATAAGTTGATTTGTTTACTATAAAAAAATTACTGTTTGAATAATGTAGCATTCTTTTCATGAGAATTCACAGAAGTAATTTCTCTCTGGCCTTAGTATCAGGGAGTGTGATACTTCTCTTATACAACTCTTTGTTTTTTCTTACTGAATTATGTTATCATATTTCTAAATTCATACTAATTACTTGAATGAATTTCATATTCATTAATTAATTTAGGGTCAAATTTGTATTCTGCAGCCAACAGATATGTAAAAACCCTTGGTGAGCTTTTCCTGTATTAATGTCATGTTCGTTTCACCTTACCTTTCATTTTGTCATTTTTCTCTTTGTCCTACTTTCCTCACTCATTAATTTTATTAGTATTTTATCTCATTACATGCGCACACACACTCTTAATATCTTAAAACCTTTCAGACAAGGTGAGGTACAAATGAATGAATGGATATAAAAGAAGACTGATTTTATAAAGTATCTTAAGTCACCAAAACAAGGCATTTGAGTTTAAAACTTTCATATTTAAGTTTGCCATAAGACTATCTGGTTAACAAATTTGGTGAGGAAAACAAGATTAAAAATCTTGGCAAATTTGGAATATAAAAACATTTCCTGATTTGCTTATCCAAATATCAGGAGTAACCAAATGTGTATTTGAAAGTCCTTGATTTGTGAAGAAAGTAAAAATTACAATTTTACAGGATTAGTTTGCAAAGAGCAACATTCTGTTTTCTAAACAAGTCAGACCACCTTTGTAACCTAATTTCAGCCTAGTTAGCTATTCTTTCCTTATGCTGAGGTCACAGTTAACCTATTGAGCAGGCAAGAAACAACTCAAGGGCATAATGTATTTTTGTTTAATTTGTTTTATTTCTAAAACTAAAGATTATTGTGAACAATATTATACTACATAAATACTATGATAGATGAATATTACACAACAGCTATCACAGCATCAGAAACAGAATTGTGGGTGTTGCTAAGAGTGACTAAGGAAACAAAGCTAGAATTAATGAGAGGTGATTGATTAGGAGAACATTAGATTTGGACACCAAGACGAAAATGGGAAGAATTAGAAATCCTTTTTCTTTCACCATTTAAAATGAGATAAAGTACTTAAGGATCCTTGGCAGAAAACAATTCAATGCTGAAAGAGAAAGGAGCACATTACATGGGTCAGAAGGCTGTACGTTTATGCAATTATTTTATATTACCCTTTCACGTTATGGTCTTTATTACACAAAAGATATACTCTAGAAAGTTTGCTTTTTTAATAGCATATGGTATTTTACTTCTAATATAAAGCCTTTAAAGACTGCTTTCCCTTATTAAGCTATATTTTACACTGAGAACATGACTGAAAAGTTAATGCCAGATGAAATTCTCCTTTAATCCAGGCCTTATTTAAACAGTGCATTTTTTTAAAAGCCAAATTGTTTAAAAAAAAAGAATTTGAAAAAAAAAATTCCTGCCAATTCATGTTGATGATAACCTTTGTGAACTATTATTGTAAACACTGACAGGTAGCCATGCTGCCTAGAACATACTTTGCAGAACTTTACATGATTGAATGATTTTAACCTTATTTTTAGGGACAGTTTTATGTAACATATATAAACAAGAATCTATGTAATATTATTTTCAGGCAGGAATAAAGGTGGATTTTTAAAAATTTATCTTAAAAAGAGTGTATGTTATTATGATCATAAAAAATGACTGCATGCTAATCTTAGAGAATTTGTGAAATACAAAGAAATTGAAAGAAGGGTGGAAACCTAAATTCCCGCTACCCAAATAAAATTACTGATTATATTTTGCTATGTTTACTTTTAGGTGCATTTAGAATAATATTTTTCTAATTTTAAAAGTAGTATGGTTTTATTTTATAATTAGAAAAATATATAAAATATGTCAGCATTCATAATAATAATAATCTACAGATTTTTAGTGATTTGTCTCCATGTGTTTCTGATTTATAGTTCTGTTTTATTTATATAATTTTAATCACATAGTCTATGAAATTTTATATTCTGATTTTAGGTAGCATGCTTATAGAAAAATATTCTTTTTAATTACTAAATACTAATCCATTGTATGGATAAATCATAGTTAGCACATCTATTCCATTTTATTTGATATGTCATTTGTTTTCATTTTTTTATTGGAGTTTAAAAAATGTTATAATTAATATCTTTTTGTTTAAAGTGTTCCCATAGTTTTTCATGTTTTTTCCCTTTGGTCTCTTTTCTTCAAATACACTGCCAGAGTGAAATCGCCAAGTCAGGAGTTACTAATATTTTTAAGATGTCCAACACAGATTTACAAAATGTTAACTTCTCCCAAATATAACGTGACTGTGAATAAAGTCTGTGAAAAACTAACATTTGAGAGAAATCCATTTCCAATAAGTGGTCACCTAGGTGATTCAAAGCACTTCCTGCCAAAGGCACCTAAAAAGCTGGACCTAAAAAACATACTAATACACTAAGCTGTTATATATGCTGAGCATATTATGTCAGTACATATGCTGAGGTCCTCATAAAATAACAAGGGAGAGAATTAGCCACTTCTTTATTAGGGGCATTTTCAATCATACCAGACAGCTGAGAGGCAGCAGACAACAGGTGACAGAGCCCTGGACCTCCAGGAGCAGGGACCTTCTCTGATTGCTAGGGCTACAATGCCACCTTTATACTGGGAACTTCTGCCAATGCCCAGGACACATCTGAGAGAAAACCTATCAGTCAGGAGACTCACTGAGTTGAAAAGATGAAAGTTAAATTTAAGTGATCACTAAAAGTAGAAACCCTCGTGGAAATCCCTTGCTCAGAGCAGGAACCTGAAGAAACTGCCTTCAGGAGGTGGGGTATGGACTAGACTCTGGCAGGCCATGTAGATAACACAAACAGTTCTTAAGTTTTGGTCTTGGTCTTCTAGCACATACTTCTGCTTGGCAGAAGGAAACAAAAGTCATCTTCAAAAGAGTATAGAAACATCTTAGGACTCAAATTATTTCTGAAATTAATTGTTCTAAGAAACAATCTAAGATAAATAACGCAAATAGCAGAATAAAAATGCACAAGCTAAAATCAATAGAACAATATTCAACAGAAGTTGGTTGAGAGGAAGTCTGGTTAGGGGAATTATTAGATGTAGATTATAAAACAATGATTTACCATGCTCAGGAGAATAAAAATGCAGGGATTTTTTTGGCTGTGCCACGTGGCACGTGGGCATGTGGGATCACACTTCCCGACCAGGGACCAGGGATCGAAATAGCACCTCTTGCATAACCACTGGACCGCCAGGGAAGTCCCTAAATACATTTAAAATTTAGAGTAAAGAACTGGAAACTATAAAAAGCAATATGGCATATATGAATAAAAATCAACTAAAATTGTGGAATTGAAAAGTATAACTAAAACCAAGTAGACAACATAACGATTTTAATAGCCAGTTACACACAGCTCAGCTAGAAAGAACAAGGAGAGACAAATACAGAATTAAAGATGAAGGGGTAAGAGAGGATACGGTGAAAAAGGTCTAATATCTTTTTAACTAAAATTTTAGAAAATAAAAGAAGGGCAGGGCTTCCCTGGTGGTGCAGTGGTTGGGAGTCCGCCTGCCGATGCAGGGGACACGGGTTCGTGCCCTGGTCTGGGAAGATCCCACATGCCGCGGAGCGGCTGGGCCAGTGAACCAGTGCGTCCGGAGCCGCTGAACCTGTGCGTCCGGAGCCTGTACTCCCCAACGGGAGAGGCCACAACAGTGAGAGGCCCGCATACAGCAAAAAAAAAAAAAAAAAGGGCAAAAATGGGCCCCAGAGAAATTTTTCATGAGATAATGGTTGAGAATTTCCCATAATTGATGAAGGAAACAAAGCATAAAAGTATTGAAAGTACCCAAAGATTAAACATCAAAGGAATGATTGAGTGACTACTGAACAACATTAGAGGCCACAGAAGCATGAAGTGTCTTCAAGATGCTAAAGGGCAGAATTATTGAGCCTAATTTTCCACCATAGATAATATTTTTAAGAATAAAGGTAACATAAATGCATTTGCATACAAAGAGTAAGAATTCACCTCCAGCAGACAATCCCAAAGGCAAATATAAGAACCTCAGGTAGAAAAAAAAAAAAAAATCCATGTGGAATGTTGTAGATGAAACAAGAAAAAAAAAGCAAAGTGTTTGAATCTGGGAATAAATTTCAATTGCTGGTAGCAATTATAACATTATTGCAGGATATAATGTTAAAATGTATAAAATATTTTTTAAGCCAGTTAAAGGAATTAAAGCATGCTAAAGTGCATGTGTAGTGCAGGAGGAGAGTAAATGTGCAGAAAAATATAAACAGTGCTTGAAAGGTAGGTTCCAGGCAGCACCTAAAATAACAAAGTGCATATTTAATGGAAATCATTTAGTTGGAGGTCCGCTGATTAAATCCTTTAGTCTGAGAACAAAACAGTAGGAATTTGATGATAAATTCAATGCAGGGTTCTACAGATAATGGTGGTTTTCAATAGGTAAAAGTGGCCTTAAATCAGCACTTACTTGAATATTAGTTTATCATGAAAAAAAAAAGAGTTGCATGAGTCCATGGAAAAAGCCAAAAAAGATCTCTCTCCCCATTAAAATAAAGCCTCGTTTTTTACTATTACCAGAGGAGGCATAAATGCCAACTACATAGAGAGATTACCAAAAAAATGGAATAAAAGGAATGGAATCACAATTTGCTCATATCCCCATCATGTTGTGTGGAATTGAGAAATGTGGAAAGGAGAAAAAAATGAAGCTAACAGCCGTTATCTCACAAGGACTTTAGACAGATCTTTGACCTGATTATTCATACATCAGAAAAACAGTGATGACATTTTAAGTGTCCACAAGAGTAATATTGTCTTATGTCAGAAGACTAATATTCTGTAAACAGAAGAAGAGGAAGCCTAACAGATTAAGTACCACATGAAGAGATCTAGTACTTCTGAACAATTTAAGAAAGTATAAAGAAGCACTAGGAATAGTTAAAGAGAATAAGAGAGTCTTCAAATTAGCTTTTTCTAAAATGTATTTTTCTTATTAATTTACAAGAAAGAAACTTATACATTTGCATTAGGATAAGGTTGGGATCATAACAACTCTAAAATGCTGACTATTTTATTTTTGTAAATGTGTAAAACACTTAAAATATCAGAACCAAATGCTGCATATTTTAACAAGTAAATGGAAAGCTGACTGTCAATAATTTATGATACTACACCACATAACAAGAAATGTATGATTTCATGTTCTTTAAATACATTTTCATAAATGTGAAATAGAGTGATTCTTATCTCTCTGGTAATAAATTTTGAATTCATTGAAATATTATTTGATTTAAATTTTAGTAAGGTAAAATCAGAAAGGATGAGGACTTTTTGGTCCAAAACTAGATAATTTTTAACAGTTACAGATGTTAGTCACTAGACTTTAGCTAAAGGAGCCTCTACTTACTGTTGTATCCTGAGAGTCTAGCTGGAGCACATAGCATGTACCTTTTATATACTCCTAGCATATATATGTGTTTGTCAAATAAACGAAAATGACTGAGTATGCATTTAAAAAAAAAACTTAAAAATCTCATTCATCAATAGTCCTTAACTTTATTTTTTTGAAATTTGATAAAATCTATGGATTTGTTCCCTGGCAAAATGTAAATAAGCAATCTCTATTTGAAAATCTGTACATTTTGGATATGATTTTAAGAGTATCGCCCATAATGAGATACCTCTGGGCTTCATGGAATCCATCTAATGCTAAAAATCTTTGTGAAGCCACAAAAATATTTAGAATTCAAAAGTATTGGGTCTAGATGTTAATGTATTTAAAAAATTTAAATATAATACTAGGTTTTCTTTTTTGATATTTCTAATTTATTAGACTGTAGCTCCTGTTTGTTGGTATTTTTCCTTTATACTCCACACATATGCTGCCAAATGATTATGTATTGTGAATGCTTACCATGTGTTGTGCTATAAATGTATAATTTGAACACATGTACAAATTTTATATAAAATGTTCATTCAAAATGACAGTGCCTCAGCTTATGTAGGGATTAGATTCTAAAGACAGAGCATAAAATAAAGAATAACACATGGTCACATAAACTGTAAATCCCTTAAACCACCCTTAAATCTCTAGGATGTTGGCCCTTAGAAGTTCAAAGTCAAGGAATTTGTCATTCAACAAAGATTTATTTAGTATTTACTTTGTGTCAGGTACAGTTAAAGATGCTAAAAACATAAAATGGCAAAAATCCCTATCCTCATGAAGCTTACATTTTAATGTGTGAGACAGGCAATAAATAAGATAAATACATTTTATGCATCTTATATAATGATATGTTAGAAAAAACAAAGCACTTTTGATTATCTGCTTTTCAGCTTTCCCTGTAACAGAGGAAAAGGCAACAAGGTATATAAAGAAAACTCTGTTTATTTTCCTTCCTTCTCTGTTTAGCTCATATTGTTAAGTCCAGGTCCTTTTCAATTATGGAACTACATACTGTTAGCTATAATAGATTTTTGAATTCTGGGTTTTGATAAAACTCAAACTACCTCAAATACTCTTACTGAATATATCTATTTCAATAAGAAATAGAGTGTAGGATCTTATAATCCATGAAAAGTATCTCTCTATGGTGATCTCTGGTAAGATATTTAATATCTCTGAGATTCATTTTATCTCTGTAAGAATAATTGTAAAGTAGGTAGTTTTCAAAAAGCACAGGAAAAGCATAGCTCTATTTTAAGAGGAAATGCTACTTAGGTGTTATGATGGGTAATTCTGGGTATGAGTGAGCAGAATGAAGGCCTCAGACACTTGATATAAGAATGAACCACAGAAAATAAAGATGGCATGAGAATGTGAAAAGATATCAAATTCCAGTCGTTCCCATGTCAAAACTTGCCCAGCATTGGACTGGATAAACTCCTGAAATTGCTAAATAAATGTGAGTATGAAAGATTAAAAGTATAACACCATTCCTCATCCTTGCTCACCTCGAAGAATAAGTGATCAGTTTAATCTTTCAGGTTGTTTTTAACTCTCCCACCCCACATACTAAATTGGACCTTTGTTAAGATAGGTGGTATAGTGGAATTAACAGTGACAAGAGAACTTGGTGCTAAAGAATGCTGTTTGTAAACTATCCGTTCATCTAACCCTGTCACTGAAATTAGATAATAAATTTGCATGGCAAACAGTTAACTCAGTCAAAGTTTATAAAGATTACAACGAAGAAGCTACCTTAAGATCATGATCTTTCTCCAATTAAGCCATCACTAAACATTTTCTTGTGATAATTAAAATTGTTGCTTTTGTAGATGAACTTGATCTTCGAAATCTCCCACATTTTCTCTTTCAACTTTATACCAGCTAAAATGATGTTGTAGTTAAGCAAAACAATGCAATCAAATTAGTTGTTGAAGAAAGAAAATGGGATAGAAGGTAAATATATTATTTTAAAGATTACATTAGCTTCTTCAAAGATTTTGTTTTGATTATAATGGGGTTTTATTTGAAAAAATAGTGTCTTGAATGATTCAAAAACCATCTAATCACTTTCTTTTTAGAATAAAAAAATTAAAATGTACTTCTGCATGGAAAATACTAAGGGCTTAAAATATATTTTGGTATTAAAAGAAAAACAGATTGAAATTAGCATTTAACTTTAAAAAATATTTGCTCGCTATTCTGTTTTCCCTGTCAACAATGAAATATATTTTAGCTAAATGTTGTTTTCAGTTTGGGGAGAAAGTTGAAGAATGCTTTAATTTCCCACTAACTACAACATTAATCAGTGGTGAATTGTAATTATTTAGCCTGTAGAAAAAGTGAAAGTAGAATTAGATCTGACTACAAGTCAAATAAACTTTCTTTCTTATTGATTTAAACATTTTTAAGACAGCTATTCAATAAGATTTACTTTGCAAAATTTTGGTAGTGCTTGGTCAGTGTGTTGAATAATAACTGAAATCAGTTGCTGTGTCAAACTGTATCTCTTTCTGTGTTAACTTTTAAACATCAATATTCTTTAATAACTACAACATTAGTATTATTTTTTCAATATCAGTGCATAATTGCAATTAAGTTTTTTGTGGATTTCAAGCTTGATATTAAAATCAATTCTTTACTTTCGAATGTTCATTTTGTTTAGAAACAATTTAAAATGATATAGATTCTCTTTACAGATTTCCTCATTACTATTGATGTCTCTAGCTAATTTTTAACATGTTAAAGATACAAATCCTGAATCTTATCAGTTTCAACTCCTATTTTTCATTTAAGAGCACTCTTTTGTTTGTAATACAGGGGAGAAAATTGAAGACCTAACCTTGTCTCAACAGAATGTCAGGAAGTAAATAAAAATCCCATTTCAAAATGTGAAAATGTTAATAACATGCCAAGTCTATTTCTCAGTTTGGGAAAGTATGGTACTTCTAGGGCCTCATCCTTTACCTAATAATTATACTCAGAGTCTCTTTATAGTCTTTTCTTAACAGACATTGCTCACTGAGAAAGCAACACCTGAATTTGGCATTCTTTAGCTTCCCTTTCATCAGTGTCTAAATTATCCATATATTTTCTAAATTCTATGCTAACAGACCTCTGCAGTCAAATGCTAAATGTTATTAACCTCCAACAAATTGGATTCCTGATGAATCCATGTTCTTTTTTAAAATAGTGTCAGTAAGTCATCACACTGCTCCAACTGGGGTTCCTCTAGTGTCTCTGTGAAAAGGCCCAGGATCCTTGGACTTCGCAATTGATGATTTTGATGCCATCTTTTGGTAGTTTATGAAATCATTAGTACAAACATTAACACACAGTCTCTTTCTACTCAATAAATATTTATTTGGTAGGAGTTATAAGGCTGTTGTTGTGCTTGGATATAAAAAGGCAGATGCTGTACAGTATTGCTCGATTTGTTCAGTACATTTTGGTAGGAGTGGTTTTATAGAAGTAAATTTCACATTCCTGTACTTTCCTGTAACTGGAGACACTGGGCATAATTTAACCTTTCTATAAATTGAGTTAATAATGAGACAGGAAATTTTAATACAGTCTGTTATTAATTTTTATTTTATTTTCAGATGTTTTTCCTACCCTCATATATTAAAAAAAAAAATGTGTCCTTCTTCCATGGGGTCATAAACAGTTTTTAGAGTTAAGGCTAAATTGTTGCCACATCTAAGTTCATAGAAAAGACCTCTGCTCAGCATTATGTTTTCCATAATCTTTTGTGTATATTGGAAGCAAACTGTCTAAGAAAAGGTGACAGCTCCAAGATTTGGACTAAAAATAATAAAGACCAACCTCTGCAGTTTCTTACAGAGCAGCAAATTAGCCGTAAGCAGCCCTAAATGTTGGGCTCACTTCTGTGATTTTTGCCTGTCTTGAGTTTCAGATGTCTAATTCCTTACTGCTTTATTAGCTATTTAATGTTTTTCTGATCATCTTTATATTTTGTCTTACCATTTTAGAGTTCCTAAGCAGAAGGGTTGGTCCAAATATCAAATTCCCCATTAGCAGAGTTGAAGTCCGCTTCTGCCATTAGTGAGCCTTCCTTTAAATGCCTCCCCATGCTCACTTGCTCTGAGCTTTGATATTTGACCAACAAGACCCTCAATACATCCATTCTTGTCGTTTGTGTCATATAGTGTTGATAAAGAGAGCAGTCCTCTTCAGTTTCCAACCCCGTCGCCTTTTTCTTCCTCCTGTGTTATTTTCTACTTCTTTCATTGGCTACCTTCAGCCTTTCACATGTAGAACAGCACAGTATTACTGGTTAAAAGGTAATGCAATTGTTTTTACTACAAGGCCATTTGCAGGAGGAAGGAAAAGGAATGAGTAACCTTGGAAAAAGAAAGATGTTTGAATAGTAGGCTATCTCACAGAATTACAGCTGATATACATTTTTATTAATTTTTTTGAAATAAAATTGATTTACAATCTTGTATTAGTTTCAGTTATATATATATATATGTAAATATATATAAAGACTTTCCATATGGGCACACCCAAGAGGGAATTGATTGACGATCTGTAGGGAGAAATATAAGGCATCTCTACCCTAGGCATTAGTAATGGGTGTGATTAGGCATTGGATTCAGGAATTGTGGCTGTTAGGAAGAGGATCTGGAATGTCTGGCTCATAAGGAATTTGCCCCCTTCTTCACATGGCCTTCCTCCCAATATGTCTCTGTATCTCCTGTCCTATTATAAGGGCACTACACATTGGATTTAGGGCCCATCCTAATGCAATACAACCTCATTTTAAATAATCCAATCTGCAAAGAACCTATTTCCAAATATAATCACATTCTGAGGTTCCAAATGGGTATAGATTTTGGGGGGACACTATTCAACCTACTACATTTATTTTATATATGTATTGTATACACTATGTATTACACATATATATGTATACATAAATTGTCACCATTTATATCAGTAGCTAAGTATGCGTATTATTACATATGTCATAGTGTCTTTGTTATTTTATTTTATTGTAATTCTCTGTCCTATATTCATATGCCTATATGTGCTATGCACTTTGCTAGACACTTCGAATATAACAAGGAATTAAACATAATATACAAAAAAAATAGAACATGATGGGAGAGTCAAGCCTCTAAATATCCAGCAGTAAGTTGAGATTTTAATCGCTTTATTAGAAGTGATACAGTCCAAGTAAACATGATAGAAAATGACAGCTTCGAAATAACATGATGAATTTTTAGAACTGCAAACAGTTGTACAAGGCAAGAGAATACAAGGAAAGTTTTGGTGAGAAGTGAAGCTAAGGAGGAATTCAAGAGACAAATCATACCATATCCTGTATAACTTAATAGGCAAACTGACCATAATTTTCTTGACATTAAGGAGTCACTGAAGGGTTTTAAGCTGGATGAGGGAGATATGATAAAATGATTTAATTGGTGTTTCAAATTTTATCACTTGCTTTAACTTTTTATAAATCAAAGCTATTGTTTACTAACCTTCAGGTTTGTACATCCTAATCTTATGTGGTATTTTATGTTGCCTCTAAAATTTGGGAGAATATTTCTAATAGGGATGAAGAGTTTGCTGACCACTTCCCTCACCCCACAGCTAGCTATTCACTGGAGTAAATTTTGAAGATTTGATTGTTACATGGGGCTTTATAATTTAAATTACTTATTTGAAATTGTGTTTGTGATATTACGTGTCTGTGGACACTTTTAGGTGATGGGAGAAATCATGGGCTGTTCGGATTCTTTATTCACAGGTGTAGGAAATGTAACCATCCCACTCTCCACCCCCAATATTATTGCTATTAGATCTGCTTTAAAGTGAAACAGTAATACAATTTTTCTGATCCCATATTTTGATAATGTTATGTTGAAAGTATCAATTACACACACACACACACACACACACTCTAATCTTTGATCACTTTTTTTTAACTGCTTTGCCCTTTCCTGTTGGCTATAGATGATAAGAGCACTTAAGGTCAGTCATCCAGGGGACATTGTCAACAGATACCACACAGAGGAAATGGAGAGCTGTAAGGCATCAACCAAGAATTTATGTGATGATACTCGGAAAGAGAAACATAGAAAAGAGGAAGGACACAGAGTGTGAATTTTTTGATGTGGCTATAAGCCTGTATAACAGGGAAGAGCTAAATCGGACTCCATGTTCGATCTGTTTCTTTGACTTTAACCTTTGCTTTTTGTTGCTTTTGTTATTATAATCATACATAATGGCCTGCCTCAGGGAACCCTGCCCCTCTGCCTGAATATTAAAAACTAAAGTGCCTCTGTTAAACTCATTGAGAGACAGTCTGACCCTGCCCATCTGTGGATGGCTACAAGAAAGGAGAAATTAACACATCCCCTTCACTGAGGCTGGCCATTCCAGGGGATACTTGCAAAATTTATGGCCTTTTTACTTTACTTCCTCATCTCCTCCCCCTCTCTGTGCTATAAAAGAAACCGGCGTCCAAACCCCAATAAGATATTTTACCGGAGACAATAGTCTGCTATCTTCTCCGTCTGCTGGCTTTGCAAATAAAGTTGTATTCCTTGCCTCAGCACTTCGTCTCTGATTCATTGGCCTGTCGTGCAGTGAGCAGAGCGAGTTTGGACTCAGTAACAAGCCTATACTTGTTGATACTGAGAAAACATGATCTTGGAGAGTCATGGAGTTGTGAGAATACTACATGCACAGAGCTTCACAACCTTCTACAAGCTTATAGATTTCTAAACAATCTCACTGGCCAGGAATCCAGAAACGTACCTTCTTTTCTCTTTCAACTGGCTCCAAAGTGATAAATAATGTTAAGACCTTTCTGAAACCACTAGGAAGTTATAACAAGCAATAACAATTTTACTACAGAAAATGTACATTCAAATAACACTAAGCCATAAAGCATTTTTTTTGTAGATGATAGTTTTCTAAGAGACAACAGTCTTTGGCTAAGAGACTAAATATAGGCTCTTGAGAGAAAGTGACTTTAGACTGAGGGATTGCAGGTAGGATAAATAGTCATATTAAAGCCTGAATCATCGTAGGAATCAGAGCATGACTGTGTGGAGAAACACAACAGTAGACTGGGTTCTAGAGAATAATAAAGACCAAGTTCATATTTTTCACAGAAATAGTCTTAGCACAGTAAGTTTTTCTTTTTCTGCCTTATCTTTGTGTGTTATAGTAAGCATTTACACAACAGGATTCAGAACTGAAACTATTTTATCAGGATTGATACAATAAAAATGAGTGGTTTACTGTCTAACCATGCTAATCCATGATTTTTGGATCTGTTATGAAATAAAATATTTTCTAGAAAATGAATGCTTTGAATTATATGAAAACTTAGAGATGAATAAGAAAGAATTGTTTTCCCACTGCTTTAGACAATCAAGCTTCTATTTAACATCTTCTGTGTTAAATACTGAATGTGGATATGTGAGCTAAAAGAAGACCAATCAATATAGACCTTAGCATTTGAGTTGGAATGTTACCCTCAATGCCTAATTATGTAGACATTTCTTAAACAAACTATTTTTGTGTAGCAGTCAGTGATATGTGTAAGCTCAAAATCTCAGAGTTTTCTAGTAGAAAAAATAAAAAAACATTATACTTCATAGAACAGAATGTGAGCTCAGCTCACAAAAATTCTCTTGATATCATACTATATAAGGAATTTGATACATGTAGTTGGCCTCAGTTGTTTTTGCATATATGCATTTGTAATTCTTATGATCATTTCTCCCGTATTGTCCTTAAAATTCCACCTCTAGAACATCTTGTAGTGTCATAAGATAAGAAAGTACTAAAAAAATAAGTCCCACAATGTTGGAGTTATGACAAAGGGACACAGGAGTCAGTTGAAAGAGCACGCAAAGGCCACAGCTGGAGCAATTTGAGCAACAAAATAAATAATTTACTAATGGATTATAACCTAAAGTATAAAATAAATATCCATGAATTTATATGATATAAATAAATGGTTTAATAAATAAACAAATGGGGGAGAATAAACAAATATTTCATGCAGAAGAATAACAAATAATTTATGTAGATACTGCCATCAAAGAGATAGAGCATAACTACCTACTCCTTAAGTCTGAATTGAATATAGTGACTTCCTTCTGAAGAACACAGTATGGAATTGGGGGGAGAAAAGAGCAACTTTACAGTGGAGAAATCTGACAAACAGTACCTCAGCCAGGTGATGAAGGTGAACATCAATAGTGATGTTATATTGATAGTATATACTGTTGATGTGGTGCATTGAAACGGCAACTTACCTTGTGGTCTTCCTCCCAATAACTCATATCCTCATTCTAATCATGAGAAAATATCAGATAAACCCCAGTTGAGAGATATTCTACAAAATAGCCTACCAGTACTCTGTCAGGGTGATTTAAAACAAGAAAAATCTGAAAAACTGTCTCAGTCAAGAATAACCTAAGGAGACATGATGACTAAATATAATGCAGTATCTTGAATGGGATCCTGGCATGAACAAGGGACATTAAATAAAACTGAAGAATCTGAATAAAGTATGGGCTCTAGTTAATAATAATGTATCAATATTAGTTCATTAACTGTAACAAATCACCAAACTAATATAAGATGGCAATAATAGGGGAAACTGGGTACAGGGTATATGGGAACTCTCTTTACTATCTTTGCAGTTTTTCTGTAAATCTAAAAGTGTTCCAAAATAAAAAGTTTATTTTTAAAAAATCCACTTGTTCATTCTAACATGATGCCGCTTTGGTAGAGCTGGCTCAGTGCCCAGCCCCAGTAGTGGAAATGTGAAGCAGGCCTGGCTCAGTTGAGCATTGCCTCCTACACAAAGAAACAGAGATTGTTTCACAGATGGACATATAATCCATATCATTTCAATCAGAGCAAATCCTGAAGTGTTTTCTGGTAGGACTAAAAAAAGATATTCTTTCCTCTTTTCTACCAGACTTTGAGCTGTGAGCATGTAGGCCTAGAGCCATCTTGCCCTCACAAGAGCAAAACCTGTTTTAGGACCAAATGAAAACATGAGCTGAGTTTTGCAGTGTGAGGTTAATTCTTAACCACATTGTTTGTGCTCCTGGATCCAGTAACTTTCAAATAGCTGTAACTTTTGTTGTTTTATATATATATAAATTCTAACTGATAACGATGTATTTGAGGTAAAGTAGAGAGTTGTCAGGAAAGTACAGATCTTCCAGTAGTGTGCTCCTTGGGGGACACTTTGCATAGCTTAAACTATGGACCTAGTGGCAGAGTGACAGTGTGGTGTATTGAAGAGAGTTGTCTGATTTATTCCTCAACATTCATATGGAATACAACTGTTCAACATGTTGAAGAGATTATGTGTTTCCCTGTAATAAATGAGTTGATTGAAGATAATATGGTCCATGCATTAGTTTATCATTATTATTTTTAAAATGATTATTTGACTACTTATATGTGGGGAGTCTGCAGAGGTGAACAAAACAGACAGTATCTCTGGTTTCATTTTAGTAGAGGAAGAGGGACACTACACAAAAAACAACATACAAAGAAACCAAAATCAGGTGTCTCTATTACTAGTGAAGTAGCTATAAGTACTATGGAGCAAATAATGGGGGTAGAGAAGACTGGAAGAGGATGGAGGGAGGGTATTGCATAGATGGCTGGGGAAGGAATATTCCTGTTATAGGGGATGGTGCAAAGGCCTTGAGTGAGATATGACAGATGTGTTGGTTAATTGTTATGTGTCAACTTAGCTAGGTCATAGTGCCCAGATATTTGTTCAAACGTTATTCTGGATACATCTGTGAATCTGTTTTTTGGATGAGATTAACATTTAAATCAATGGGCAGCTTCCCTCCATAATGTGAATGGGCCTTAGCCAATCAGTTGAAAGCCTTAAGAGAACAAAGAGTGACCTCCTTCAGCAAGAAGGAATTCTGCCAGCAGACTGCCTTTGGACTTAAACTGCTGCCCTTCCCTGGGGCTCCAATCTGCTTGCTGGTCTACCCTGAAGATTTTGGACTTGTATCTCTACAACTGTATGAGCCAGTTCCTTAAAGTATCTCTCTCTTTCTCCTCCACCTCCATGTATATTTATGTATAAATACATATGTATATATGTGTGTGTGTGTGTGTGTGTGTGTACACACACACACACACACACACACACACACACATCTGGGAGTATATATAATGGTTTGTTTTCCTGGAGAACCCTGACTAAAACAGCAGGATTTTTGGTGAATTCAAGAAACAGCAATGAGGCAAGCAAGAGTGAGTGGGGCAGAGGGAGTGAGGGAAGAGAACAATAGAATATGATGTCATCATTGTTAGCTTTGACTCATAGTCAGGAGATTTTTTTCTGTAGGGTGGTGGGTGGATCATTAGGCAAACTGATAACCATTAAATCCACTTACAGTTTCCATTTCCTGAGTTCTATATTGTTTCTTCCTTTAGAATAGTTTTCATGCCTTGATATTTTTATATGATAAAGTGCATGTATTATTTCTACATTTAAAACTTCACCAATTAAATCTGGCTCTGAGAATGATAAAACCACAAACTAGCATGTCAAATAAAATTAAATTAAAATTAAGCAAAATAAAGTTGATTGTTTACTTAGCGTTGGCAGTTGTGTGAATAAAATAAAAGTCCTCCCCACAACACAGTTATTTCAATAAATTTCCATTTTCCCCGTTGCTTTTCTGGCCATGGGCAAAAAGATTCCAAGAAATTTAAATACAAAATATTTCTAAATTAGCCAGTTTTTCACAATTCATTGTTAGCGTTAAGCTTCCAAAATTTTTATTCTTTGGGGTTGACACCAAAAGTTCTAATATTTTTTAATTTATATGAATTGTGATTTAAATGTTGTTTTTAAAAGGAAAGCCCTCTGGGAAATTTTAACACACATATCCTCAACAGCTAAGTAAATCTAATCCTCCTATATTTTTGTATATTTTTCATGAATTCCAGCTCTGATCCCTAATAATTGTACTTTATCTTTTTTATTTTTGATTTTACCTACAAAGCTAATGACAATTTATTAGTTTGAAAAAAGAAGAATCTTTTATTTTGTCTAATGTACTAAGTCTCACTTCTGTCATCTGACTTCAGCGCTTCCTTTTTGTTCCAGATGAAGTAAACAACAACAAAAAAATCTTCGATGTGATTAGCAGACAGATCTAGGCTATCATATAAGGTGTGATTCAAGAGAAATGAAATAGCTTTTAAAAAGCATGTTTCTGCTTATACATTCATATTAATATTTTCTTCTAATCAGTCACCTTTGGAAGGGTCATTTATTTATCCTAATGACACTGTTATTATTCAAAATATTTTTAAAGCTTTTTGTTTGTTTTGTTTTCATGCAGCTTCAGAAACCCATTTATGAGTCACATAAGAAAATTATTTGTCTCTGTGCATATTATTTTTTAAGAAACACTTATGTATGCTAAATATGATAGAGACATTGTCCTAGGCAGTGTCCTTTCTAAGTGTTTACTAAATTAATTCCTGTAACAACCTCATGAGGTAGTTAACACAATAATGTTAATTTTGTCGGTAAAGAAACTGAAGCGTTGTCTAATATTACACACCTAAGAATTTAGGGAATTAGATTGAACTCAGGAAGTCTGGCTCTGTAGTACCTGCTTAATTACTACATTATGTTGCCTTTCACATCTTTTATTTCAAAATTATCAACCGTGTTTTTCACAAGGTATAAAATACTTCTGAATATTATTTTTGTCTTTAATGTAAAATGGCTTCTTCAATGGCTCTTCATAGACAAATTAAGGAACTTGAAGCACAAGAACCTGAATCACAAAAAGTTCAATCATCTGTACATTTACTAAGAAAGAAAGATGGAAAAATTCCTGCTAGAAAAATTTTGTTTAGTGTTTTGTCAATCAGGCAAACGAATATGTACATAGCCTTCTTTCTTTTAACTTCTGGTAAACTGAGATTTTACTGAGGCAAATGTAGCATCCATTCTCTTAGCCACCAGTTCAAAGCTATCATTCTTGAGTTTAAGATGTGCTGTGTCAGCACTATGTTGACTTCACTAACTTGGTCTGACCATTACTCAGTTGATCTTGATGAATCTCTACTAGTGGAGTGATTTTGATAAGCTATAAATCAGTCTTGATGTCTTTTTTCCCCTTAATCTGTCTTGGTATAGTATAGAAACAAGTTAGCTGAGAAATTTTTTCCAAGTATAAGCTAAAGAAAGCAGAGAAAAAGAGTAAATTGTTGATGTATATGTGTCTGTGTTTATATATATATATATATATATTTTAACATTGTGATTTCTCCTATTTTATTCTTCTACATACCAGGAATCAAAAATCTAATCCAAAGAAGAGAATTGAATGATAAAATTGTTTATAATTGAATGATAAAATTGTTTATAATAGGCTTAAATTTAAAATGTAATGGCTTTTCATAGGAAAACATTTCTCACAAGAAGAGTCACTTAAGCAAAATTCTTGTAAAACAGTTTGCTTCACCATTAGATGTAACCTCCATCAGGGTAATGATTATCTTTATTTCATCTACTATTGTACACAGCAACTAATACAATGCCTGGTACATAATAATAGGTGTTCAATAAATATTTATTGAATGAGTAATGAATGCATTTTTAGGGTTTAATTAATATCCTTTTACAGGCTGGCAGTGGCAATTCATACCCTCAGAATGCTCTGATAATTTTCAAGAGTAGACTCAAGTGGCCTCAGCATTAGAGAAGTAAGTGATTTAGAATGCCAGAATTAATCTCAATATCTTGTATTTTAATAAAATTTTAATCTAATCTAACTGTATAGTGTACACTTTTTTTTAAAATAAATTTATTTATTTATTTATTTATTTATTTATTTATTTATGGCTGTGTTGGGTCTTGGTAGCTGCATGTGGGCTTTTCTCCAGTTGCAGCATGTTGCGGTGAGCGGGCTTCTCATGTGGTGGCTTCTCTTGTTGCGGAGCACGGGCTCTAGGCGCGCGGGCTTCAGTAACTCTGGCACACAGGCTCTAGAGCAGAGGCTCAGTAGTTGTGGTGCACGGGCTTAAGTTGCTCAGCAGCATGTGGGGTCTTCCCGGACCAGGGCTCGAATCCATGTCCCCTGCGTTGGCAGGCAGGTTCTTAACCACTGTGCCACCAGGGAAGCCCTAGTGTACACTCTTGTTGTTTGCTGACACATCCATAAGAACAGTAAAATAGTTTTGTTGCTTCTACTTTTACAAATGATAAAATAGACTCCAGCAATTTAAGACACTGGCTTAAGGATCGTATAGTGACATCAGAAACCTAAGCAAGGAATCGAGTTTCTTCCCACAGAGTTCAGAAGGATGTAAATTATTTAGTGACCTGGATTCATCTTTTTGCATCCAAAATGAGGCTACAGAAAAGAGAGAAGAGAGAAAACTCATGAGAGCTGGCAAGAAGGGCAAGCAAATTAATTAGCTTATAAAATGTTTATAAACTCACAAAAATTTCAGGAGCCCCCTGTCTTTGGTTCTGCCCCTACTAATTCTACCTACAGTTTTTTGCAGAGCCTAGATCTAATGGTCAGTTCAGATTTATTCAGATCTGTTTATATGTTTTAGATATTTTGAGTTGTGAAGCATATCGAGTTTCTCAAAGAAAGTGGTTATCTAAATCAATGGCATTTGTGAAATGTATTATGAAAAGGCTAATTATAATTTATTATGAAGACTCCCTAAGTCTATTGTTCATAAAATAATATTCTCCTCACAGCAGGCCCTACTTTCATTAACCTTTTCATAGAAGCAGTTATCTCATTCAGAAATCTTATTTCTGAATTATGCGCTCATACCACACACTGACTCCTTCATATCTAGGGGGAAAAGGACCAGTGTGCGGTTGTGGATTGATTTTTCAGGTTTAAACTGTTGAGGGAGGTGGGGAAAAATGAAGGGAAAAAAGGGGAGTAATTTTGCTAATAAAGCTATTGATGCTCTTTTCGAAGTATTACTTTCTGCTTTCTTATGTTTTCCTCCATTCCAAAGACAATGGCATTTTAAAAGAAAAAAGTCACAGTAAATTAAAGAGTGACATACCGTGATAGAGTAATCAAGATAAATAATGTGTATTTAAAGGGGAAGGAAAAGCCCACAAGGGTCTCTCTTTCTCTGTCCCTCTTTCTCTCCTTTCTCTAGGCAGTGAGTTAAATCCCTTGATAACTTAAGAACAGAGAAAATACCAAAATTCTCCACCTTTTCCATCATTATTCTACCTCAGGTACAAATCTTTCCTCCAGCCAACATTCTATCTTGTTGGAAAGGTCAAAAAATTCCTGATTCCACTGTTTTTTTTTCTAAAAAAGCAAAACATATCAGCAAAGTAAAGGTGTATCCCTTTTGTACACTTTCACACAGAAAATTCTAGACAGCCACTACAGTCTTACAGTCTCTTTCTCCTCTGTTTTAAATGCCCTTATGTTTCCATAATCTTCATGGAAGCAGTAAAGGCAGTGACTACAGATTATGCCAGGCTTTCAGCTTCTGCAGCCCTCTGACCCTTGATGTTGGAGTCATTTAAGTTCCTATGTAAATGGAGCTCTTCACAGAATTCGAAACCCTTGGGTAGGTTAAAAAGAAATCTCTGGGCTATTATTTATTTTCTTTAAGATCGAGTCAGCCAGGATTTTGGTCTTAACATTGATGTTATACACCAGGCCTAGTAGCAGGGCTTTTCATTGGCTATGACCAGGAGCTTACTTTATACATTTCTGATGATTGCTACTCTGCTGTATCAGCAAACAATTGGGTTGTTCCTTAGTTCTTTAGGGAATATTCTAGTTCTACTGAGCCAAAATCCTTCGTTCTCCTGTTCTCCATCCTTCCAGAGATATATTTCCTTTCTTGTTCCTCTTCTTCACGGTAGAGTCTTCACTGCTGGCTTTCAGACACCTCTAAGGCCAGTTGCCTAGCAAACTCCTTAAATGGTATCCTGTTGAAGTCCAAGTGCCTATCTTCTGTGGTCTTTCTCAAATACTCTAACCCACCTGATTCCCAGGTCTTGGTCATTATTGACAGGACCATCCTCTTTCCAACCAAGCCCTAGTTAAAATAATACATACCATATAGGCAATACATTTGTACAAATGTTTTAATCATACTCTAAAGTCAAATAATTCTATTTCTGATGAAAGCATCAGCTATGAGCAGTTTTGAAATTGTTTTAAAACACGTCACATTTGTTTGAATAAGTACACACTTAATTTAGGCAATATACATCTTCATATTCTTCCATAAAGCTTTTGAAAAACCATTACAAAAGATATTACAGTGAAATCTGAATTCTGTCACTTAACAACAAAAGTGCCCTGGCTTAATAAATCATGAAGAGAATCAATGAGGCTTGCACTGAATGCCTGAAAGAAAGCTGCAGTCATTCATAAGGAGTAACTTTGGATGATTACTAAGTTCTCTAAAGTGGTTGAGATTGCAGAAAACCATAAATGCTTAGTCTAACAATTGTCACTATCCCGTATACTAGTGGAGCCATTTTGAAAGTGTTTCCGATAAATCCACAAATGCCTTGACTGGAACTGATGTGGAATATTTTTGCAGAACTTTATTGTAACTCTCAGTTATAAGGGCTGCTATCTGAATGGAATAGTAATGTTCTTTTGTCAAGAAGATAAATATTTGTTTGTAATTGTAGATCTTTTGATCAAATGCCTCTACTCAAGAGAAAAAACAACAAAAGGAATGCTGTTACTATGTAGAATAATGTAATGCACATAGAAATATGACAGAATCACAAACTGATTTAATATAGAGTATAGATGATTAAGGAGCAGCCATTTAGAGGCTTACTTGTGCCAAGCACTGTGCTGAATCCTGGAGGGAAATAAAGATAAATGGAATTGGTGTCTATCCTCAAAGTACTTCAAATATGGAGAGAACTCACAGTAAGAGCACAACGTGGCGGAAAGAAGGTATTTCCAGATATAGCCATTCCCATGGTCGTTTATGCTTTTCACTATCAGCATGGGGATTGTGCCTGAGTTTCTAAACAAACTATTGAGATACAGAATAAACAACAACTGCTAATGTTTGAGGCCTTTACAGTTCGTTTGAAGAGAAAAATATACAGGCTTATGTAATCCCTATTCAAGGAGGTGGAAGTTCCTTACGTACCAAGACTATATCTTAGCCTAAGCACAGCTAGAGGACATAGAAGGTCTTCATTAACTTGCTGGTGACTGAATGAACCTAAAATAGTTATAAATCCCATATGAGAAATTATTACTTTTGTTGTATGGCTTGTGCTCATAAATGTTGAATATATGCAAATTGATGATATCTTTAGAGAAGGAAAATGTTATAAAAAGTTAGCAGAAAGAAGCTGTTAGGTGCGAATAAAGGCCAGTGTGTTGATTGTAATTAAATCATGGATATATAGGCCAGTAATAATTTTAATTGATAGGTTTACAAGGGCAAACTTGATTTGCAGTATGTGTGTACTGTCAAATCAACTGGATGATATGTGAAAACATATTTAATAGAGGACATCATTGTACATCTAATCTGTTCTGAAAAATAACTTATTTTGCAATGTGTTTCAGTACTTGAGACTGTTTGGTCTCAGTTTACTGTAATCCAGAGTGTAGAAAACTGAAGGCATCTGTATCTGCTCCCAGAGATGATGCTATTTCATTTTTAAAGTTCTCTGAATCATTTTCACATCTTTCTTCACACACCATGGGTAAGAATCCAAGTGCTGAGTATTCTCTGAAGTCAGTGGGAATCAGTTATTAGTTTAGCTTGATATTGGTGTTGCAAAAAATTAGAGTTTTTTTTCCTCATGACTAAGGACCAAGAAAAACAGATGGTTGGGTGAGGAATGTAGAGGTTGTCAGATAAAGCTCTTGCCAACAAGATTCGGTGCTAACATAATATATTCAGTCAATTGGAGCATCTTGATGACACCAAATATAGAAAAGAAAAATGCGTCTGGTTGTCTTTGTAACTTATGTGATGATTGAAAAAAAACTGACTTAACTTGAGCTGAGCGATATTTGTTTATTATAGAAAAGAGGTACATATTTTTTAAACAAAACAAAACAAAATGTTACCCTGCTCACGCATCTGACCTTTGTAAGTAACTAATATTTTTTTTTTTACTTTTAAACCAAAAGTTAATAATTTAAAACATTGTTTTGATTCTGTGATCAGATTAAACTTATCAGTTACAGGTATAGACTGGTTGATCAATAGATAGATGTATAGCTCATGTACAAAAACTATTTCAATTGTTATATGTTAGAAATAATAATCAGTTTTAAGTTCAGAAAGAACTTCCTCTTCTGATTGGAGAATATAATACAATATACACCAAAGCAGTTATCCTTACGTATAATTGTCATTGTACTCCAGTGCAGAGTGGCAATCTATGCCACTGTCATTTTTAGCACAAGAGCAAATCTTTAATAGTACTCTCCTGCTATATGCCCCTATTTTTTCTCCTCCACCTGTTTTTTTGGTCTACATACCAAGACTGCCTTTCTCTTAGGCAGCCTGTCTATATCCTCTTTATATCTGTCTGTCTTCTTGTGACTGTGTTCTATGATTATTTTCCTTTACTTTTCAGATTTATTTTCCTTATGTCTTGACAGGCACATCCACAGACATTTTTAATGTTGAGTACATATCTTTGGAACTAAAGCATTTTGTGTCTTAACATTTGGGACTGTAGATGTTGTCTTAGAATAAGAATTAGTCATTCTATTATACTTTCTGATGGGCAATTAGAAGAAAAGTGAAAAACAGGCAGCTCTGTCCAGGGATGAATATGATCAAGAATGCCTTCAGGAATAGAACGACATGGAGCAAAACGGACCAGAGAAGCAAATTATCTTTTCCATACCAGTTTTTATAAAATCATGAGATGAGGATCCATATGCTAGATACGGACATACCATAGAATCTTGAAAAAAGCTTGGAGTAATGCAAACCTAGATTTTAAAGTAACAGAGGCCTGAAATAAGACTCATTTCTTTTCCTTACTGACTGTATTCTCTTAAGGCAAGTCGCAGCTACTGTGACCCTGTTTCCTCCTTCCCAAAATGAACACAATAGTACCGTACTTTAACGTTGTTGATGTGCTAGAAACAATGCGTATAAAGACTGTTGTAAGATTGAAATTGTTCTTCTATTTATTTTTATGATTTCCTGTATGTAGATAGTTATTGATCAGAAGAGGTGAGATAAATGACAGTAGTGTGACATTTCCGATGAAAGCCAGATGCTTATTTTAATGCTTATGCTTATTTTTTCATTTTCTCAATATATACTTGATGCACTAAAGTAACATCAGAAAACTGTTCATGCTAGGTTTTGAATTTAACCTTGGCAAGTTTGGTAAATTTTTTTTCACTTTAAATTTTTCGTTTGTCTAAAATTCTGAGCATTTGAGTTCCTTACATGGAAAGCAGTTTCAGAAAATTGCTCCACTAAACCAGTATGTAGCTCTGAGACTTCATTTCTGTAATTATAATAAAAAATAATACTCTTATTCTTGCATAGTGATTTACAGTATGCCAACATCTTTACAGTGGTATAATGTAATCAGAAGATATATCTACAGTTTTCAGAGAAAAAAAAATGGAGAAAAAAGCAAATTATTCAAAGCCACAGGGTTTTTGAGTAGAGAATTCAAGGCAAACTCCATACTTTATTAAGCTTTTTTCCCGTATACTGCATAACTTCCTTATTCCTTGGACTTCTGTAGTCTTTGATTCTGTTTGGTAGAGAGGTAACATCCCCTGGATTACTAGATTGGTAGAATAATACTTTCATGTTTATTTCTTATACACAACAACATCATGTATGCTTTCTCCACATGAAAGGAACCTTGTTTGAAAATCAGTGGGATGCTAATTTTATACTACTCATAGTTTGCCTTGGCATTTGATTAGAAACCAGTCTTTATAGCACTTTTCTGAAAGCAGAATTATTTTTCATCTGACAGAAAAAAAAGTCATATTTTAAAAGATCACTAAAATCAAAGAAATAAGGAAAAAATTTTTTTTAAAGAAATAAAATTCCTTTATTTTTCTTAAGCTATGCTGCTATTTGAAAATAGTAAAATTTACTATGAATATCAACTTTTATAAATTGTTTCAAACTTTTGAAAGCCTCAATTATTTTCATTAAATTTCTGATACCATTTCATGTTTTTATGAAGCATTTGAAAGAATCACTGATCATTGTCTTTGTGTAAACATTTGTCTTTCACTCCTCTTAACAGAAAAACTCCAAAACTGGCCACCTAAGCAAAAATATTTTTAGGGTAACTTTATTTTGTCATTATTTTTCCTGAAGCATTAGTAGAAATTTCTAAGTAAGAGAAGGGGTATTTGATGTGTTACAAAGTGCTTTTTAAAATGTAAGTATATTGTATGGGGTATTGGTAATTTGCTGCGCTGATCTCATTTTTTTCAAAGTTAACTTGTATAATATATTTCACAGGTGTACATGAATAATCTTAAACCAATTCACTCATCATGGGAAATGATCTTAAGGGCCTTTTAAAATCCCATAAGATATAGGAACTTCCATAATATATCCCAAAATGCTCATTTAACTCTTGCTTGAAGATGTCTGTGGTTCTCAATTCTTCAAAGAAAGTTTTTATATTCCTCTTTGAATATGAAAGAATGCCTTATTTCCATAATCATTAGGGAGTTTTTTCTTATGTTCAACTGAACTTCATCTCCCTGTAATTCCAACTCATTGGTTCCCACTTTCATCTATGGAACTATACAGATTGTTGTATTCTGTTTCTACATGATATTCCTCCAAATATCAAATATTAAATTTCCAGATTTAAAAATTCTTTCTAAAAAATAACACCCGGAACTGAACACAGTGTTCTGGTTCACCTAACAAATGCAATGGGTAACAGCACTATTCTCTTTTCTATGGACTATGGATACATATTAGTGCTAAAGTCATTGTCCTCCAGCCCCTCTGCTGGTCAAAATTGGGTAAATTAAGAACTATACTGCTACTCCTTGTCAGTTATTATGTGTCAGGTACTACATAGAGCAGTTTGACATATTTATATAACAACCATGTGAGTTATTTTTATTCGTGTGATACAGGCAGGGAAACCAGTGCTTCCCAAGCTTATTTAACTGCAAAGGAGATTGATTGAAAGCCTGAACTCTTTCATGTCCACTAGACAATATTGCGTTCCTAAACTAAAATACTGAGGACTTTATCACATGATCAGTGGTCTCAGGTAGGTACTGCTGGCAAGAGTGGTTTCCTCGGAAGACTAGATCTGTGCTGTAGCTTTGGGCTAGATGCCTGGCACCTGATCTTCAAGTCTGATTCTCCATTCCTCCCAAATTGTGATTTATGCTTTAGCCTTTTGGAAAAATTGGTTTCGTTTTAATCAGCTATTTTTAGGATAACCTTTATAGTATGTCTTTGCTTTTATTTCTTAATCAGCCAGAATTTGATTCTGTTTACAACTAAGACTGATAGACTCATCTGAAGGATGTCATGCAGTGATGAAGTTGTATTATATCATGACACTTTTCTTGTCTTTCTATCCAGTAATCTTATTAAACATGAGGTTAACTTGGTTTGCTCCATGAGAACTACATTCTTTTCTAAGTGCTTACCAACTGTGTTTGATAAGTAAATTCATCTACAATTTTTCTGGGAATTATAATAACAAACAAAATTTATTTTAATTACTTTAATATATCACTTTCCCGTTCTGAAAATTGTGAAAGTATGTAGCCATTCTCAGACTTCTGTCGGTAATTACTGAAATAATATTGGTAACATTTTATGTATGACGTTTTGACACTTTGATGTCAAAAACTAATTGTCACATTAATCTGATAAGAAAAATGTATTTTTTTCTGATCGTTTTAGGGAGGAAACAAGTTAAACATCTGCTTGTGTAATCAGTATATCTGACAACAGCCTTGCTCTATCAACACTTTCTCTGACAATGACATTATCTTTTAGTCATTTTCCAAACAATTCTCATTCCCACCCTTATCCCCACCCCTCCTCCCTTCTTGTATTGCCAATACTACACTTAAACAAAAGGCCGAGATATAGTCTTCACCATGAAACTTTTTTCACTCTTACCACCTCCATCAATAACTGATTTCTCAGATTTCTAGTAGCCCTAATAATTCATATCATGCTACTTGACACTTGACTTTAAACTGGCTGATATGAGTCTCTGGATATATCAAATGTGTCACACTCTACATAGACTGTAAGAACTTTTAAAAGCAAGACGCTATTGTCTGTTTTTCCTGCACTATTTCTGCATCTGTTTCTTTATGGGAACAATGAGATCCTTAATCTTTACATGTTAGCCTTCTGTTTCATTAGACTGCTTAATTATGAATTTTCCTGAAGGAGCTACAAACCTATCCTCTTTGTATAAATTCAATGTGTGAAAAATGACTTGCATTGATATACTTTTTGACTATAGTAGTTCTAAAAACTATTTCTTTTTCTTCTTTTTTTCTTCATGACCTAGGAGTGTTTATTTTGGATACATTGTGGGAAAAAAATTTTTGTTTATTTGTTTTTAGATAGTGTAATAGAGATATTTTAGACTGTCTGCCATGCTCCCAGTGGGGGTCCTGGCAGCTGTGACTGTTCTGGGTGACTTCATTTTCCTGGACGTAGCTATCTGCAATTGGTTTAGATACCTGGATGGAACAGGAATTTTGGATTAAGAATTCAAAGATACTAGTCAATTTGGGGTCTTTTCTAAACAGAAACTTGCAAACTACAAATGTGCTGGGTAAACATTTTCCCCATATGAAAGAGGAGCAGGAAAAGACTTCAGGTAGAGACAGTGGAATTTAAGATACTCAGAATGAATCAGATTTGAAAGACTCTGTGATCCTAAACAGTGAGGGAGGAAGGAGAGGAAGAGGGGGATAAAGTGAATGAGAAGGACCAGAGGGACTGCAGAGGAATTGCCTTAATTTCTGATATCTTTTTATTTCTCTCCCCTCCAAGGTGACCTTCACCTGAGGTCCATGAGCTACAGCTTTAGTTTTATCACACTTTTTTTTTTTTTTTTTTTAAAGCTAACTTAGGTAATTTTCTGTTACTTGCAAACCAAAGAACTTTAACCCAGACATGCAGCCAGGGATGTAAGATAGGGGGCGGGGAGGGGGAAGTAAATTTCAAAGTTAAAGGAAGATAATTTAATAAAGTTAAGCTTATATTAATATGGTACTAACTTCTGTTTAATTTGGAAAACTTTTTAGTCTGAATCACAAAGCAAGAGGCTTCAGATCTTTTCCTCTTCTGCAGGTATGAGTGGAACATAGAGGTAATTCAGTACCTGCCCATAGAGACACACCTGAGGACTGAAATGATGCACAAAGAGACAGTTCCAAAGTTTTAAAGGTGGTTGACATTCTGCAGAGTGAACAGAGAGCAAGGGACTTTATTATATCTAACTGGAGTTATTATATCTAACTGGAGTTATTTAGAATCCGAATTCTGAACGGCTTCAAACCCAGAGTCTGGAAATTATTTTCACTTAGTGTAATGCACTGATATAATGTACAACCTACCATTCCAAACAGAAAACCCACTGGTTCTAGGAGAATATGAGATGTTGAGCTAATCAAGGAGATAATCTAAGCTGAGTCATTAGAAAGAAATGATTCTATAGTTTTGCTAAGAATTTCACTTATTCCTTAGTGAGACATAATCACACTGCATAGAATTAGCAGATTTCCATGAAATTGACTCAAGTTAACTGCATGGTTGATACTCTATTGTAAGAATAGAATTCTTTCTCACAGAATTATTTTGGTGTTTTATATATGAGGGGTTTTTTTGTTGTTGTTGTTGTTCTTTTCAAATACATCTAAGATAAATGACACATAGTTTCCCTTTAAACGATCCTAGAAAGGTAGATATTCCAAAATATACTCTTACAGAGCAGCCTTTATTAGAGTTTATTCCTATCTAGTTAGTTGTCTCATATTACATATGTAAACCTTTTCTGCTTTCAATTTTAAGAATCCATGAGAGTACTAAAATCAAATAGTTCAAACTGATGTCTTGCTAGTCCTAGAGGAGAATTTTGTCCCTAGGTCTGATTCATTGTTTCTTAATCAGGAGAAGTCTGTATATAATGTAGAATGCAAAGCAATATTCTTGCAAATGGCAAAACACTTTTGATTATTAAAATATAGTTATCTGTATGGTTTTGCTCACTCATAATCTCATGGCAACATTTGCTTCTCATTAGTTGGCATTACTGTTATAATGTTTAAGGCTATTCACAGCCCATCTGCACACAGGAATAGTATTACAGCTCACAACTGATGGCAGGAATTAGGCTGTTTTCCATTTTGTACACCTATGCAGTCCATCCAAATTGAATAGAATCTCTAACTCTAATGCTAAAGATCTTTTTTCAAAACTTCATGCTAACTTCATTAACAGTTAATATTACCCCAAAGCATCAATCTTTTTTTAGAGGTTTGGTGAAGGCAGGAATGAATAAACAATAAGATTGTGTTTGGGTTTTTTTTCCCCTAACTTAATATAGGCCAGGCATCATATGTAGCAGTTTAAAGAATCCTTTCTTTGATAAACAAACTAGTTGTGTCAGCATATGCAATAGATGATAGAATGGTATCTCAACAAGAGAGGCGGGAGATTTCCTAACTGAAAGATGGATTAAATGAGAAGAATGGGATGCGGATGCAGAAGCTATCAATAATATTATTGCCTTTTAAACCAGGCAAGTGACGTGTAGAAGGGAGAGGAAGAAAGCCATTTCTTATTTTAAACGGAGAAGAATACTTAGCCCTAAGCTGAGGATCTGGAACAAAACACGAAATAAACGTTAGATGAAGGAATGAATAAATGAGGAATGGAAAAAAAAGAATGAATAAATGAATGTATTTTCCTAGTCCATTCAGCTAAAAGAAGTGTGTAAGCATTGAATTTCATCTATGTTCAGTGACAAAAGTTTGCACGGAAATTGAACACAATATTAGCAATGGAACTTAAATAAATGACTTTTATCTATTAATTTATCATGTTTTGTTTATCAGCATTTTTCAACGGCTTGTTTTAACATTGTGAGATGAGTGTAAATGAATAAAACACTTCTTCCCTTGAAGAAATTTTCATTATTCTAAAGATATTATGTAATTATATACAAATAATACAATTATAAAGTAATCAAAGAAGAGGAAGGAATGGATGGTCAGAAAGTGAGCTGAGAAATATGGAAACACTGAAATAGTTAAATTTGTACTGTAAACAGACTTGTTTTCTTTAAGTTTTTCAATTAACTTTTAAATACATTTTTTTCTATTGTAAAAGTAATATGCATTTAATTTAGAAATTTCTCATAAGGTAGACAATGAAGCAAATTTGAAAAAACACTCATAATTTCACCCAACCCATCAATCTTAACACATATGTATATTGACTTTTAAAATATGCATGCTTAGGAAGAATACCACAGCAATATTTAAAACCCCACAACACTTATAATACCCCAAAATTTCAGTGACGTTTACTAAATATGTAGTTAAATTTGATGTAGCCAAACAGAAAACTACAAGGAAACTATTAAAGGGATATTTTAAAAGCATATACGGCACTATGGCAAGATCCAGATAATAAATGCACATTATGCTTCCAGTGTCATACATTTCTATCTATATTTATATTTCTATCTATATCTGTGTATTATTTATCTACCTATCTATGACTGAAAAGTCAACACAGAACAGATAATAACTTACTAGAAGTAAAAGGGCATGCTTTCAACCAAAAATTCAGAGAATGAATAAAAAGGAAAGATTATCACTGTTGGTTGAGATTTGAATTAGTGGTCTGGGAAATCAAGTAGAAGAATGTCTCAAAACACGGAGCAAAAATATAAAGAGACAAAAATCATGAAGTGGAAGAAAAGAGGCAAGAAGAATAGATACAGAAGACATAACATATGAATAATAGAGGTTTCAGAAGGAGAAAAAAGAACAGATGGAGGAGAGACAGTAATTAAACAAATAAAGAAGAAAATTTCCCTGGTGTGAAGAAACATTTGAGTCTGCAAATTAAAATTGTTCAGTGAATTCCAGGCAGGATTGGTGGAACACAGACCCGGGTATATCCTGGCAAAAATCCTGAACTCTCAAGGTTAAAGAAAAATCCTCTTGTCTGCCATACAGCAGGCTGAAGTTATATACAAAAAAACCTATAATTTTTCATCAGTGACACCAGATATTACAAGAGAATATAGTATTGATTCTTGAAAGAAACAGACAAGTCCAAGAATCTTCTTCCCAGGTGAGATAACTTTCACTTGGCAATGAAATATTGGAGAATATATAAGACTTCATAAACTATATTAGCCTCATATTTAATATTCAAGCAAAAATTCTTAGCAAACAAATAGATCAGTGATCTCAGTGCAAGGAAGAGGAGAAACAATATACTAGTGAGTGGTGGGTAAGGGTGGTAACTAATTATATATAATCAGTCCTAGTTATAGTTTCTTAAAGGAGAAGATACAAACTGCTGTAAAGGAAGTAAAAGTACTAAACAATTACAGCCAAACCTGCTGAATGGGGATGGAGTGGAAGAGGAAGTAAAGTACTTCACATAGTTTCCTCTCTTTGTAGGGATGTGAGGAAGTAGAAGTATTTTCAAAGTTTTATTTTCTTATTTTTTTCTACGGGAAGAAAAGAGTGCAAGGAAAGAGTTGGTATGGATAAATTGTTGGTGGTTTTTATACAGTGGCTGAAGATGTATATTTTGTCAGGAGTGCTAGTTAAAGAAATAATAATCACCATTGGAAAGCAATCAAGCCAAATCTGTTAGTAGTTATAGCAAGTGTAAATGGGTGACGTTTGTATTGAATGGAGGGTCCTACCTGACTTCCTGTGTTATCTGCATTTCTATTAAAAAAGGGGAAGAAAATAAAATTCTAATTCTAATTCATATTCACTCAGAAATCTTGGGAAGCTATTCTAATTGAGGTCTTAAAGAAAGAATATTTGTTAAGACATTTCTTAGAGCTTTCTGTCCCTTACTTCTCTTAAAAATCCTGCTAAAAACAAATTATTTCTTTACCATCCCCTATATACTATCTAAATAAAAATAGAAAATTCAGGAACAAAATATGGTAACTTTCCTTTCAAAAATGAAGTCCTAAGCAAGGATCTCACTCTTCCTATAGAAAATGATCACCAGTGTCCCTTCCTGTATAGACATAAAAGAAAGCTCTTGTTTCATCATTTTCACAATAAAGGCAATGAAAAATGAAAAAAAAAAATTCTAATAAGGAACTTTAGTATGTTTGACCAAAGTATAAATGTTTCCATAGATTCCATTTAATTAAATAATTATTGATTCAACAAAGTTTTATTGAGTGACAGTTATGTGCATAGCACTGTGATTGTTTCGGAAACAGAGATAAAGGATATGATCCTTCTTAAGAAATGTACACATACACACACAAACACACATACACACACACACACTAACACACTATAATCCTGTAAAATAGGTGCTAGAAACAATGGTGACTAAATGCAAGCTTTTCAATAAGTTAGAAAAGTCTTCAGAAAAGAAGAACCACTTTGAGAAGAGCTTGAAAGATGAGGAGGAGTATTCCCTGGAGTCTACAATGGGAAGAGCATCTGTGAAACCACAGAAGTAGGAATCAGCTTGAGGACATTGAACTTTACTGCACTGTATACGGAGGTGATATAGGGTTAAAAGGGAAGACCTAAGTGAGATGCTATAGGGGAGGTAGAGGCTTGGCTCCAGCCTGCCTGTGGGTCACGCTGTGGGTTTGCACTTTCTTCTGTAAGCAATAGAGAGCGATTGATAAGCATTAATCAAGTTCTTCCTTATTTAGACCTGTGTCTTAGTCCCAGATTCCAATTGTGGATAAACTATTGTGATATTTTCAGATCTGAACATTAAGATAACTCTTTTTAGTAGTTAGTATTGGTTTTAATCAAAGTAAAGTAATGAATTAAACTCAGAAATCTGAACTGTAGAGTTTGATATTTGTTCTAATAAAAAGTTTTCAAAAGATATAATGCACTTTCTAGTAGCAGTGGACTCTTAATTTGTATAAGCCTCTCTCACTTCTGGAAATAATGCCAAGAGGAAGGAAAACATCTATGACGTAGTTTATTTTTTCAGTCTAAGACCCACTTATTTACGTATTGAAATGTCTCCAAAATCAGGGTGTGTCTTCCAATCAATATCAGTTTACAACTTTAATCTCAGATTTTTTTTTCCCCTTTTTTCAGCACTATATAAGATAAGAATGCATCCTCTCAGATTTAGCGGAGTTGCTGTATCTGGTGAGCAGCCTTGATGTATTTAGCCTCTACAGTTAAGAGCAAAGTTGTCACTCAAGTGTAGTCTCTAAAATTTAGTTGGAGAGTGTAGAGTCCACTGTTAACAACTCTACAGGTCTAATTTCTTATATTTTTTCAAACAGAATAATTGTGTATTATTCACATGTGCTAGCTAAAAATTCAGAAAGACTCTTACATTTTTATATTATATAAATTTAAGAGAAAAACACAAAATTGAATCAAACACAATCCTTAAAATTGAATGTGGGGGGATTCCCTGGTGGTTCAGTGGTTAAGAATCCACCTGCCAATGCAGGGGACACGGGTTCGAGCCCTGGTCTGGGAAGATCCCAGATGCTGCAGAGTAACTAAGCCCGTGTGCCACCACTACTGAGCCTGTGCTCTAGAGCCCGTAAGCCACAACGGCTGAGCCCGTGTACCACAACTACTGAAGCCGGCACGCCTAGAGCCCGTGCTTCACAACAGGAGAAGCCACTGCAATGAGAAGCCTGTGCACTGCAATGAAAGAGTAGCCCCCGCTCACCGCAACTAGAGAAAGCCCATGCACAGCAATGAAGACCCAACACAGCCAAAAATAAATAAATAAACTTATTTTAAAAAAATTGATTGTGGGAATAAGACTACATGAGGGGGAAATGTATAAGTAAATATGATATTTTAACCCAATATACAGAATTTTTGGTTTTATTCTGGTAAGTTTCTATAATATATAATGAATCTAAAATGTTCAAAGCACTGTTACCTGCTGGGTGCAAGAAATATAATAAATCATTGCAAAATCACAAGTTATTAATATCTTTTAGTTGAAAAATTTCACTGCATATTCATACCTCATGAATTGATAATGATTCATCAGCTTGCAAATGTCTCACTTTTTGTGTAAAGTCTATTTCTCAGAAGGGTTAGAAAATAAGAAGTAATATGAAAAAACTAGTTTAAATATTTCAGTAGAATTAAAATAAGCCCAAAGCTAACATTTATGGTTATGTGCACAAAAATCATTGTTGTTTGAGGGTTTTTACAACTTTTTTCTTCTGTTGAAAACACATATTGGCTGACATATCAAGATATATATTTTATAAAATATCTGATTATTCTATCTGATGTCCTTAAAGCTTTAAAGTTTGCCTTTTTTCTTTAGCTTACATCGCTTTTAAAGAAAATAACTGTGATCCTCCTATCGCTGTAGGAAAAGTGTCAGTGAAGTGCAAATCTGAACTTCTGAAAATGTTTTTTTACCCGTAAAGCATTTTGTCTTAAGTGATTCCCTCCACAGAATTCATAAAAGGGGACAGAAACCGCAGAAGGGATTATAGATTAGTAAAATATTATTTGCTATCTGTATATGTGTTCAACATTGAATCATTCTGTACCTAGACTATCAATGTTGTTTTATTCCATAACAAATTAGTGACGAGGCAATGACTCTCTTCAAAGAAGCCTTGAGACCTAAGAATCAAATAATTTTGGACCTAAGAGACTCCCTCACCATAAGACTGCCCTCCTACTAATATACAGTGAAAACATCTTTTAAATTGGTTTAAGTAGAAATACAAGATAATCAGTATACACCATGGAGCCAGGAATGTAATAGGTGCTCAGTAATTATTTGTATAATTAGATAATTTATATAATTAGATAATTTATTAACTCACTTCTGTTTGAAATTATCTCTAGCATATTCTAGCTTATCATAATAATCACAAGAAAAAGAACCATGGTAATGAGTGGTTTCACTACAAGTTTTTTTTTTAAGGCAAATAAAATATAATTAACCATAACATAACATCAATTTTATACTTTAATTTACCTGACCACTGTCTACAACTCTTCTGGATTTTTAAATGCATGATACAATGTAGATCATAGTATGTTAAGGGGAGAGAGAGAGAGAGAGAGAGAATTTTTTTAAGATTAAAAGGATGGAGTAGATATGGCAGGACCACTGCTGGTTTCCTATCCATTATCTGCTCCCTCTGTTTCTTCCTTTTTATTGGAACATAAGTTCTAGCTTTATAATACTTGGCTATAATAAATATCTAATTCAGGTATTTATGTGTTGACTGTGTGTTTCAGATTAGGGATGATGATTGGGCTAAACCCTTTATTTTCAAACTTTAGCATGCATTGGATTCACCAGGGGGACTTGCTAAGATACAGATTGCTGGGTCCTACCCTCAGTGTTTCCTAATTCAGTTCATCAGAAGTGGGGCCTGAGAACTTCCGTTTTTAACTAGTTCCCAAAAAGGTGCTGAAGAGAATACAATTTAAGAACCACTAGTCTAAGTCAATAATAGTAATTACTAGTGCTACACAGATAGGTAGTAGAAACCTGAATATTCACACATACTGTTTGATGACCATTGTCCCTTCTAATTAGTAATGTCCTGTTCTAATTGGTAGATGACCAATCTACACTGGTTGTTAAATTGGCTCTGTGTCTGGTACTTGGTCATTTCAGTCTCCTCTTTGAGATTTTGCCTTTTCTTTCTGTTTCATAACTTTGCTCCCCATTCATTTTTTTCATTCATAGTAATAACTAAAACAGCTACCCCCTGTTTTATTGCATCTTTACTAGCACTTAGACCCAGGAACATCTTTAGTATTTCTTATTTATTTCAGCCTTGTCCTTTAAGATTATGACCTTTCTTTTAAAAAAATCTCTTCTTAATCTTCTTTCCTCTGATATTTTTACTATTCTCACATCACTCCTGGCTTAAGAGTTGTTCCAATATATATGTTTAAAACCAATCCAGTTACCATTTGAATACCTAAGCAAATCTGTTTGATAGAAACTGAGGTTTCCAAAACAGGTCTATGTAATTGCTTTATTCATGTTTTAGTATACAATAACTTCATTAAGCTATTTCCTTCCTCAAATAAGACCAAGTACTGTATTCTCCATATCAGGTCTTCATAATGGGGTATGTGAACTCCATTCTGAGTGCCCATAAACTGCATTAACCCACTGTGGACAATCCCATGTTAACTGAACTAATTTAGGTGAAAACCTAAATAAAGCAACCCACATGCCTGCCATAAACTACTTTTTTTTTATAATGACTAGTTTCGTAAGTAATTCTCTAAACAAAAGGGATTGAGAAGGACATTTACTAAGCCATCACTTTTGCCAAACTGTATTTAATAGTGTTTTAAATACAACATATTTAAATATCCTTTAAATTTCATCTTCGTTTAGTGGAGTCAGGCAAGAAATTCACTCATAGAAATTTGGAAAGATACTTTCACTTCAAAGAAATGCATACAAAAATGTATGCTTTTCTTTCATGGGGTCTTATAGTAATTCTCTCGAAAAACATAGACAGTGTTTTTTTTTATTATTCAAAGTAACAAAAATTATAATCGTCCTCATCAGTTCACTCAGTCCCATGTAATTAATTTTTTTCATCTTGATCTTTTGTTAGCACTTTTATGAATTCATCAGTTTTCCATTAGAGTTCTGAAAATGCTTATTCATTCAGTTCAGCAGTATACTGAGTTACCAGAAACCAGTACTTGTCAGTCTTTTCCATGAATTCCTTGAAGATGAAACCCTTGTTCAGGAACATTTTTGCAAAAGCATCAGAGTACACCCAGAACTGTCTGTAAATGACAAAAGACTTCAAAATGACCACAGTTAAAGATTTGATGAAAGTTCATAATAATACATTTGACAAGGAAATTTAGTTACTTCTGAGATATACCTTTTAAAATAATAACTAGAATTATGACTTATAACATTATACCAGAACATATAAGATTTTTAGGAATTTCATGTAATGTCTAAAACATTTATATTAACATATTTCCATACAAATAACCCAAAGAAAGTTTAGAAGTAGTTTTTTATTTTGTTTTGTTTTTTTAAAATTTTTGAATTTTATTTATTTTTTTATACAGCAGGTTCTTATTAGTCATCAATTGTATACACATCAGTGTATACATGTCAATCCCAATCGCCCAATTCATCACACCACCATCCCCACCCCACCCCCCCGCCACTTTCCCCACTTGGTGTCCATACATTTCTTCTCTACATCGGTGTCTCAACTTCGGCCTTGCAAACCGGTTCATCTGTACCATTTTTCTAGGTTCCACATACATGCGTTAATATACAATATTTGTTTTTCTCTTTCTGACTTACTTCACACTGTATGACAGTCTCTAGATCCATCCACGTCTCTGCAAATGACCCAGTTTCGTTCCTTTTCATGGCTGAGTGATATTCCATTGTATATATGTACCACATCTTCTTTATCCATTCATCTGTCGATGAGCATTTAGGTTGCTTCCATGACCTGGCTTTTGTAAATAGTGCTGCAGTGAACATTGGGGTGCATGTGTCTTTCTGAATTATGGTTTTCTCTGGGTATATGCCCAGTAGTGGGATTACTAGATCATATGGTAATTCTGTTTATAGCTTTTTAAGCAACCTCCATACTGTTCTCCATAGTGGTTGTGTCAATTTACATTCCCACCAACAGTGCAAGAGGGTTCCCTTTTCTCCACACCCTCTCCAGCATTTGTTGTTTGTAGATTTTCAGATGATGCCCATTCTAACTGGTGTAAGGTGATACCTCATTTCAGTTTTGATTTGCATTTCTCTAATAATTAGTGATGTTGAGCAGCTTTTCATGTGCTTCTTGGCCATCTGTATGTCTTCTTTGGAGAAATGTCTATTTAGGTCTTCTGCCCATTTTTGGATTGGGGTGTTTGTTTTTTTAATTTTGCACTGCATGAGCTGTTTATATATTTTGGAGATTAATCCTTTGTCAGTTGATTCGTTTGCAAATATTTTCTCCCATTCTGAGGATTGTCTTTTTGTCTTGCTTATGGTTTCCTTTGCTATGCAAAAGTTTTGAAGTTTCATTAGGTCCCATTTGTTTATTTTTGTTTTTATTTCCATTACTCTAGGAGGTGGATCAAAACAGATCTTGCTGAGATTTATGTCAAAGATTGTTCTTTTTATGTTTTCCTCTAAGAGTTTTATAGTGTCCAGTCTTACATTTTGGTCTCTAATCCATTTTGAGTTTATTTTTGTTTGGTGTTAGGGAGTGTTCTAATTTCATTCTTTTACATGTAGCTCTCCAGTTTTCCCAGCATCACTTATTGAAGAGACTGTCTTTTCTCCATTGTATATCCTTGCCTCCTTTGTCATAGATTAGATTAGTTGACCATAGGTGTGTGGGTTTACCTCTGGGCTTTCTATCTTGTTCCATTGATCTGTGTTTCTGTTTTTGTGCCAGTACCATATTGTCTTCATTACTGTAGTTTTGTAGTATAGTCTGAAGTGAGGGAGTCTAATTCCTCCTGTTCCTTTTTTTTCCCCTCAAGACTGCTTTGACTATTCGGGGTCTTTTGTGTCTCCATGCAAATTTTAAGATTTTTTGTTCTAGTTCCATAAAAAATGCCATTGGTAATTTGATAGGGATTGCATTGATTCTGTAGTTGGCTTCGGGTCATTTTCACAATATTGATTTTTCCAATCCAAGAACATGGAATATCTCTCCATCTGTTGGTATCATCTTTAATTTCTTTCATCATTGTCTTATAGTTTTCTGCATATAAGGTCTTTGTCACCCTAGGTAGGTTTATTCCTAGGGATTTTATTCTTTTTTTTGCAATGGTAAATGGGAGTCTTTCCTTAATTTCTCTTTCAGATTTTTCATCATTAGTGTATAGGAATGCAAGAGATTTCTGTACATTCATTTTGTATCCTGCAACTTTACCAAATTCATTGATTAGCTCTAGTAGTTTTCCGGTCACATTTTTACGATTCTCTATGTATAGAGTATCATGTCATCTGCAAACTGACAGTTTTACTTCTTCTTTTCCAATTTGTATTCCTTTTATTTCTTTTAATTCTCTGATTGCCATGGCTAGGACTTCCAAAACTATGTTGAATAATAGTGGTGAGAGTGGACATCCTTGTCTTGTTCCTGATCTTAGAGGAAATGCTTTCAGTTTTTCACCATTGAGAATGAGGTTTGCTGTGGGTTTGTCATATATGGGCTTTATTATGTTGAGGTAGGTTCCCTCTGTGCCCACTTTCTGAAGAGTTTTTATCATAAATGGGTGTTGAATTTTGTCAAAAGCTTTTTCTGCATCTATTGAGATGATCATATGGTTTTTATTCTTCACTTTGTTAATATGGTGTATCACATTGATTGATTTGCATATACTGAAGAATCCTTGCATCCCTGTTGTAAATACCACTTGATCATGGTGTATGATCCTTTGAATGTATTGTTGGATTCTGTTTGCTAGTATTTTGTTGAGGATTTTTGCATCTATATTCATCAGTGATATTGATCTGTAATTTTCTTTTTTTGTAGTATCTTTGTATGGGTTTGATATCAGGGTGATGGTGGCCTCTAGAATGAGTTTGAGAGTGTTCCTTCCTCTGCAATTTTTTGGAAGAGTTTGAGAAGGATGGGTGTTAGCTATTGCCTAAATGTTTGATAAAATTCACCTGTGAAGCCATCTGGTCCTGGGCTTTTGTTTGTTGGAAGATTTTTAATCACAGTTTCAATTTCATTACTTGTGATTGGTCTGTTCATATTTTCTATTTCTTCCTGGTTCAGTCTTGGAAGGTTATACCTTTCTAAGAATTTGTCCATTTCTTCCAGGTTGTCCATTTTATTGGCATAGAGTTGCTTGTAGTAGTCTCTTAGGATGCTTTGTATTTCTGCAGTGTCTGTTGTAACTTCTTTTTCATTTCTAATTTTATTGATTTGAGTCCTCTCCCTCTTTTTCTTGATGGGTCTGGCTAATGGTTTATCAATTTTGTTTATCTTCTCAAAGAACCAGCTTTAATTTTATTGATCTTTGCTATTGTGTTTTTTGTTTGTTTCTATTTCATTTATTTCTGCTCTGATCTTTATGATTTCTTTCCTTCTGCTAACTTTTGGTTTTGTTTGTTCTTCTTTCTCTAGTTCCTTTAGGACTAAGTTTAGCTTGTTTACTTGAGATTTTTCTTGTTTCTTGAGGTAGGCTTGTATAGCTATAAACTTCCCTCTTAGAACTGCTTTTGCTGCATCCCATAGGTTTTGGATCGTCGTGTTTTCATTGTCATTTGTCTCTAGGTATTTTTTGATTTCCTCTTTGATTTCTTCAGTGATCTCTTGGTTATTTAGTAACGTATTGTTTAACCTCCATGTGTTTGTGTTTTTTACGGTTTTTTTCCCCCTAATTCATTTCTAATCTCATAGCGTTGTGGTCAGAAAAGATGCTTGATATGATTTCAGTTTTCTTAAATTTTCTGTGGCTTGATTTGTGACCCAAGATGTGATCTATCCTGGAGAATGTTCCATGCACACTTGAGAAGAAAGTGTAATCTGCTGTTTTGGGATGGAATGTCCTATAAATATCAATTAAATCTATCTGGTCTATTGTGTAATTTAAAGCTTCTGTTTCCTTGTTTATTTTCATTTTGGATGATCTGTCTATTGGTGTAAGTGAGGTGTTGAAGTCCCCCACTATTTTTGTGTTACTGTCAATTTCCTCTTTTACAGCTGTTAGCGTTTGCCTTATGTATTGATGTGCTCCTATGTTGGGTGCATATATATTTATAATTGTTATATCTTCTTCTTGGATTGATCCCTTGATCATTATGTAGTGTCCTTCCTTGTCTCTTGTAACATTCTTTATTTTAAAGTCTATTTTATCTGATATGAGTATTGCTACTCCCGCTTTCTTTTGATTTCCATTTGCATGGAATATCTTTTTCCATCCCCTCACTTTCAGTCTGTATATGTTCCTAGGTCTGAAGTGGGTCTCTTGTAGACAGCATATATATGGGTCTTGTTCCATTCAGCAAGCTTGTGTCTTTTGGTTGGAGCATTTAATCCATTCACGTTTAAGGTAATTATCAATATGTATGTTCTCATGACCATTTTCTTAATTGTTTTGGGTTTCTTTTTGTAGGTCCTTTTCTTCTCTTGTGTTTCCCACTTAGAGAAGTTCTTTTAGCATTTGTTGTAGAGTTGGTTTGGTGGTGCTGAATTCTTTTAGCTTTTGCTTGTCTGTTAAGCTTTTGATTTCCCCATCGAATCTGAATGAGATCCTTGCTGGGTAGAGTATCTTCATTGTAGGTTCTTCCCTTTCATCACTTTAAGTATATCATGCCACTCCCTTCTGGCTTGTAGAGTTTCTGCTGAGAAATCAGCTGTTAACCTTATGGAAGTTCCCTTGTATGTTATTTGTCGTTTTTCCCTTGCTGCTTTCAGTAATTTTTCTTTGTCTTTAATTTTTGCCAGTTTGATTACTATGTGTCTTGGCGTGTTTCTCCTTGGGTTTATCCTGTATGGGACTCACTGTACTTCCTGGACTTGGGTGGCTATTTCCTTTCCCATGTTAGGGAAGTTTTTGACTATAATCTCTTTAAATATTTTCTCGGGTCCTTTCTCTCTCTCTTCGCCTTCTGGGACCCCTATAATGCAAATGTTGTTGCGTTTAATGTTGTCCCAGAGGTCTCTTAGGCTGTCTTCATTTCTTTTCATTCTTTTTTCTTTATTCTGTTCTGCAGCAATGAATTCCTCCATTCTCTCTTCCAGGTCACTTATCCATTCTTCTCCCTCAGTTATTCTGCTATTGATTCCTTCTAGTGTAGTTTTCATTTCAGTTATTGTATTTTTCATCTCTTTTGTTTGTTCTTTAATTCTTCTAGGCCTTTGTTAAACATTTCTTGCATCTTCTTGATCTTTGCCTCTATTCTTTTTCCGAGGTCCTGGATCATCTTCACTATCATTATTCTGAATTCTTTTTCTGGAAGGTTGCCTATCTCCCCTTCATTTAATTGTTTTTCTGGGGTTTTATCTTGTTCCTTCATGTGGTACATAGCCCTCTGCCTTTTTATCTTGTCTGTTTTCCTGTGAATGTGGTTTTTGTTCCACAGGCTGCAGGATTGTAGTTCTTCTTGCTTCTGCTGTCTGACCTCTGGTGGATGAGGCTATCTAAGAGGCTTGTGTAGGTTTCCTGATGGGAGAGACTGGTGGTGGTATAGCTGACTGTCGCCTACCATAAACTTTGATGTCTGTTTGTTATTTTGGTCACCAAGTGCCAGTCTGTGTATTTCTCAAGGTCGTAGAGAAATACCAAGTTGCTATGGTTTTAGAACACTAGTACACTCTTTTTTTTCTGTTCTGAATTTAGAACTATTTATGTAGCAATTTCTAGGAGGCAAATAGAATTCAGCATGTCAGCTTTAATACTGATAAAGCTGATTGCGGAGCATATCTCTATATCTACAGTAAAAAGATCTTGCTAACACCATGTATTTCTCTGCAGTCTAAATCCTAGAACTTCCAACCCAAAGCACTAGCCAAGAATTGTCTCGTACCTGGAATGGAAGACAGAAAGAGAATGGATGTTATAAGTTATATGGGGAATCTAAAAAATAAAACGAATGAATATAACAAAGCAAATACAGAGTCACAGGTATAGAGAACAAACTAGTGGTTACCAAAAGCGAGAGGAAAGCAGAGAGGGGCAAGATAAGGGTAGTGTACTAAGAGGTACAAACTACTAAGTATAAAAGGAACAAGCTACATTTATTGTATGTATTGTACAGCACAGGGAATATAGCCAATATTTTATAATAACTATAAATAGAGTATAACCTTTAAAAATTTTGAATCACTTTGTTGTATACCTGAAACTAATATAATATTGTAACTCAAATATACCTTAATAAAAAATAAAGATGGGCATTACCTAATACTGGCAAGGATACAGATCTGGCATTCTCACACTTTGATGGGGGCCATGTAAAATTGTACAACTACTTTGGAATAACTAGGTGATTTGTTATAAATTTAATACACTTAATATACAAAGCAGTCATTCCATTCCCCGTTATTTACCTAAGGGAAAGTGTAACCCATACCCAAAAAAGACTCAAAGAAAGTTCTTAGCAGCAGGAACTGGAACAGCTCACTGCTCATCAACCCATGAATGATAAACAATCTAGTGTATGATTACAGTAAAAGGAACAGAATATAGATACACACTGTCTCCTGAAACTCATTACTACCATGCTGAGCAAAAGAAGGCAGACCCAAAAATGTTCATATGGCATGTGGCTCCACTGGTGTGGGTTTCTAAAACCTGAAAATTGAAACTGTTGCAACAGGCAGCAGATTGGTTGTCATCTGTAGATGGGCAAGGGATGATTGATTGCAAAGGAGCACGGGAGGAACCTTCTGGAAGTGTTCTACATCCTGGTAAAGGTGGTGGATGCCCAAATATGTACATGTATGATTTCATTGAATTATATACTAAACTGGTAGATTTTATTGTATGTAAATTATACCTCTATAAAGCTGATTTTTTGTTTAAAAAAAGTAGAAGCCAACTAGTAAAGTTAGAAAATTTTACTTTTCGCCAAAGTAAACATATTTTAGATAACATATATTGCTTTGATTGGTATTTTGGTATTTTGATAAAATATATACCAGTTAGGGTTTTCAACTCCTTCCTTTTACCTCCTTCCCTCCCTTCCTTCCCATTTTTCCCTTGTTCCTTCATATCTTTTAACATTTCTTTCACCTGTAATTTAAAATTGTGTATGTCAAAGTTTATCCCTGGTTGCAACACCTTTCTATTGAGACAGATCCTCATTAATTGATCTGCCTGTATTGTTCAATAGCCTCACTTATATTGCTGAAAATATAGTCAACATTGTCTCTACATTAAAATCTTAATAGTCATCATAGTTGTATCAATTACAGTATTATCTTTAATAAGATTGGGCTATTTGAAGGTTACCATGCATACATAAATATATTCTCCAGGTTTTATAATCGTACATTATTCAGTTCAAAAGTTTTTCTACCACTTCAAAGATTTCATGAACTTTTGCCATCATTATTATGTGGTTGTAGTTGTCCCTACAATGACCTTTTAGATATCATTGCTTGGAGAACATGCTGTTTCACTGCAACAGCATTTTTGAATACTAGACCTTAAAAGTCAATACTGTTCTTCCTGTGACCTCCTTTCCACATAGTAATGTGACACATGGGAAACATACATTGAGAAATGAGGATCTCTGTTGAACATTAGAACAAAAAGAACTCAGTCCATCTTAGTGATCTTCAAATTGAGAGACAATTTTACACTTTAACATGATTGAGCATAGAAACATTTTAGACCTGGAGTGCAGTAAGCAATATTACAAATGGGTTGGGAAGGAGGAAAAAAAGACTTATGAACACATTTATAAATTAAATTGAGAATGGTAATATCCCCAGCCTTGAGACATTTTGGCTAAGCAATGTTAATTCAAAATATGAAAGGAAAAAATAATTTACCCTCTTCTCAGTCTATTAATATGCCAGGGGCAACTTGCTTTGTAAAGCAGATCAAAGCACTTTTACAAACAGATGTAGCTTGATCAAAGTCAACATAAATGATTTGGATTAATGCTCACCATAGATAAAATAACAAGCAAATGTGTTCTCTGCTTTTTTAGTTTTTCATAATGTTAGCTTATTTTAATCTTATCTGTATAAGTAAATATAATCTATTTATCTTGCCAAGTGGATACTATTTATGTTGATTATTGTAGATCCAGGCTTGTTATGAGTTCACATTAAATAATGTATATGAAAAGGGTTTTGGAAAATAGAAAGCATTATACAAATGAAAGTGATTATTATGATTGTAATCATCTTAAATAGTGAGAGTAACTACTGTGAACATCTTAAAATTTGCTTCCAACTAGGATAATCAGTCATCTGTCAGTTGCATTTATTTTATGAGTACACATACAGCATTCTATATTATACCAACTGGTGAGGTAGAAAGGAAGGAAAATATATGATCTGTGTGTTTTGGAAGACTTCACAATTTAAAGGGGGCACATGATAATCTTAAGTGAGTGAATGAAAGATAACATATGCACATCATATACCAAATACCAAGCATATAAATTATGACAAGATTAATACAGAGTATCTACTCCTGAGGAACAGTAAGGCAAACAAATACAACCAAATAACCAGTAAAATAGGCTGTGGGGAGTAATATATACTGGTACAAAGCACATGTGGCACATAGGTTGGACAGCTTAGCACAGTGGTAGCAATTTAGCAGACCATAATCCCAAATTTGATTGAAAAATGTGTTTTATTTAACCAATGCAGTGTTACACTTTTCTTCCCTCCCTCTGTCCCTCCTTCCTTTGCTTCCTTCCTTTCTTCTGACAGAAGATGCATAAGCCCTTTATACCGAAAATTGTAAGTCTGTATTATGGATTACAAATAAAGCCTTCAATAAATAAAATGTACACTGTTAGCTCTGAGATTTAATTTTACCATACTTCAAAGCTGAGAAATTAACCTGTTAGTGTTTCATAGATTCTGGCAGAAGACACAAGACTCCTGAGCTAGAAAAAAGAAACATTAGTACTCACCACTAAGGAAGCCGCATTCATACTGCCGTGTTTGCTTTAGTCCTCTTGTCCGCGATCCCCCAAGACCACAGGGTTATGTGATGGGACCATGTTGATGCCTGCACATGCAGTGGGCTGGATTATAGGTGAGTTTGGGGAATCCACTGCTTTCATAGCAAGTAGTAAGCAAGCCTGTTTTTGTTTGTTTTTGTTTTTCAGTTGAGGGGAAGCATTATCTCATTTCTCAAACTTACCAGCTACATAAACAACACTGAGATGTGTCCTGTTCCAGTCCACTAGAGAGCAGTCACACTCAGCAAGATTTGTAGGAGGAACACAAGATGCAGAACTGTCTCTCCCAACAGGTACTATTTTCCATAATTAGTATGTATAAATATGATTTTATATATATAAAGGTACACAGAAATCATAGAAATATATTAATTCTCTCCAAATGAATTTATGAGTTTATTGCAAGTCTGATCAAAATCTCAACAAGGATATGAGGATATGAAAAAATATACATGGCTGGAGGGAATGTGTATTGACAAAATTGTTATGGATTTTTATTGAGTTATATCTAGTAAAAATTGATGACAGTCATGTTGTATGATTCAGAATTTCTTTTAAAAATGTGTCTACCTTAGTGGAACTCTTTTATATGTACATAAGGATGCTCATGGCATGATGCTTTCGCAGTATTGTTTATCTTGGAAAAAATTCTAAACGCTTATCAATATGAGAATGGATAAATAAATTAACTAGCAATTAAAATAAATTAGTTAGATCCAGTGGAATAATACTCAAAACCTACTGTGCAGTAGAATAAGTTAAGAAGAATAGATGCCATGTATGCAAATTTTAAATATTGAACAATATTATTTATTATTTATGAATACAAAATAGTAGACATTTGATACCATATGCAGCAAAAATATACTACAATTTGAGGATACTTACTACCTTTAGATGAAGAGGAAAATGGGTGCATACAGTAGATTGGAAAGCTTTAACTGTTTATGAAATGTTTTATTTATTTAAAATAAGATTTGAAGCAACTACAGCAAAATGTTAACAGTTGTTAAATCTGGATGGTGGGAATATGGGTATCTATCACAATATTGTTTCTGACTATATGCTTAAAACATTTCAATATTAAAATTTTTTAAAAATGCAAAATATTAGTACTTTGCCTGCCTGCCTCTCTGAGTAAATGAATGCATATAGAAATATTAAGAATTTTATTCAGCAACTACACTTACAAGATAATAGAGTGATTAGTTTTGAGCATGAGCCATGTTCTCATGTTCATTTAAAATTTAATCATAATCACTGAAAAGTAGAATATTATACAACAGTTTAAAGGCAGTATTTTCCTAGAAGCAAAAGAATGAGGATAAGCAAGACAAGCTCTGCTTGGAAGGTTATTTGAAGTAGGGATTAAGTATTTTGACCCCAAACAATGACAGTCTTAATATTGAAAGCTTTTCAATGAGAAGCAAAATAATTTCTAGGAGATGTTCAAACTGTGATTTTATATTTTAACATCAGCCTGTATTGGTGGCGTGTATGCTTTTACAGTTTCTGATTCACTATACTGTTCACCTCTAATGTATTTATAAAACTCAGTCCATTGTTTATAAATTTACCTAATCCTTTGGAGGCCCTTGTACATTTAAAGGTTTCAACATTGTTTTCTCTGTTTATTTAATGCTATATATTCACATCTGTTTCATTTCATTTTATGAAGTTATTTTATGTTTTGAAAAGTATTAAGCACTTATTACATAATAAACTTCAAACTCCAAAATAAACAAAGAAACAACAACAGCCATATTCCATAACACAAAAACCAACCATTATTAACATTTGGCTTCTTTTAGTACTTTTATATGCATACCTTTATTTTTAACATAATTGCAACCATAACATATATAAATCACTTTTCACAGCTTCTGACATTTATTTTGAGATTTTTTCCCAGAAGATAGAATTTAGCACTTAAACTTAGTTTTAAGAGTTTCTTTTTTCTTTTTTCTTTTTTTGGGGGGAATTGGATCACAGTGGTAAAAACTACAGAAAAGTTTGATTTAGAAAATGGCCTGATTATTTATATATGCTTAGAGATTCAGGAAATTTTTTTGCATGTACTAAGGAAGTACTGAAGCTGGGGTTTTTCTATGATTTTAAGGCTGGGTGATGAAAGCAGGTTGGACCTAGGCAAAGCAGGAGAAGGCTTTTGTAGGTGTTCATCTCTGCCCTTTCAGTTATCTTGGAAGAGGTGCTTAGGAATAAGAGTGGTTAAAAAAATGGAAGAAAATATCACAGAAATTGACTTTTAAACTTAATTTCAGATTTAACTTGGAGGAAAATTTTGTATACCCTGAGAGACCAGAACAGTTTTTCCTTGCCAAATACTGTGTAAGTGGTAAAAGTGTCTATTTTGCACAAGCTTCCAAAAAGAGAGTGAAGTTTCATACTCTACATGAGTAATTATAGGAACACTATGACAAGGACATCTATATTGTAAGGATTCCCGGTCTCAATTTGATCTGTAGTATCCCTAAGTCTGACAAGTTTGTAGTTTTATTTTCTACATATGTTTGCTTTAAGAAAATTAAAAATTTTGTGGAACAAAGTCGAGTGAATCAGTCAATGCAATAATAAGCCTCAATATATTGATAAAAACAACGTAACACTCAATTCCCCACTATGCTAAATCTCTGTGAGTTGTTTTAAGGTGCTCTGGCAGTGAGTGACTAGTTGAGTTGCAGAAAATTTGAGGAAAAATACATATTTAATTTATATGGGCTAGGATTGCATGGTACGTGAATCAGTCCACATGCATCTGCTCTTTCGCTTCTATGCAAAAAAAACTTTGTTCATCATCTCACTTGCTTAAAAAATATAATTTGGGGGACGTCCCTGGTGGCGCAGTGGTTAAGAATCCCCCTGCCAATGCAGGGTACACGGGTTCGAGCCCTGGTCTGGGAAGATCCCACATGCAGCGGAGCAACTAAGCCCATGTGCCACAACCACTGAGCCTGTGCTCTAGAGCCCGCGAGCCACAACTACTGAGCCCGTGTGCCACAACTACTGAAGCCCGCACGCCTAGAGCCCGTGCTCTGCAACAGGAGAAGCCACAGCAGTGAGAAGCCCGCGCACTGCAACGAAGAGTAGCCCCCACTCGCTGCAACTAGAGAAAGCCCACGCACAGCAACGAAGACCCAACACAGCGATAAATAAATTAATTAATTAAATATATATATAATTTTATTTTTGCTAAATGATACCTAATCGAGAAAAAAAGAAGGCTGATATACATATTAGCAAAACACTACCCCAAACATAAAACAATCAAAAATATTCAATTAGGGCTTCCCTGGTGGCGCAGTGGTTGAGAGTCCGCCTGCTGATGCAGGGGACACGGGTTCATGCCCCAGTCTGGGAAGATCCCACATGCCGTGGAGTGGCTGGGCCCGTGAGCCATGGCCGCTGAGCCTGTGCGTCCGGAGCCTATGCTCCGCAACAGGAGAGGCCACAACAGCGAGAGGCCCGCGTACCTCAAAAAAGAAAAGAAAAGAAAAAAAAAGATTATGACTTGGTCCACAAAGTTTAGGCCCTTGTCAATTTCCTGGGGGAAAAAGAAATCAGTTCCCTTCACCAAAATATGGCTTAGTTTTATATCTCTGGCTTTTATTGAAGTTTGCTATGAGAAATAACTACAGGGAGTCTTTCTACCTTTTTTTGAGGATACTGTCCATTCCCAAAATTCAATTCCCTCTACATAAGCTCTGTGTGAGAATTGTCTTTTAGAGTTTAGTGCCAGGGGCAAAAATTATCCTCCACGAGAACTTCCTATAATTCCTAAAAATCTCAAGCATCTCAAACTACAGTTTTTTTACTTTTTCTTCTAGTCTGAAAGGAAACTTTGAATCATATTGGAAGCTCAAACATAGCAAATTTATTAACTGCTCATACTTGTAATCATCCTCTTACATTTTTTGCTTTTTAATCCTGATTCTCTTATTTCTTTTTTTAGTAACAATTCTTTTACTATGTTTTTTTAGCTGGCTCAAAAATACGTTTTTATGAAAAAAGATAGCGTTTAAACACATTAAAGTAAACCCCCGGTACTACAATTATCTTCATAAGTTTAAACTAGATTTTTTTGTGGGGGGGCGTGGTACGCGGGCCTCTCATTGTTGTGGCCTCTCCCGTTGCGGAGCACAGGCTCCGGATGCGCAGGCTCAGCGGCCATGGCTCACGGGCCCAGCCGCTCCGCGGCATGTGGGATCTTCCCAGACTGGGGCACGAAACCGTGTCCCCTGCATCGGCAGGCGGACTCTCAACCACTGCACCACCAGGGAAGCCCTAAACCAGATTTTTTAAAAATCAGATGGCAGCTATTGAATTCTGTGAAAAACATACCTGGAAAATTAAAAAGAGAGTCTCCACCAAAAAAGAGAATCCTGATTCCCCTTTAGGTTTTCACTCACCATACCCAGAAAAGTGAATACCTAGCAATGAATATGAAAATGAAACTTCAAAAGTAGCAAAGCTCATTTAAAAGTGGAAGACAAAGCTCCCAACAGAGTAAATGGATAATTTTGAGCCATTATATGTAAATTAACTTTCATACTGTTTGGTAGTTTTTAAAGTGAACCTTTATCTTAGCTAGTAGTAGTTGCTAGGAGATAAGCCCTACCCTGTGGTTGATGTGAGCCCACTGTTTTTTGCCCTGGACCTCTATCAGAGGTAGTCCACTGCTGGATGATGCAGTTTAAAGATCAAACAAAAGCAACAGCAGAGCACCCAGCAGGCAAAGGACAGATGCCCCTTCTGAGTCTGCCCATGTGCTAGGATATGACTTCAAGGCCTCTTGCTGATAAGATTTACACCTAAGAAAAAGCTGAGTTTTTTAAGGTTTAGAAAGAAACTGTAGTTTCTGGAAAGGGAGCTTGTGAAAGGAGAGGTCAAAGAAATCAGGAACAAAAATACTTAGTTCTTTTATTATGGTACAAAAATAGTGCCTTCAAATATCATGTTGCACTATGTTGTACAAATGTTTTGCACATGCTGTGTAAAAATCCAGAGGATGCAATTACAAAATATCAGCAACATGTGTTAAGATAATATTTAAAATCTATCAATCATGTATGGATGTCAGAAAACAATATGCTCTGGGATCTGCTGAACAAAAGGAAACTAATGCAAAAAACTGGATAAGGTCTTCCAGAAATTCTACACAAATAGGACAGACCTCCATAAAAACTCTGTCTTACATTGTGGTCTCAATTGAATGAGGAAAAAAATTAAGTAAAGTAACTTACATTCTGATAGGGAAGTGTTAGGAGGTCTCTGGAAAAACAAGACTTTACAAAGTAGGGGAAAAACACTGGGCTAAACCACGTATGGAAAATTAGATCAAGATGGAGACTGAGCACAAGCCTCTACCTTCCCTACCTAAAGCCCTCTGAAAGGACAGGAGAGATCATATGGGAGGGAATAACTCCTGAAGAATATTAGAAAACAAACATCCTTGCTCTGGCAAGGATGCAGAGCAATAGGAATTCTAATTTATTGCTGGTGGGAATGCAAAAATGATATACCATTTTTGGAAAAGTTTGGTAGTTCCTTATAAAGTTAACTATACACTTACTGCTGTGGACTGAATGTTTGTGTGCCCCCAAAATTCATATGTTGAAGCCTAATCTCCAACATGATGACAATTGGAGGTAGGGTCCTTGGGAGGTGATTAGGTCATAAGGGTGGAGTCTTCATGAATGAGATTAGTGCCCTAATAAAAGAGACTCCAGAGAGCTCCCTCACCCCTCCCACCATGTGAGGACACAATGAGAAGACAGCCTTCTATGTACCAGGAAGAAGGTGCTCACTAGACACTGATTCTGCCAGCACCTTGATCTTGGACTTCCCAGCCTCCAGAACTGTAAGAAATAAATTTCTGTTGTTATAACGTACCTAGTCTATAGTATTTGGTTATACCAGCCCAAATGGACTAAGACAATATGTTTATTTTTCCATATTTCATGACAGAAAAGCCAAGAATCTCAGAAAAACTGTTGTTCATCTGTTTAGCAAACTCACATCCCGTACTCTACTACCACTGCACAAGGGCACTTTTATTTAACATATTAGTATTGCCTGTATATAACTGTCTATTTCTCTTTATTGAAGCATCAACTGCGAGGTAAAAAATTGTAGTTATCTTGTTCAATGCTGTAATCTCCAGAACTCTAGCAAAAACCTGATAAATCTGTTGAATTGAATGACTTAATTCCAACTTAAGTGATGAAGTAAGTGCCATATCTGAAAGAGTGGCTATAGCATCAGTACATCGCATATCTATCTTGCCTCTACTCACCGTAGTAACCTAAGTGAACATTTTACAAATGAGCTCATCACTTAAATATAGCGATTCAGTACTAGGAGTAATGTCAGTGTGCCAAACTAATCTACATATTCATATTAATTCTGGAATAGCTTTCCAGTGGAAACCTGGAAAGAATAGAATTGTATATACTCTGTATTTTCCCAGTATTCTTTGATCTGGCAATATGGAAAACCCAAGACTCAGTTCAGCAATCGCTGAGCATCAAACTTTATGAAGCTTTTAAAAATATCTATTTTGGTTGGAACATTAAAAAAAAACTACAGGTAGGGGCTTCCCTGGTGGTACAGTGATTAAGAATCCGCCTGCCC
>NW_006795112.1:421932-430490 GCF_000442215.2 Lipotes vexillifer | reverse complement strand
ATATATATATATATATATATATATATATTCAATTGGAATTTTCCATTCTTATTAAGGTTAATGAAGTTTTACTTTAACATACATTAATGTAGTTTGTATGTGTGTGTGTGATGTTTTGACATAGTATTCTGTTGATGGTCTATACCTGCACTGTTATTAAATGCAGTATGCACTAGACACATGTGGCTACTGAACATTTGAAATGTCATTAGTCCAAATTGAGGTGAATGTAAAATACATGTTAGACTTTAGACGAATTCATATGTAAAAAAATCTCATCAATATTTTATATTGATTACATGTTAAATGATAATATTTTGGCTATATTTAGTTAAATACATTAAATTTGATCTTTTAACTTTTAAAAAGTGGCTTCTAGAAAATTTAAATTATATGGCTTTAAACTTTAAATGCACATTTATGGAAAACACTATATTTCTGTTATTCTGGAACACAAGTAACAAGTACAAGAATACTCAAAACACACGACAGTATTTTCTTATTTTTTTGAATAGAGGACTCTAAAAATATTTAGATCTATGTGGAAAATGAAAGATCACTTTAATTCTGAATTAATTTTGTAACATTCCTGCCAGGACATATACAACATATAAGTGTTAAACTTATCAATAGTAACTAAGAGATGCTGCAACCAATTCCAGGAACTTGCTTTTATACACTTTGTGATTTTTATTTCAATTTACCCTCAGAGTTTATGGTATATTCTTTTCCATGTCCACGTTGACAGGTTCTACCTGTGTTTGAGGAAGATGATTTGTATTTTAAATTATAAATATGGATGCCAAATTTTCATCTTATGGCTGATAATGTCTAATTTATAGGAGATATAATATATGAGCCAAACCAGTCTTTTAAATAAATTCCAGAAATATACAGATTCTCCCAGTCCAGGTACAGAGGTGCTGGATCCAGGCAGAACTCCCTCTGCACAACAGCCCTCCTAAAAACCCCTCCTAAAATCTCAAAACACAGAGGGGCAGGGAGAATTCACTCTCTGCTAGCAAGAGAACAAAAGCAGGTAGTGCCAGGACAGCCATGCCTAGTCAGTTTTCCCCAGTTTAACTACTGTTTAATCTACTTTCTCTTTTCAAAAGAGTGAATACAGGAACAGAGTCAGTGAAGAAGTATATTCCTTCTATCAACCCATAAAATGGGAAAAATATTTTTCCTTAGTATTGATTACTATCATTTAATATATCTTTACAGATCTCATAATATTACTGCCAACTATGTATTTATACAATCCTTACAACTCTTTTATTTCTGTAGTTATTTTATTTCCATCTAGAAGATAAAAGAATAGAGTCTCTGAGAGTTCAAACAACTTGCCCAGCATTATGTAGCCAGAAAGTGGAAGATGCTTTTACTACACTGCTGTTCTGTCCACTGCATCTCCATTGAAATTAAACACGATCTCTCAAGAATTCTACAAATGTTGAGTACAAGTTTTTTGAATGAAATGTATCAGGATGGTGATTGCAATTATTAAAAACAAAATGAAGAAAAACAGACATTTTTTCTCCCTGTGGTTCTGAGTTTATAGTTGTAAAGAGAAGTTCAAAAATTTTTGAACATTTGTTGTATTTCTAAGAGTTGATGCAAAATTTACCAGAACAATTACTTTGAAAAATGATACCACTCATTTTAATGCTGAAATACAATGTCTTTCTTAAAAAATTAAAATCTTACATTTTCTATAATTTCTTATAGTCGAACTTAATATTTTTATTATTTTTACTAACTAGTTCTACATATGGGTCATTGTCATGGCTATGATTTCAAACATGGAATTGAATACTTATATAGCAAAGCAAAATAATTTATAATAAATTATTTTTTATTTAAGAATGACAACATAGACAATTTGAAGTTAAAGGAATCTCCAGCTTCTTTCCTGATCTGTTGAATTTTTGGAATGTTCTTTGAAAGTTATCTTGTAATCTCTGAAATTTAATCCAAAATTTTCCACTCTTTTTCCCAAAAGTCTAATTGAAGAAGCTATATTTAAAATATATAGGAGTTTTGTTTGTTTTGATTGTTTTCTGTTTGTTAGGCTATTTTACTTCCTATGTTGCAGAACTATGTGATTTCAACAGCCTTATTATTTTAATTTATGTGTCCTTATAAGTTAAAAAAGTTGCATATTATTTACACAGTCTGTTGGAACTTATGATGTAGTTCTAAAACACATCCTTTATTTCAGTGGAATTTTTGCTTGATTAAGTACTATAGAACCATTCCTATAAATATCACTCTACAATTAGGTCATAGAATAGTAGGATTTTTCTTTTTTTTTACATGAGTATAAGGGCTTACATTTCCAACACCTTTGTTATATCAAAGAACCTATTTGGCATTTGTTTCTTTTCATTTTATACTATTATTGATGTACAATTTAATGATGGAAGATTCCTAATGCATTTGTTGATAAATAGGAGACCAGCTTTGCTCTCTATAGAATTACTGTGTTTTATCTTTTCTTCATTAAATTGTCAAGGCTGCTATCCTCAATCACAAGTACATCCTGTACATTAATGTACAACAATGATTAGTGATATAAAAGTGCACTAGAGAGCATTTCAATTTTTGAACTTCCTGGTTTTAGGTTTCAGTTAATTATACTGCAGTTGATGTGCATGTAGGGATGTCATTGATCTCCATCTCCCAAATGCCTCATTTACTGTCTGATATTAGACAAGGCATTCAGGGTGGTATGTTAACTCTCCAGGCAAAAGCAACACTATTGAGTGAATTATAATAGAGCTGTTATTATATTTGGCTTTTCTTTATTACGGCAAGCTTCAGAGATTATGGCAGGACCCTATATTCTTGGCCAATTATTCTATTAATGTATGCCACGGCCAGACTCATGATATCATAGAGTTACAAAACAAAATGAGAGCTTCTACTTACACAGCCTTATTGTATAGAGGCATATATTGTAGTCCAGAAAGATTAAAGATAAAGACTTTGTGACATCATAAAGATAATGACATATCTGGGGATAAGAAGAAATGAGACCTTACCTTCAAAACATGATTTTGGGAGAATCCAGCCTTCTTCAACTTACTGGCTGTTTAATATCTGACACATTTTATAACGTGTCTGGTCCCAATTTTTTCATTTGCTCTGTGTTGACAATGACTACTTCGTAGGTTCATGTGAAAGAAAATGACAGATATACAGTAATTGTTGAATTTCCTTCCTTTACTTTTATTGTTTTAGAGAAACCCACCATAAGATCTTAAAAATTACTCCTTAATTATGGTCTATTGGAAATACTATCTTTATGATTATAGGTTAGCAAATTTTATTTAAAATCATCCTTTTCAATTATTTTAAAAAACATTTCATTCTTGGTGGTTGGGCAGAAGGAGGAGCAGTAAGGCTCCTGTAGAGAAAGTTGGTTTCAGTCTCACTGAATTAGAAATAAACTGAAGCTAGAAATATCTCAGCTTTTGTATTTCCTTGAGTGGAGGATTCTTCATAAATTTTTCCTTCTTTCCATTTCTTCCATGAAACAGAGTGAAAATAATTGCCTCTTCTCTATTTAGTCTTGGATTCACAGGGTCCTGGGATCCTGTTATCGTTGTGTTTTTTTCCCCCACTGAGAAAAAACTTTGTCCTGTATGTGATATTGGCAAGATACTTCAAAGATGTCAGAATTCAGTCACTTGGTTGTTGACCTGGATTTCTGTTAAAGTTTAGGAAATAGAATGTAATTATCCAAATCATTTATTTGAAACAGAACTTTGAATCTATGGGTATCCCAAAATTAAAATGTTATATGTGTCAAAGCATATCCATTTCTATCCTTTAAGAAACGAAGCTGATATGTTAAAATGTCAGACAGAAACAGTTAACCTCACTGTAGGCCTGTGGGTTGTTGAGACAGAATATAATTTGAGGCACCATAACCTTAGGAAGAGGATTGCCTAAGAACAGTGTGCCAGTAGAACTCTTGCAACTAAGAAGAAAAGGGGTGATGCCATGTTTTTAAAAATATGTTAAACCTTTTAGAAAATGTATTTGACATAAAAGGTTATAATTATTGACTAGTCAGGAATATATACCTTTTTGTTTTAGAAAATAATTATGGGCAAACTTTTTATCTGGAATAGAAATTCATTAATGATAGGTTAGTTTTGAAATATGAATAATTAAATTTATTAGGATAGCATTAGAAAACAGTAATTTATGATCCCCAGTGAGTTATTTGCATAACAGCAGCAAAATTCCTTAATAATACTTCATATTTTTATAATTTTTATGAGGTGGCTGTATAGCAATTAATGGCTAACCAAACATTGTCATATCATCTTCAAACCATCTTTTTGAATTGATATTACAGTTATCCTCATTTCATAGATGAAGTCACAGAGGATCAGAAAAATTAAATTACTTTTCCGAGGCTACTTAAATCAAAACTTGAACCCAGTTTTTTACTTCCAAGTCTTCAGTTTTACATTACACCTTAACACCGTAAATAGGAAATGCTATGATAATGTGGAGAGAGAAGTAAATTGAGAATTAAAAACCTAGATTTTAGCCCTGAATTTACCATCATCCTGTCTTTATCATTAACTCAGTGTTGAACTACGATAAGAACTTCTGAATTTACATGGAGAAAACTGAAGCCTTTGTACTCACATGGTATATTATAAGAGAATAGTAACTATAAATCAAGGAAAATAAAAAGATTGTTTGAAACAAATGAACTATATTTGGAAAATTTTGAAAGAAATGTAGCTGAGCTGTACAGAAAAAGCCATATTGGAGATCAAAGAAACAACTACTTTTTAAGTTATATTCAGATGACCAAAGCGATTATTTTCCCAGTTTTATTTTTCCACCATATTTTCTCCAGAAAATAGAAAGCCACTTTTTTTGGTTCATATTTCTTAATTATCTTCCTTCTCAGTGTTTTCAATTCCCTATTTCTTCTTCGGACCTGGATCTTTCCAGATACTCAGCTAGACTGCCTATAAAGAGATGGAAATTTTTTAGCTGCAGAATCAACAGCAAGGTCATGTCTAGAATCAAGGCTCTGTTTGCATGTTGGTAACAACTCTGGGTGATGAATATTGCCATACGGAGCACGGCAGCCCCTCGTGAGATCCTGGGTCACCTATTTGCTTGGGCACATATATTAAATTTTTTTCTCTGTCTTCACGACTCACTGGGTGATCCGAGGGCTTTCTGAGTGTCCTCTCATTACTTTCTGCTCAGCGTGTGGTCTGCCGACCAACAGCACTGGCATATCTTTGTCAATGGCTTGTTAAAAATGTAGACTCTTAAGACCCTGGGACTTACTGAGTCAGAACAATATTCTCAGATGGTTCCCATTCACATTAAAGTTTGAGAAATACTCTTTGCTGTTCATTATCTCAAAGACAGACATTCTTTCATTATATCTTCTTGGACCCTTTCTTCTAAGTTCTGCATGTCCTTATTATATGGATATTATTTTTGAAAATATGTGTTCAGTGCCTATGCATAGTTGTTGTTCTGATGGGTATTGCAGAATGTAGAGTGGGTTGGAGAGAGAGCTGATATTTTCAAGCATGGACTGTGATATTTGTTATTGACTCCCACTTTACAGATTAGAAAACTGAGGGTCAGAGAAATAAAATAATCTATTCACAGTCATAGGCTGGCTAGTTGTACAGTTAATACTAAGTTTTCTGCACGGAAGTTAGAGACTGGAATAGACACTAAGTGTCCTTATGTGCTAAACAAAATTGTCCATCTTGCATGTTCCAAGTAGTTCCTGCAGATGCAGCTAGGCCATGAAAGAGTTGCTTTTTAGAGGGAAGGCTTTACTGTCAATGTAACCTCCTATTCATTCACTCTTCGCATTTTTCTGAGCACAATAGAATTTTATCCAGTATATTTTTGGGGTACTGAATGTTATGCAGCTAAACTCTATGAAGTTAAAAATATATGGATTACAAATTTTATATAATAGGAATTGAAAAGTTTGAATTCAAATGTCTTGTGATTTTAGGCAATTTCATTATAATCCTACAGATGAACTTTTTTAAGATTTGGTAAACACAAGATTCTAAAAAGTGAAGTGTCTTCAATTTTTGAATGAGAGTTTCATCAACTTTTCCTGGCTAAATGTAAATTATTTAATCTAGATAGCCTATGTAAATCTGAAAGCTGTTTGCTAAAAGAAAAAAAAATTTTTTTTAAAGGTTTCAATGGAAGGAAAAAAATGGATGTATTTTGAAGCTAAGTTAAAATGAAATTGACTCAAAGTTTTCAATCTTCTCTTTATTCAAATCTAGCCAAAGAAAATTCTGAATCTTAGCTAAAGTAAAAATATTTATAATGAAAGGAAACCTAAGTTAATTTGCTCAACTTGAAAATCAGCTTTCTGAATGAGAGTTGTATATATGAAAGAGTCACCAAGCAGTGCAGTACAGATGTCAGCAGTATTTCAAAGTGAGGAGTAAGTAACTGAATCCTGTAAGCCTGACAGGAGAACAGTACACAATGGCTAGTAGAACTTCTTGCTTTAAAATATAATTCAGACTCCTCCTTTCTACGTCGAAAGAGAAATCCCATCTTCTGTCTCCACACCTTTAAAAAATATGTTCTAAAATTCTTCCTCTTTCATTCATACCTCCCATCTGACTTCTCTGTATCAACCAACTCCAATTCTACACATTCATAAAGTGCCATCTTATATGCCATAGATACCATGATTGATGCATTCCCCCCACACAGTGTATTCAAAACAATCTCCTCTGAGGTTCCATAGCTACTTCTGTGTTATGCAAAATTAAAACACATTGATGGTCAACACCAAATTAAATTTTGTGGCATACATGTATGTTCCCCTTTCTATATCCTTGAAAGCAAAGAACTTTTCTGGTCAATCTTTGACCATCCTACATTATCCAAAATATTTCTTTACAATAATATGTTTTCAGTAAATGTTTGTTGTGTTGAATTTGCACTAAAATATGTAAGGCTATTCAAATGTTTTAATATGAGGTTAGTATGCTTAGGAGATAATCAATTTAGAGAGAGGTAGAACAAGATGACCTGGGAAATGAAGCAGAAAACTGTACAGACATAGATGTCATGAGGAGTGAAAATAGGTTCCTAGTTGCTAATTTGTAGAAGACAGGCAATTAGCTGGACTGTTGCTAAAATCATCTCTCTTGTGTATATGTAAATGGTTGATATTGTCTGCTAAAAAGTAATTTATGATTTTGTTGTGTTTCCCAGTCCTGAAAATGACTATAAATAATTGAACTGTGGCAACTCCATTGTCACAGCTCTTGAAAACTATTGAAATTACATCTTCTGCTCTGAAAGATTCTAAATCTTTCTTGACCAGAATTTTGAGGCAGATTTTATTTGCAAAGCACAAGCATGATTGCTACCAACCAATATATATGTTATTGTACAAGTTCCCTAATGACTAAATTAATACCATCTAAAATCTCTTGCTTTTTGAACCCATCATAAAACCAGATAATTTCAAGCATCATTGTTTATTTTTTACTTTATGTACTATAAAACATTGGTTATGCTATGTATCTTAAAGGGATTTCTTCTCTGACCTTTCTATTTTGAGATCTTCTCACTAAAAGAATTTTAACCTTATATTTTGAAAGGGAGGTAACAAATAGGCATTACATTTTCCAGTGAAGAATCCATTGTATTTATTTAATGCTTTTTAAACAGAGAAGAAGTTATGACAGCTTAAAAAGAAAATGAAGGGTGAATAGAACAAATTCTGCCAAATTTAGTGATGTCAAAATAGGTATTTTTTTTGCAACTAACTTATTTTACTATATCTTGGACATATGCTGACCAAGCATAAATGGCTCTTTCTGCATAGACACATAGGGTTATTCTCTTAAAATTAAAAAAAAATCATGTCACAAAGTTTTTGTCACAAATGGCTTTATTTATCTTTATTGGATAATTAATCTGTGAATATATTATAACATTTCATTAACAACAATGAAGTCTTCCCTTAATATTTTATTGCCAGCGATGTTCTCTTACTACATATTTACTTCTCTTCATACTGAAAAGCATGCCTTTTAGATTTGCTTTTAAAAAACTTTTTTATTACTATTTAAAATTTATATTTTATGTTTTATTCATCCTTTTTTCTTTATATCTTTAGAGTGTTTGATTTCTTCTGTAATTGGAATTTGTTCTTAAGTATTATTACTTGTGTATTGGAATTATGGGTTTCACTTCTATTACATTGCCTTCTGTTCTTGCACTTAAATTTGTTAATTTACTTTTTTCTCTCTTTTTTGTTTTTTTTGGTCTGAACTTGAATAATTATTTCTTCTTTATTAAATCTGTTGACTCACAATCTTATGCATTGTAATGCTTAATTTAAGAGCCTCAAAGTCAAATGGTTCTTCAAATTGTACATTTCTGAAATCATGCTAGAAATATGAATATAATTGCAAAATCAGGAATTAAATTTAAAAATATTTTACATGGCCCTCATTTTCACAAAAAACTTAGAACTAATTTTAAAAAGTCTCTTTCCC
>NW_006795112.1:384454-421820 GCF_000442215.2 Lipotes vexillifer | reverse complement strand
CTTTCCCTTATGAAACTTTCCCAAGTTATACTCTTTGAATTCCTATAGTATTTGTATGTATATATTTTCTTATATTGTCTTCTAATTTTTGCAAGTATTAATATAAACTTGGATAAAATGGTACAGTACTTGAAGATATGGTTAAGACTGTTCTTGGTATTTTCAGTATTTGAAAATGCCTATCATCATATGATTATATATTGTAGGTACTTAGCACATTGTTGAAATAATAATTTCTATAAAATGTCATTAATTTGACTTCTATGAACCATGTTTGGGGCATCATGAGCAGAAGTAATTTACAATCTCTTAATATCAGTTATTTTTATTCAATTTATATGTTAACAATAATATTTAAGATTGACAACAAAGCTGTGTAATTTAGTTTTAGTGCACTCTTAGATATGTCAAAACAACCCACCAACAAATTTTTGGTCATCTACTAATTAAAACATTAGATAGGCCATCTGCATCAGTGCAAATGGACCTTTTTCCTCATGGCTCTCTAATCAAAGCCACTTTTCTTTTGTTCAAGTACTCACTCCAGAGGCTGCAATTCATGGGATGTACAAAGATTTCCCTGACATATGCTTCTTCCTCAGTATAACATTTCCGCTGGGACAAAATCATGAATCACAAAATTTTCTTGAAGCAAATGAGAAGTTGTGAACTCATTGAATCTGGCCCACACAGAGAAAGAGTAGTGTGTTTAATTACATTAGGGAAGAATCGTAGTTGCTCTCTGCTACCAGGCTCTTTAACTGTAGTACCTTTAAGTTCCTATCATTGTGATTGCCTTAAGTCACAAAGTTTTAAAATAATAACAAACCTTCACAAAGCCTCTACTAGGTTTCAGAGTTTGTGTTATTCCCACATCTAATCATCTTATATGACAGGAATTCTGCCACCCTCACCCCCTTTTCATTATTCGTTTTAGAGAATACAAATGAAAATAACTTGGCTCGGGTCACTCCACTAACTATCCTATGATGGGAATTTAATCATAAATTTGTCTTTCTTCAAATACACATTCTTGACTGAAATAATGGCAGATTTTTAAAATATTTACACATTTTTTCTTTACATTAATTTATTGGGACTGTTGAAGAAATTGGGTAACTTCTATTCTGGAATATTTTGGAATCCAGAGGCAATAAACCAAGTAATTTAGATACATCCATTGTGACTGTGTTTTGACTAACTTTTCCAGATCAATAGTTGACAACAATTTTACCAATATACATATCTCTAAATCTTTGGCATGAATATAAAATACATTTTTGATCATTTTTAGCTTTCACTGTCTTTTTAATTTGAGGCATATCATTTATAATTTGACATTTTGATTATGTCATTAAGCAGCAACAGTATATGTCATATTTAGTCAACACAGAATAATCAGATAAATTGAGTAATTCTCTGGTCATCAAATTTTATTAATGCTGATAATCAACTCAAAAATGTTCTGTGAAGCTTTCCTCTCTTAGCTTAATAGAAATGCTATGGCTGTTTTTTCATCACGTATTTTGGACAGCACCTAAATATTCTTGATTCATTCTTTCATCTATTCATTTATTCATTCATTTATTGCATATGTTGCTTATAGAACAATGTTCCTCAAACATTGTTGAGTGCACAACTCATCTGGGGAGTTTATAACCTCCCCCATTTCAGAGATTCTGATTCAGTAATTGACAAACATAATCTAGTAATCTAGATAATCTAGTAATTTTGAAGCAGATAATACAGAGACCACACTGTAATAGGGAATACAGCTCATTAACATCAGTCACCTTGCAAATGTTAAAAAACAAAATTCAGCTGAGTAAATTTGAAAATCTAATTGAAATCTAATTGTCTTTATTCAACAATTCACCAATTGGGCAGCATCTAGCAAATAGAAAGGGGCTCCCAGGAGCTGCAGAAAAGGAAAGGTTTTTAGGGGCAGAAAGGGCCTGGGACAAGGAAGTCATAGCAAAATAAAAGATTATTTCAGGCAGTAACCTTCCTTTGGAGGAAGGCTTGGGTCTGTCAGGCAGATTACCTTACCTCTGCTGGCCAGGTAATTCTGGGTTGACTGGTTAAATGTTACATTTCTGGAAGAAGCTGAAACTGTACTTAAGTGAGGAATTAAGTCTTGGTATGATGATGTGGTACTTATCACAACTGACTTAATTTTGGCCTTATTGTTTCTTTTTGTTTTTTAAACACAAATAATGCTTATTTAGTGAAAAACGCTGTATTACTTTCAGTAGCATATATTTTGGTCTTTAAGTATCTTTCAGTTTATTTAAGGAGATAATATATAAGCACAGATTTTAGGACATTTGTGGAACAATCACCAAATAGTAGTTGTTTCTAATAACCATAATTTTCAAATATATATTATTTATTACCTTTATTTCAACATTATTTTCCCTAATCATCCTCATTCCGAGTGAATACAAAATATAGGTAATTTTACATCTCTCCCTACATATAACATAAAATATTGCCATCTGGTTGAAAGATAGATGGCCCATAAATATAAATAAATTATTTTTATTAGATTTAATTAAATATCTTATAACCCAGTTTAATCTGAATGTCTTATTTTTTTGTCTTTTAAAAATGATTCTATCTATTGCTATATTTAATTAGCATAAAGCCCAGAAAATATGTGGTTTACTCATTTTCAGTTTATCCCTTGTTCTGATTCTGGGAGTTAGTCATCAAAAATGTGGCAAAATATTAACTTGGATTTTATAATTATATGTGTTTTTTTTTTTTTTTTTTTTTTTTTTTTTTTCTTGCGTTATGCGGGCCTCTCACTGTTGTGGCCTCTCCCATTTGTGGAGCACAGGCTCCGGACGCGCAGGCTCAGTGGCCATGGCTCACGGGCCCAGCCGCTCCGCGGCATGTGGGATCTTCCCGAAACGGGGCACGAACCCACGTCTCCTGCATCGGCAGGCGGACTCTCAAGCACTGCGCCACCAGGGAAGCCCAATTATATGTGTTTAGTTCTGATATATTCATACCATCTGGATTTATTTGGCAAGCAATATGAAAAGTTAAATAATCTTTACCAAACTAAAAGGTATTGAAGTATTCATGAAAGTTGACATGTATCTTTTATCACTAACAAAATGAGAGCAAATATCAAGGAAAATATCTGAAGGACTCACTATGGGAAAAATAAACATATGGATAGTTAATGGGAGAAATAAGCAGGATTAATAGCTATAGTAATGTAGAAGAACTTTTGTATTAATTATAACCAAGTTTTGATGTGTCTCATTAAATTTCAGTCACAGATTTAATTCAGAGAAGCTAATTTAAATAGGCTTTGCGTTGAGCATTGTCATAATGTTTAAAATCTGGCCGATGGGCTTGAATCAAAGAGTGAAGGTAAACAGTGTCATGTTCTCTGGGTGCCATAGGGATGAATGTCAGCTTGGTCTTATTTGAAACCTCATTAGTGATCTCAGAGATGGAGTAAATAGAGTGCAAATGAAATTAAGATGAGCTCAGATTGGCAGATAGTGAAAACACCACTAAGAGAAAAAAAAAAAAAAAGCAGGCACAGTTTGAAACTACCTTAAATGGGTGGAATCTTGGTAAGAAAGTTAAAACACATATAATTTTTTAAATGCGATATAGCTGAAGAAATTAATGGAAACTATAGATAGTAGAGGTGAGCTCAATCTTTAAATGGAAGTTTGGAGATAGGTAAGAGTAAACATTAAATAAGAACAAATTTCTTCCAATTTCACAGCAAAATAGTTCCATAAATATTACAGCATTACAGTAAGTTTAACAATAGTTCATATTATATATATATATATATATATATATATTTAAAAATCTACTTTCACTTTTCTATATTTAATACTCTAGATATATCTACTTATAACCCCTCAGAGATGGAACTTTAAATCTTGTTGTCGATGTTGGCTAACTCACTCCAAGAAAGTTGTAGATGAAGTGGCAAGAGAAAAAGAGAAAGAGCCATAAGGAGCAATTAAGTAGTAGAAAAGGAATAAGAATTAGTAAAGAATAGCATTGGTATGACACCTCTGGGAAAAGAGAGAAAGATGCCCTACTGCAATCATTTGTATGGAACAGAAGAAGGGAAAATAAGCAATAAAATATGATGTTCAGAAAAATATTAAAAGAGTGGTGGAATAATGGAAATAGTTGCATTTACAAATAAAATCAGTTTAAAAATAACTTTCACTATAAAGACTACCTTTTCAGAGCAAACAAACAAACAAAAAAACAACTTTTTGTTTTGGCTGTACCACGTGGCATGTGGGATCTTAGTTTCCCGACCAGGATCAAACCCGTGCCCCCTGCAGTGGGAGCATGGAGTCTTAACCACTGGACCACCAGGGAACTCCCCAGAGCAAACAAATTTTAATTTCTAAGTTATGTTATAAATTCAATTGCCCTATTTATTATGGTTCTAGAATCCGTTTTGCTGTACTGATTTAAACATTCCTGTGGCATGTAACTGTGATAATTCCATGACATTACACATTCATTAATTTTTTAGAAAGTGTATTTAGAACCTATCAGTTATTTGTCAATTCTTGAGCACTTTTTTGCTTTAGGTAACATCTAAAATTTATTTGGTGTTCTAGAGTTTGGTTGAGTTTTAAAAAGACCATGGGACTTCCCTGGTGGCACAGTAGTTAAGAATCCGACTGCCAATGCAGGGGACACAGGTTCAAGCCCTGGTCCAGGAAGATCCCACACGATGTGGAGCAACTAAGCCCATGTGCCACAACTACTGAGCCTGTGCTCTAGACCCCACGAGCCACAACTACTGAAGCCCCCGTGCCTAGAGCCTGTGCTCCACAACAAGAAGCCACCGCAATGAATAGTAGCCCCTGCTCGCCGCAACTAGAGAAAGCCCATGTGCAGAAACAAAGACCCAATGCAACTTATGTTGTCCAAGAACTGTAAAGCTGAAAAAAAAATCAGAATAAAAGTAGCCAAGAGTGATATCTCTTAGACATCTGGCTGAAGCAAATAGATGTAGGGCCATGGACTTCCCTGGCAGTCCAGTGGTTAAGACTTTGCCTTCCAATGCAGTGGATGTGGGTTTGATCCCTTCTTGGGGAGCTAACATCCCACATGCCTTGAGGCCAAAAAACCCAGAAGCAATATTGTAATAAATTCAATAAAGACTTTAAAAATTGTCTACATCAAAAAAATAAATAAATAAAAATAAAAAGACCATGTACTGGTACTGGGCTTCCCTGGTGGTGCAATGGCTAAGAATCTGCCTGCCAATGCAGGGGACATGGGTTTGAGCCCTGGTCCAGGAAGATCCCACATGCCACAGAGCAACTAAGCCTGTGTACCACAACTACTGAGCCTACCCTCTAGAGCTCGAGAGCCACAACTACTGAGCCCATGTGCCACAACTGCTGAAGCCCGTGCGCCTAGAGTTATGCTTCACAGCAAGAGAAGCCACCACAATAAGAAGCCTGTGCACCACAATGAAGACCCAATGCAGCCAAAAATTAATTAATTAATTAATTAATTAATTAATTAAAAAAGAGAAGACCATGTACTAAATGTGCATTTGTTTAAGGCATGGGTGAGAGCTCTACTTGTGGTGTCATACCAAATACATTTGAGAGTCCTGAATTACAAGTCTGGGGAGACAGATTCCGTTAGTTAAGTCACAAAACAGGATGACCTTGGGTAAATTGCTTAAACTCTTGTGTTTAATTGTAAAGTAGAGAGAAAGAATTAGATCATCCTACAACTCTAGGATTCTATGGATGGGAGAGAAGTCTTTTGTCCCTCTTCTCCTCTAAGATTTAGTAAATGTGGGTGATATTTCTAAGAATACTGAAAAAAGAGGCATAGTATAATTTTAAAAAAAACAGATTTTACTGTACAAATTTAATGGAAATAATTACATATTAGCCATCAAAACACAGTATCAAGACAGTATAATTAATGTATTAAAAACACTATAATTCTGAGGATTAATGGGGTTAAATGAGAGTATTTAATGACACAGGGATTTCTAATAAAGAGAATCATAAATAGGAAGAGTAGAGCATAAGTATGTAGAAAGAAAAGAGGGATAGTCTTTCTTTAGGGTCTGTTGTTATTAAAACTTAACTTTTAGATCTTGTGTTTTAATTTTTCATGTGGAATTTTGGCAGATGCCACTTGGAGGCACTGTTATACTGTTGTACTGTACAATTTATACTATCAATATGTCGTGTAATGAAACTTTCAGTTCTTATTTCCTTTTTTAATTCTAATAATCACTTGGGGATGGTTAATTAACACTGGTTGTGGTCTTTAAACTTTGACATTATTCATATTTATCACCTTGTAAGTTTTGCTGTTATAAATAATCTCCTGTTCATCTAATAAAACAGATTTCATTAATTCCTGTAAGAATGAAAGAAAGGTTTTAGGACAACACCTAAGAATTAACTTGAGCATAAATTTTGGTTTACAAACTAATGTCCATTTTTCAATTAGGAATTTTTAGTATTTTTTAAAAATTAGCGTTCATTTCAATTTGCTGTTATGCAAAGCAGAATTATCATGAGGCCCCAGAGAAAATATTGATGAGAACTAATCTCATCAATCATTTAAAAATTTTGAATGGAAAATATAGGCAATTAACAGGATTACATTAACATCTAATGCAATACAACAGCATGCACAAAATATACATTAAAATTGGTTTTCACAGGAAAACTAAAGTTCATAGCTACTAACTTTTGGTAAGAAATTTTTAAAGAAATGAAGTATTTTTCAAGATTTTCTCATTTTTATAACATTTATCTTTAAATATCTATAAAAATTCTTTTTATACATATAAAGAACATGTACTGTTGAAAGTTCATGCTTTTTTGTTTCAAATATATTTGAACGATGCTGAATATTACGTAAGAAAGTATATGTATTTTACCTCTTTTCTATTTTACTCTGAACCTAGAATATACAAAACAATGCAATAGAAGTAATCACTTTTTACGTTACTTTTGCATAGGATATTTTAATGTTTTTATTAGGAATGATGTCATTGTAACATTCAAACTACAAAATTAAAATGTTAACTTTTATCAAATTTTAATCAATTGATAATAGATAGATAATACTGATTAAAATAGTATATTTACCTATACATGAAATGAGTAAATAGTAACAATTAGATTTCATCTGTATATTAACAAGCTACAGTTTGAAAAGGTTAATGAAATTTTAATTCTTTAAACTCTCGTGAGTCCTATGACATATTGAAAAGGATGTGTCATTTGGATAGCTTCAGGTGGGAAGAGGCTCTCTTCACTAACCTGACTTATCGGTTACATCTCCACACACAATTCTGGCACTGATTCACTATTCATTTTTTTGGCATTCATTGCTTCTTGGGATGGTTATTTATCTCCAGGGTCTGACCAGCTAAGACGTTTACTTTTCTCAGCACTACAAAGTTTACTTTGTGCTATTCATAATGAAACACTTTCTTTGCATAACACATGAATTTGATTAACATTTGGATAGATGATAGATAGATAGATATACATATATACATATATATGTATTCTTGTTTTCAGTTAATACCTCACATATTACAAACTAACAATAAAGGGAAAGGTCTATTTATTTAAATTCATACATGAACTACAGTTTCACATAGTCCCAAAAATGTACTTTCTCCAGTAAGTTAATAGAAAATTATATTTAGAGCTGAGAAAGTCAAAAATAGTGATAATTGAATTTTCCCCTTTTCAAGTTAATGGGTAAGCATTGTATAAAGAAAGCATAATAGTGAGATGTCTGTGTGTTCTATTTTATTTTTGTGGAACAAACTACTCCAAAACAGTGGAGTAGGGGGTTGACAGGACTCAGCTAGGCCAGTTCTTTCTCAGGGTAGGGCTGGGACATAGGGAAGGCTTTTTACAAGCATCTGGTGCTAGGTCCTGTGGGCAGGCCTGTCTCTCTCAACCTGGTATCTATCTTCATGTGGCAGCTCAGGGTAGTGAGACTTCATACATGACAGCTCAATGGCCCCAGGCCATTGTCCCACGAGAAACAGCAGAATGTGCATGGCCTTTTCTAAACTATCCTTGGAAGTCATACAGCATCACTTTCACCACATTCTTTTTGTCAAGGCAGTCACAAAGACCCACTCAGTTTCAGGGGAGAAGAAACAGATTTCACAAATTTTATTTCAGGCATGTCAAAAAACCATGACAATTCTTAATGCAGTTCTTTTATCAAGTTTTCCAATCAGAAATAGATTTCTATTACATCCAAATTACAAATATCAACACAAAGTATGAGGGCATATTTTAATTATAAATACATTCAGTTTGGTGTTTTGTGTGCTTTGAGATTTTTAATTCAACCAAGTATATATGTTCTTACAAATTGACAGTGCTTTATTTTTTCAAATTTAAAATAAAATCTGTTTCTTCTATAATAGTGAAGAAATATTTCCTTAATCTGTAATGTTCTATGACTTCTGGATTTTCTGATCCTATAAATCTTAGGATGGACTCATCAGAAGTTACATGGTCCAATCATCTGTGTAAAGCTTGAACACCTTGACAACATCCCTGATGGGTGAGAATCCAACTTATGTTCAAATACACACAGGAATAATTGACTAGCCCAGGGAAGTCCGTTCAAGTTATACCCAGAGGCAATAGTCAGAAAATGTCTTCCTTAATTTAAACTACCTTATGGCTGCTTCTTTACCCCAGGTTCAAAAATATTGAACCTGGACCTAATGATATCAGTGTATATGTACACATCCTGGTGCTTCCTTAGACCTTTGGATTATATAAGGTAGTAAATTCCTGGTGGGATCACCTGTATCAAATAAGTAACCCCTACAATGTAGATCAAGCTTATACCAAAAAGCCACTTCCCATTCAGCACAAAGATCTACTTAAATATTTTTGTCTCTGTCCTATCCCTAGCCCCCAAAATGAATAACAGGGTTTACTGAAAAAACATGCTGCTTAGATGGAACAACAAATGTAAAAGACTGACATATAAACTTGACACAAATTGTGTGGGTGAATAGAAAGAGTGCTTGGCTTCTTCCTCTGGCCCAGAGCATGAACCAAGACTTGGAGAGCTGAAGAAGAGCCAAGACTCTGTTACATTAAAAGACTTTCAATGTGTTCTTTGTCCTAATGTCCTTGAATTGAAAATTCTATTAGAACATTGAAATTGTTCATCTTGTTATGTTTGAATTGATGGAGAGGAGATAACTACTCTTTCTTCTTCCCATCTCCTATCTCTGTCTGCTCCATCTTTTTTGACTGTAAATTGAAAGAGAACAGTAAATATGCTTTCAGTTATACATAATGCCTACAGTATCTGGCATTGAAAAATTCAATAAATATTCAATAAATATATATATTTACTGAATGAATAAATTTTAAAAAATATTGGAATTCTCTTTGCTGTCAGATATGTCTCTGACCTCCAGTGAAAAAAACAGTAAAATAATTTCTACAAGAAAGTCTTTTTTGGAATAGGAGGGCTGGAAAAATCACAGCAAAAAAGGAGTATGCCCCTTCCCCTTTCAATTCCTGAATATATTCCATTTTAGAGTATTTTGATACACATGTAAGAGATATAACCATTCTCACAAACTTAAGATATCCCCAAAACATGTTTACTTAGCCTGAGGATAGCAATGCCCTCTGACCTTTTCCAATCAAAGAAGAAAAATACAGAAGCCTGTTCTACGGGAAATACTTAAACAGTAATCCTCATGCACTATTACCTTATTTAACAAAGTAGATCTACTGGTGGGCTTACTGCTGGTATATGTGGATGAAAACCTTACCCAATATGAAAGTAAAGAGTATGTTAAGAAAAAAGGAAAGGAGGAGATGTAAGACCTGCAATTTTCCATGCTGATATTTTTATTTGCTAAAGTACTAAATGTTTCATTGTCAGAGGGTCATTGTGGGATTGAGGAAACATACAACATTTAGAATCAGGTAAGCTGTGAGGTCAAATCTCAGCTTTAACACTAACTTTGGAGAGTTACCTCTCTGAGCTAGGTAACTCATTTGTCAATATGGTTATTGAATTTTAAATAATGTAATTCAATCATCATGTGCAGAACATGGTCCCCCCATTCTTCTATTTCCCTTCTTTTTGTCATCAGTGGTTTATACTGGAAAATTATCATATCTAGGGTTTTATAATAGTGGTATGGATGTTAAACAGTGATAAATATCAGATATCTCTCAAAATATTGAAACTGGACTTTATGCCATAAGTGTATATACATAAGAGTGAATGCACCCTGGTGCCTCCCTTGATCTTTGGTGTATATAAGTCAGTGAATTCCTGGTGAGATCACCTGTATCAAATAAGTAATCCATTGCAATGTAGATCAAGCCATGTTTCTTGACCTTAAAGGAATCTCTGTCTAGTGGGTGAGATAAACACAACACAGAGATATTTTCAAAATATAAGATAAAAGGAGCAAGATACGAGCACAGGGCTTGGATTCAGAAGGCACAGAGTTGGCTGTGTGCTTAAGTTCAAGAGTGATGGTGGTCATTTAAATTCTGTGGGCTTCCTCGATTTTCTCACCTATACAGAGTAGGAATGGGGCCTATAATCATAAGCTATATTGAAGATCTAAAAGTCATAATTTACTAAACCTGTCTACAAAATGTATATTTTTTAATATACAAAACGTATGCTTTTTAAATTTTTTTCTTAAATTTTTGTTCTGTGAATTTAGTGTAAATGAAAGGTAAAAGAAAGATAGGTCAAGTGGAGGATTAACATATATTTAATATCTGGTCTGTTAACATTTCTTGATTCTCCAAATCTAAAACTCAAATTACTTCTCATGTATAAAATTAGAAAATCAATAAATCAAAAAGGTTCCAATTCACCAAGTAATAACTAGTTACATCTATTATGGTCTCATGTTGTCTATTCCTGCTTCTTCCTAGGATGTTAGCAGAATTTCTTGTCGGTGCTGTTACTACAAAAGCATGGATAGTTTCAGACTTACACGGTGGAGTTGAGAGTTGCATTTGCCAAACATTCCATCTGCACCACACATTCCTGGTCCTCTTGGCCATGTGATGAGTTCTGGCCTATGGACTATGGGTAGCAGTGATGTGTGTTACTTCTAGCCAATAGTGAGAAAAACAAGCATATAACTCTCTAGTTCTCCTTCCCCTAAGGCAACAGCAGACAAGACCTCATGTTGATGTTGTAGAGCTGTAATATCAGTGCAGTCTTAATTGCTGGGGCCCTAGTTGTCTGAACATTAGCCCTAATCCATAATAGATTATGTACGAGGGAGCAATAGGTCTTTGTTCTGTTAAAACAGAGACCTCAGGGTTGTTTGTTACCACAGCATAACTTACTCTGGACTGACTAAATCTTCTCTGAGATGTCAGCATGACGGCCTTCTTACCACATCATTTGCCCTTAGTTTGCCCATGTAGCCATTCAGCAAATATACTGAAGTACACTTGAGAAACTAAAATAAGTTACAAAATTAGAAAGATGTATATGTATATGAATAAGTTGCTGAAAGAGAACTAAGGCTTTTGGAGGATCAATAGTCTTCAATGATTATGTTATCATTAAATAATTATACTGGATGAAATTAATAGAGATATGAGCATAGAAGCTGGGTAGTTTTATAGAGCATATACCCTTACCTTATATTGGTTTGGCCAAAAAGTTCCTTCGGTTTTTTAAGTAAAAATAAAAGACACAGTTTTCATTTTCACCAAGAACTTTATTGAACAATGCATTCACCCTTTGTTCTACTACCTTCTGCCATTTTTCAAGCAAATTCATAATTCCATCTTCCCAAAACTTTTTACCTTTTTGTGCAAAGAACTGTACCAGGTGCCTTTTAGAGTCTTCCAGGGAATTGAAATTTTTTCCATTAAGAGAATTTTGTAAAGAGTGAAATAAATGGCAGTCTGAAGGTGCAATGTCTGGTGAATACAGCGGATGAATCAGAACTTCCCAGCCAAGCTGTAACAGTTTTTGCCTGGTCATCAAAGAAACATGCAGTCTTGCATGATCCTGATGGAAGATTATGCGTTTTCTGTTGACTAATTCCAGACACTTTTCATCGAGGGCTGCTTTCAGTCGGTCTAGTTTGGAGCAGTACTTGGAATTGTTTGGTTTTCCAGAAGGAGCTCATAATAGAGGACTCTCTTCTAATCCCACCATATACACAACATCACCTTCTTTGGATGAAGACAGGCCTTTGGTATGGTTGGTGGTGGTTCATTTCACATGTGCCACAATCTCTTCTGTTCCACATTATTATACAGTATCCACTTTTCATCACCCGTCACAATTTGTTTTAAAAACGGAACATTTACGTATGTTTAAGTAGAGACTCGCATGTGGAAATACGGTCAAGAAGGTTTTTTTTGCTTAACTTATCTGGAACCCAAACATCAAAGCAACGAACATAACCAAGCTGGTGCAGATGATTTTCAATGCTTCATTTGGATAATTTGAGTATGTTGCTCTCTCCCGAGTGACATAATGTTGACTGTTCTCAATTAACATCTTGATTTGATTGCTGTCAACTTCAACTGGTCTACCCGACCGTGGCGCATTGTCCAGCGAGAAATCTCCAGGAGGAAACTTCTCAAACCATTTCTGACATGTTCGATCAGTCATAGTGCCTTCTCCATACATTGCACAAATCTCTTTTTATGTATCAGTTGCGATTTTCCCTTTCTTGAAGTAATAAAGCATAATATGCTGAAAATGTTGCTTTTTTTCTTCCATCTTCAATATTAAAATGGCTAAACAAAAATTCACCAATTTTGATATTTTTTAAGGCATACTGATGTGATACCTGTCACAATACAATCTAACAAAATTGTTTCAAATGAAGTTAAAGACAACTAAGCACTACTAGAGCCATCTTACAGAAAAAAAAGAATGAACCTTTTGGCCAGCCCAGTTCTTTGATCAAGCAGATCCACTAGCACACCAAGGTAGCCAACAACTGTCTTAGAAAAGTCTAAACCTATCCACTGTCTTTACTTTCTTTCCAATTTGTATAAAAGAGTAGAAATGACTTACTGGTAACTTTTCACTGAGCTATTAGGACAGGGTTGAAGGTTCAAGAGCCTTTTTTTTGTTTGTTAAGCAAAATTATGTTATATCCTAAAACTGTGGAAGTAGCAATTGTGGAAAGTTTAAAAGGATTCCATTTTGTAAAAAGGCCTTTGAAATGAACTACATTGAAATTGAATGGATAAATTACAGGAGATTTCAAAATCTTCTAAGAGAAGGTAAGTGGATTCATAACTACATTTCAAATTTAAAGTTTTGTACTAGAATTATTTGAACGCAAAATTTTGGTTGCTCATAGGAAGGGGAGTATAGGTATTACCAATGATGTTCTAAATATAATGTTTGTACACTATTAAACCTAATGAACTATGAATATATGAATTGAAAATGTCATTTCTCTATTCATTTCAACTGATATAAATCGGGTGTTGAGGTGAAGGCAGTGTATATCTTACTTCAGAACATTTTGAAGACTAAAATCTAAAGGACTTTTATTACTTTGGTTATTTGTATTTTGTTTGAAATATTTGAATGATCAGTTTTAAGACAGACCTGTATCATGTAATGCACATGCTAGAGGTCCCATCAGGCTGACTTCTACTGAGCAGACCACCCAACCTTTATCCCACACCACCTAGGCACAGCATCCAAGATTCATAAAGAGGCAAACCTGTTCAGCTCCAGTTTTCACAGCAGTTCCCACAATGGTACACACAGGCACCTCAGAGGGTTCTACCACTTGCCCGGTGAGTCTGGACCAGCTCTGCTCAGGCAACTCAGCAAAGTTCTCTACCACCTGGTAGATTGTACCATACCTTCAAAATGTCTGAGCCCCAACCTTGGGGACATCATTTCCCTTTCAAGTTTGTCCTTTTTTGGAAACTCTCCCTCAGTCCCTGGATACACTTCAGAATCATCTTCTCACCTTTATAGTTACTCTAAAATATCGGCTTTATAATAATTACTTACATCAAACTTCCCCTATTTAAATCACTCTGTGATTTCTGACTCCTGGTTAGACCCAAGGTCTTCAATAATTTCTAAGATGGTAAAAGGGTCCTGGGACCAAAAAGTTTGAGAATGACTGCTATAGGGTGTAGTAAAAGTAAGTAAAAGAATTTTGGAATAGTCTCCTTTTACCCTATGGTTTTAGTTAATAAAACTAGCATTTATCCTGGGACATTTAAAAAATACGTACTCATCTTCTCCCAAAACCTATTTTTCCTTCAGTCTTTGCATTTTAGTGTATACCTCAGAATCTGACCAGTTCTTATCACCTTTATCACTATTACTCATGAACCAAGTCACCATCATTTCTTGCCTATGTAATGACATGATATCCTAACTGGATTCTAGGCTTCTGTCCTTACCCCTACAGGCTGATATCTGCATAGCAGGCTGACATCCACATAGGAACCTGGGTGATACTGCTAAAAAAAAAAAAGTAAAATAATGTCACTCCCCTACCAAAACCTTCCAGTAGTCCTGCATATAGCTCAGAGTAAAAACCAAAATCTTTACCATGGCCTAAGATTTTCTACACAATTTTTCATTCATTACTTCTTTGCCTGCATCATCTGATACTTTTCCCATTACTCCTGTTCCAGCCATACTTGCCTCCTTGAAAACAAGAGATACACTATACCTCAGTGCCCTGACACATATAAACTCCTTGATGGCTGGATAGTTTTTCACTTTATTTCTACAAACTTAGTATCCAGAACAATACTTTAAAAAAAATATTTACTCTGTAAATCTTTTCTGAATGAAGGAATAAACCCCAGTCTGAGCTGAAAGGCTACAGAAACCTAAACAGAATCTAAACTTATAGTTTTCTCCGAAGTGAATCCTAATTCTCAAATTTACCTCTTGTTACACATATTTTCTTACAGTCTACATTCTAGAGGATATTGTGGTTTCACTCCAGTTTAAAACCATATCCCAAGACAGTGTCAGAATTACAACCCTATGTTAGAACCAAAGTATTTAAAGTCATTCAAAAGACTTTAATTGAGCACTTAGCACATTTAAGATACTCTTTAGCTACTGTGTAAGCCAAAATGATGAAAATATGATACCTGTCAATTATGTAAAAGACAACATAAAGTGTACTGTGCATTATTCCACTATCAAAGTGGCAGACCAAACACACATTGAAATCACTGCTTGCCATCTCAAATCTACAAAGTATAGGGGAAAAATGTAAAAACTAATTAATGAGTATACAGCCATGACCAAAACAAAGGAGAATTCTCAGAGGCAATGAATTTGTGTAACATATTTGAAAAAAAAATAATAGTGCGTCCAATTGAAATTTTCCACAACAGCAAAAAAGACCTAAATGGAATGTCACAGCCCTCAAGGGAGATCAGACAGCCCAGAATACAATGTGAGAATTCTGTCACAAAACTGAGGCACACAACTAATGATCAGCAAACATCAGAAGATCAACATTATGAATGAGAAAAAGAAAAAATAAACAAATGTACAAAAACTCTCAAAGCAATAGAATTAATTTATCAGTCCAGAAGTAGAATTTAAGTAACACAAAACAAATAGGAATGTGCATCTTATTCTTATTTTGGAGACATAGAAATTCGGAGAGATGCCCTAGGAGACTTAGAAATTCAAAGAAAAAGAGATCTATGAGATGGTGGGTTATTTTGGGAAAAGTTAGGTATTTAACCATATGTTTTAGAAAGCATAAGATTTGGACTGATGGAGAATAAAGACAAATTCCATTTCATTGGAAATGGAAAGGTGATGAGGACTCAGACATTATGATGACACATGGGGAGGACAAAATGTTTGGAATAGAGAATTGATGTTAAAGAAAAGGGAAAGATAAGAATTAAAATTCAAGGCAGAGATAAGGAAAGTTGTAGAAATTTGGATTTACTCTAACAGATTGTGGGAAAAGTAGTAGGTTCCTTAGCAGAGAAGAAACATATATCACTGGACAGTAGAGAACCAGTTTTAAAGACAATTGCTCTTTGGTACTGAAAAGAGTAGTAGTAAGTCATAGGAGGAAGAATCCTAAATATAGGCAGGGTTAGTGAATACTTTTATAGGCCTAAAGACTTCTGAAAAAATTTCCCAGGCTGTTAGAATCTTATTAAGCTTCACACATCTTCTCTCATTAATTTTACACATTTTCAAAATGGTAATGAATTGATGAATATCATATGTATAAGTTTTAAAAAAAATGGCTCCAAATTTGTTGGCACTTTTCCTATTGAGCAGTAGGGTCCATGTACTCTCTCTTTTGATACTGGATGGGTTTGGGACCTATGGTGAACATGAGGGTAGAACAAAAGTGAATGTGTGACCATTTTTTATGGTGGTTGTTTTTTGTTGTTGTTGTTGTTTTTTAGATTCCATATATATGTGTTAGCATATGGTATTTGTTTTTCTCTTTCTGACTTACGTCACTCTGTATGACAGACTCTATGAAGAACCTAGGGGCAGGATGGGAATAAAGACCCAGACCTACAGAGAATGGACTTGAGGACATGGGGAGGGGAAAGGGGTAAGCTGACGAAGTGAGAGAGTGGCATGGACATGTGTACACTGCCAAATGTGAAATCGATAGCTAGTGGGAAGCAGCCGCATAGCACAGGGAGATCAGCTCGGTGCTTTGTGACCACCTAGGGGGTGGGATAGGGAGGGTGGGAGGGAGGGAGATGCAAGAGGGAAAAGATATGGGGATATATGTATATGTATAGCTGATTCACTTTGTTATAAAGCAGAAAATAACACGCCATTGTAAAGCAATTATACTCCAATAAAGATGTTAAAAAAAAAGATGTTAAAAAATAAATAAATAAAAGTCAAAAAAATGAATGTGTGAATATAGTACAATGGTGGTTGTATACCCTCAAATTCAGAATGGTTTCTAGGCAGCAGTAGTACTTGGAATAGAATTTGGTATTTTGAGGCAGGGCAAAGTCATAAAACAAAAGTGAAATTAAAAAATAGACAAGATACAATAATCTAAAACATAAAGTGAAAATATAAAACATTGTATTCAGCTTTATGTGCTGTTAGCTTTAGGACTGGGTCATGGGTGGATGCTTGAATGGGTCTTCAGAAGGCTATTGTGAAGGCTTAAAGAAAAGTGAGAACGCTATTATTGGAAGCTGGAGGAGAATAGATTTCTTGTTACATAGTGATGAAGAATTAAGCACAGCTAGCACCTGCAGTAACGGAAAATTGACTATGTACCTAATGAATGGATAGATCTGGCTAAGGACATTACTGGGTAACATGTTTAAGGTGTCAGTTGCTTTCTTGTGCATCATAAGGTGAGACTAGAAAGAGATAAGCTAAAAAAGAACTTATTTAATTTTTCAGGCAGAGCTTAAAGAAACTATAAGAGCCAGGACTTTCTGGCTTTAAAACAAATCCACCAATCCCCAGTGCATTAGTTCAGGTCTTCCAAGAGTCAGATGTCAAGACAGGATTAGATTGTAATAGATTTTTAGGGGAAAATACTTGTGAGGTAAAAAGAGGAGGGAGCCCAAGAGGGAGGGAGAGCTGGTAGACCATGTTACAGCCATGACACCTGTGGAAGAGAGAGAGAAGGAAGGAGAATTGGATAGGCAAAGACTATAGTGCAGTTCTGATAAATTTTAACAAGGTCAAAGTTTCTGGTAATCAAGACTGTACAAAAGGCTGTGTGTACAAAAATGGTGGTAGCTTCAGAATGCAGCAGCTAGGGTCATCTATCAATTATATTTCCTGCAGCAGAAAATCTGAGTCATGGATTTAGCCACCACAGTTCACTGTTTGCACTGAACAGATATGTTTGTCTACATGTGTTCAAAGAGCAACTCCTCCATGGTTCCCACAGACCTTTTCTCCTGAGGGTAAACTTGGAAGGGGGAAGTTAGTGGGATACTTTATAGCCCCCATTACTGTAGCTTATCTTGGAGCATAAGCAGTACTCATTCTTTCCCTTCTCCATTATCCATTCTAAATTCCCCTCACTCTCAGCTTTTCCTTGGCTGGTCTTGGCTGGTCACCAAGGTGACCAAACCTTCATTATTGAGTGGCTGAATCCTTGGTAGTCATACACTCCTCAAATCTGGGCTGCTATATTTGCCCACTTACGGTTACAATAGAACAAACAAATGCCAGGAGGTGCCCAAGTGTATCATCTGCATTCCATATATATATATATATATATATATAAAAGCAGCTTTGCCTTCTGCTGATCAGGGTCAATTATTCTTGGAAATATGGTGACTCTTCTTTTCTGAGCAGGAATAGCAGGAATCAGGTTGAAACAACTGCTCAACTGCAAAAAATGGGCTACCTCTTACAGAAGAGGAAGGATGACTCAGAGGACAGAAACAGGGCCCCGGAGGGTGGAGCTAACAGCCACAGAGAATTCCAAAGCCAGGAGCAAAGAAAATAGGACTGGGCTCTAATCTAGAAACTGGCAGCTCATGCTGGCTGGATTTCAGAAATGCTCTAAGCCAATGACTGCTGTGTACTTCCTGTCACTTTCCTTATCGCTGTCTCACATCCATTTTTGAGCAGGAGTGCTACTGCAGTTATCCAAGAGTATCCCATCATTGTACTTTGGGTATGTGGGGGAAGATAATGAGACTCTTTAGTTTACAAGACTTCAGGTTGATAGAAACTATATTCAAGGACTGTACTAGAGGGATCACTCTGAGGAACCTCATCCATATCTGGACCTTATTTAGTTAACAGTATCCTGGATTTTGAATTTGAACATAATTCCTTAAAGAGTTGAGACATTTGATGCTGGAGAGGGTGTGGAGAAAAGGGAACGCTTGCTTCTACACTGTTGGTGGGAATGTAAGTTAACTTGGTGCAGCCACTATGGAAAACAGTATGGAGGTCCCTCAAAACACTAAAAATAGGGGGGCTTCCCTGGTGGCGCAGTGGTTGGGAGTCTGCCTGCCGATGCAGGGGATGCGGGTTCATGCCCTGGTCCGGGAAGATCCCACGTGCCGCGGAGCGGCTGGGCTCGTGAGCCATGGTTGCTGAGCCTGTGCGTCCGGAGCCAGTGCTCCTCAACGGGAGAGGCCACGACAGTGAGAGGCCCGTGCACTGCCAAAAACAAACAAACAAACAAAACACTAAAAATAGAGTTGCCATATGATCCAGCAATCCTACTCCTGGGTATATATCTGGACAAAACTGTAATTCAAAAAGATACATGCACTCCAATGTTCATAGCAGCACTATTCACAATAGTGAAGACATTGAAGCAACCTAGATGTCCATTGACAGATGAATGGGTAAAGAAGATGTGGTACATACACACAATGGAATACTACTCAACCCTAAAAAGAATGAAATAATGCCATTTGAAGCAACATGGATGGACCTAGAGATTATCATACTAAGTGAAGTAAGTCAGATAGAGAAAGGTACCATATGATATCAGTTATATGTGGAATCTAAAATATGACACAAATAAACCTATTTACAAAACAAACAGACTCACAGACATAGAAAACAAACTTTACCAAAGGGGAATGGGGATGGGGAGGGATAAATTAGGAGTTTAGGATTAGCAGGTGCAAACTACTGTATATAAAATAGATAAACAAGGTCCTACTTTATAGCACAGAGAACTATATTCAGTATCCTATAATAAACCATAATGGAAACAAATATGAAAAAGAATGTGTGCGTGTGTGTGTGTGTGTGTGTGTGTAACTGAATCACTGCTCTATATCAGAAAATAACACATTGTAAATTAACTCTAATAAAAAATAAAATAAGATAAAAAAATAAAGAGACGTTTGTGGAGTCTTAAGACAGCCTGATTCTAGTGTGCAGATATGATAAATATACATAACTGTGGCCAGATGATGCTTTGGTGCCTTTTTTAAAATAGTAGGAAATTGACTCTGCTCATATGAGAGGTAGTTCTGTGTCCTCTTGCCAAGAGAATGGGTAAGGTTTGCATTTGCTTCAACTAGTAGAGCCCAGGAGAAGTGATCCTGTGTGACTGAAGCTAATATAGTAGTCCATGTAGCTTCTTCCTAAGTCACTTGGAATACTCACTCTCATGACATTCTCTCTTAGAACTCAGCCAATACATGGCGAGAATATCAAGCCACATGGAAGGCCTCATGTAAGTGTCCCAGTTGACACATCCAGCTATGCCTGTCCTTGGCGTCATCTCATCTCTGTTACAGAAAGGCATGAGAAGAAAACTCTAGATGATTCCAGTCCCCTGCTTTTCAAATCTTCCCAGATAAGCCCCAAACCCTATGAAGCAGAGAGGCTGTCATCAGTGTGTCCTATCCTAATTCCTGACCTACAGAATCCTTGAGCAAAATAAAGTGGTGGTGTTTGCCACTCCAAGTTTTCAGTGGTTTGTTTTTAGCAATAGTAATTAGAATGTCATCCAATATTCCTTTTAAGAAAGGCTAAAAAATTTAAATTAAAAATAAATCTCTAATTCAAATCCTCTCCTCTATGTTCCAAATCAGTTAACTGTTTACTTTTTTTTCCCCCAAATATTTTAAACTATAGTAGCTATTATGGCTGTAGAGTTCCTAAATCACAACCTTCTTATATACCATACTCCTGAATTTGGAATTTGAAAGAGGCACCTGAAGTTATGCTACTGGAAAGATTATAATCTTTCCAAACTAGTATATTTTGGAATGAAAAATAATATTTGACAATTAATCTTAAGTCATTATTAAATAATTATTGACTTGACAATATTTCATTCTTAGGAAAAAAGGAAAAAATGAATACTTATTTACCTAGAATACATTTAGAAAAATAAATATCTGCTTAATATTTTAGAAGTCTAATAAACCAAAAAGCAAAGTTCAATATATGAAACACATGTACCTACTTATAGAAGTGGAGGTGTTTGTGCATAGAGGGAGTCAACAGAGAGAGAAGTGGGGGCAGATGAGAAAGAAAGTATATGAAATATGGAAACACAGGGTAATTTTGCATGTTACTGTGGACCATATTTTCCTAAAATTAAAGAATGTGAGGCTACAGAGCCATGCGATTTCTCATTCATCAATTAAAACTTAGTCAATTTCACTCTACTACATTTTTTTTCTTTTGAGTAGCAATATTTCCAGAGCTTAATGTGCCATTTAGGTTCTCAGAAGGGCTTTTGAACAGCCCATGTGATAAAACAGGCCTTCATTCAGTGAAATCTTGCTGACAGCTGAGAGTAGAACATTGCATTTTGTACCCTTAAGATAATATAATTGCCGGGATGCAATTGCTCTTTCATCTTATGGTAGTAATCAATCAGTGATTGACAAGTCTAATTAGAATCCTTGGTATGTGCAACATGATAGCACTTTCTAACAGCATTGTAGTCTAAAACATCTTTTCAGCAATCCTGTAAGAAAAACATAATATTTTATAGATAATTCAATTTACATTGCTGCCATTAATGTTTGCATATATGGAAAGGTTTTATTGAGATAGAATAATACCAACTTTGAAAGTATAAATATACATCTCTAATGGTTCTATGGTGTCTCCCAAGGCCTCAGTATTTCTGCTTTAAAGGTTTGATGATTTTTCAAATTGGCAAAGGTAGATTACTGTATGTGTATAATTTTTTTTATTGTCTTTAGAACATAGTGTATTTTAGGTGCATAGATTTATGTTTTGATGAAAATCTTCCCCCTCTCCTCTTCCCAAGAGAGGTAATTCATAGTGGGATACAGTAATCAGAAGAGAAATAGCATCTGTTAAAAAATACGGTGCTTGGTTACAAAGTCAAGATAAAATACCATATTTTGCTAGGCACTGAAAATATCTAGAAAAATCAGTGCTCATTTCCTTCTATAATATGACATATGTTGAGTCTCTGAACAGATTTTTTCACATTGAAATATCTTCAAAAATGTTAAACTTTAAACTCGATAATTACACTGTGTATTTGTCTTTTAGCATTTCAATTAGGATCTGTTAATCTTGAACTTGTGCAACTTACTTCATATGCAGAGGGAGAAAGTGGAATTACAGGAAGTATTAAACCATTCTTTTTATTCTTGATAAAATAATGTACAAAGTGCTTTCCTTTGCATGTCTGGTATTTCTTTTAGAAAATGAGGCTTTCCATCATACAGAAAGTGATAAATTACTGAGAAGGCATACTATTTCTTCTTGCAGTATGTGGATTGAATCAGAGACATGGGTTTTTCTGAGATGTCAAAAGACAGTGTAAAAAATATAATTATAGTTTTACTCTGAATATCCCAGTACAGTAATTTGAATTTAAATGCCTCCTTTGACATTCTATAAATTAGGAACATGTGTTTTCAAAACTAAATTTAAAGCTGAAAAGTAAGCACAATATCTGAGAAAGCATCAAAAAGTAGTCTTTAGCAATGTAAGGATGCAAAGGTGATGACTAGGGGATCCATTTGAAGCATCAGCTTCAGATGAACAAGATGTAAAGCACCACAGAACAGATACAACTCAGCAATTCATTTTTTTCAAGATGATTTTTTGGATGTTATATGAAGTATTTATCATTTTTCATATTTTATAATACCACGTGTTCCCTGTGATACTGTCACTCCACACACCATTGCAGTGCATCTAGAACTCAGCAGAAATATCCCGCTTTTGATGACTTCATCTCAAAAATATCTAGAAAAATCAGTGCTCATTTCCTTCTATAATATGACATATGTTGAGTCTCTGAACAGATTTTTTCACATTGAAATATCTTCAAAAATGTTAAACTTTAAACTCGATAATTACACTGTGTATTTGTCTTTTAGCATTTCAATTAGGATCTGTTAATCTTGAACTTGTGCAACTTACTTCATATGCAGAGGGAGAAAGTGGAATTACAGGAAGTATTAAACCATTCTTTTTATTCTTGATAAAATAATGTACAAAGTGCTTTCCTTTGCATGTCTGGTATTTCTTTTAGAAAATGAGGCTTTCCATCATACAGAAAGTGATAAATTACTGAGAAGGCATACTATTTCTTCTTGCAGTATGTGGATTGAATCAGAGACATGGGTTTTTCTGAGATGTCAAAAGACAGTGTAAAAAATATAATTATAGTTTTACTCTGAATATCCCAGTACAGTAATTTGAATTTAAATGCCTCCTTTGACATTCTATAAATTAGGAACATGTGTTTTCAAAACTAAATTTAAAGCTGAAAAGTAAGCACAATATCTGAGAAAGCATCAAAAAGTAGTCTTTAGCAATGTAAGGATGCAAAGGTGATGACTAGGGGATCCATTTGAAGCATCAGCTTCAGATGAACAAGATGTAAAGCACCACAGAACAGATACAACTCAGCAATTCATTTTTTTCAAGATGATTTTTTGGATGTTATATGAAGTATTTATCATTTTTCATATTTTATAATACCACGTGTTCCCTGTGATACTGTCACTCCACACACCATTGCAGTGCATCTAGAACTCAGCAGAAATATCCCGCTTTTGATGACTTCATCTCAGCGCCCATCAACTACGTGGTAACTTTTTTTTTTTTTTTGCGGTACGCGGGCCTCTCACTGCTGTGGCCTCTCCCATCGCGGAGCACAGGCTCCGGACGCACAGGCTCAGCGGCCATGGCTCACGGGCCCAGCCGCTCCGCGGCATGTGGGATCTTCCCGGACTGGGGCACAAATCCGTGTCCCCTGCATCGGCAGGTGGACTCTCAACCACTGCGCCACCAGGGAAGCCCTACATGGTAACTTTTAAATTCAAAATAAAAATACTACCTGAATATGATATTTGATCATACAAGCCAAAAAGCATGTTACAAGAAAGCAAGAAGTTGTGTATTTTGCCTCAGAAAAATGTTTAGAGAACGTTCTTGAAAATTCTTCTCAGCACTGGCAAGGCAATCACAAGTAGGTGCATCACTTTATAAAATCACTCAAACATATTTCTGAAGAAAAATGCCTAGAATTTTTACTAACTTGACTTTCTCCATCATGATATTCTCAACTATTTTCTACCTACTCCCTCCCAACTATTTAATTTTTCTCCTCTATTCTATAATTCAAATTGCTGCTTCCACCTGAATTTGCACAGTATATAGGCTTATTTTTACAATGTTTTTAGATTCAGCATTTCAGTTGAAATGCATAAAAACTTGAAACAAATAAATGTTTCTATATATTTGACCATGGAGGAAATGATGTCAGTTAACTCATGCAACTAGTTATACCAAAAAGAAGAGTGGAGACAGTTTCCTGATTCCTGGTCCATGCCTTTTCACTGGACTATATAACATCATATATATCATATGCATATATATGACAGTATATGTTAATAATATATTATTTATATATATATATATATATATCTCATAGTGCTATCTATGTTCTTCTGAGTTTAATTCCTACAAGTGAGTGCTGCTTACCTTGTAGCACAGTGAAGCAAGAAAAGGAAGCAAGTGTCCGTATACCACGAGATATTTTGCCATTTCCTAACTTATCTTGACCTTCAGTACTTTACAATTTTAATTTGAAGTCCTAAAACTTAAACAAAAAGTCTTTCAATGAATTCTGTATCTGATTAAGTCAAAAAGCAAACTGAAAAAAAATCAGCAAAATTGGATATATGTTTATTGCTTAAACTGTCTTTTCAAAAAGAGGAGCAAAGTATAATATAAGCCCTAAATTTTATTTTAGTAGGTATAGAGGGAAAACATATTTAACCTAAGAAGGAATATCATTATAGGAGGAATCCCACAGGGTTTTCAACACGGATAATCAAGATTCTTCAAGGAGAGAAACATCTTAAGCTAAGAGAATGCAAAGAAATTAAATTTTTAAGAAGACTTTTTCTCCATATGTGCTTGTAATAGAAGGTACTCTGTATTGAGCTGCATGTTACAAATCCCTGTGTTTGTGTTCAGTAAGATCGTATCACATGAACAAAAAATTCAAAGGTTGTCCATTCCATAAATAGTATACTCTGAAGCAGATTGGAAAGGAATATGCCAAATACCCATTTTGCTTTCCTGAGCTCATTGTTGAAACTGCCCTGTATCTGAGCATAAACTGTAAGCATTTAGATGCTCAGTGCAGAGCTTGAACATTTCAGTTCCTCACATGTGCTGTGGGTCTCCTCAACAATGTTCTCTTCCCAAATATTTACTTGGAGAACTACAAAGAACATCCACTACATAAACCCATCAAAAAAAAATATTCAACAGATCTCATGGTGTCTGAGTGAAAGGGTAACTAAATTTAATTTTTAAGTTATTTGAACACTGAAAGACCTTAGGTGTTATAAGGGTAAACTGAGAGTAACCATTACTGATAATACTCTTCAACTGTATAAAATTAAGTAAATGACTAATTTTCCATTTAAACTGCATTTCTTTATATTCAATAGCATCCACCTAGTACAGACCTTAGATTCAAATCTTACTGATGACAATAAAATATTGTCTGGACACGAACTGTTGCCTTTCAGCTTTTCATATATGAGATAAAACTGTTGACTTAATGGGTAAATATGCTGAAACAAAGAGTATAAACCTTTCTGGGGAAATGTCAGAGACATAAACTTCAAGATGAAATAAAACTAAAAGTAAGGGCTCTTAGTGGTCTATTTTGATCTATTTAATTTAAGTGGACAAGATTTCATTAAATACTTGATTAGTAAATAGATAATATAGGGATAGGGAATCAAAAATGAATAAGACAGGGCTTCCCTGGTGGCGCCGTGGTTGAGAGTCTGCCTACCGATGCAGGGGACTCGCGTTCGTGCCCTGGTCTGGGAAGATCCCACATGCCGCGGAGCGGCTAGGCTGCTGAGCCATGGCTGCTGAGCCTGCGTGTCCAGAGCCTGTGCTCTGCAACGGGAGAGGCCACAACAGTGAAAGGCCCGTATACTGCCAAAAAAAAAAAGAAAGAAAGAAAGAAAAAAGAAAACAAAATCCTGATTTTTTTTTTGTTTTATTTTATTTATTTTTTTATACAGCAGGTCCTTATTAGTCATCAATTTTGTACACTTCAGTGTATACATGTCAATCCCAATCCCCCAATTCATCACATCACCATCCCCATCCCACCATGGTTTTCCCCCCTTGGCATCCATACGTTTGTTCTCTACATCTGTGTCTCAATTTCTGCCCTGCAAACCGGTTCATCTGTACCAATTTTCTAGGTTCCACATACATGCGTTAATACACGATATTTGTTTTTCTCTTTCTGACGTCACTTTGTATGACAGTCTCTAAATCCACCCACGTCTCAACAAATGACCCAATTTCGTTCCTTTTTATGGCTGAGTAGTATTCCATTGTATATATGTACCACATCTTCTTTATCCATTCATCTGTCGATGGGCATTTAGGTTGCTTCCATGACCTGGCTGTTGTAAATACTGCTGCAATGAATATTGGGGTGCATGTGTCTTTTTGAACTATGGTTTTCTCTGGGTATATATGCCCAGTAGTGGGATTACTAGATCATATGGTAATTCTGTTTATAGCTTTTTAAGGAACCTCCATACTGTTCTCCATAGCGGCTGTATCAATTTACATTCCCACCAACAGTGCAAGAGGGTTCCCTTTTCTCCACACCCTCTCCAGCATTTCTTCTTTCTATATTTTCTGTTGAGGCCCATTCTAACTGGTGTGAGGTGATACCTCATTGTAGTTTTGATTTGCATTTCTCTAATAATTAGTGATGTTGAGCAGCTTTTCATGTGCTTCTTGGCCATCTGTATGTCTTCTTTGGAGAAATGTCTATTTAGGTCTTCTGCCCATTTTTGGATTGGGTTGTTTGTTTCTTTAATATTAAGCTGCATGAGCTGTTTATATATTTTGGAGATTAATCCTTTGTCCATTGATTTGTTTGCAAATATTTTCTCCCATTCTGAGGGTTGTCTTTTCATCTTCTCTGTGGTTTCCTTTGCTGTGCAAAAGCTTTTAAGTTTCATCAGGTCCCATTTGTTTATTTCTGTTTTTATTTCCATTACTCTAGGAGGTGGATCAAAAAAGATCCTGTTGTGCTTTATGTCAAAGAGTGTTCTTCCTATGTTTTCCTCTAAGTGTTTTATAGTGTCTGTTCTTACATTTTGGTCTCTAATCCATTTTGAGTTTATTTTTGTGTATGATATTAGGGAGTGTTCTGATTTCATTCTTTTACATGATGCTGTCCAGTTTTCCCAGCACCACTTATTGAAGAGACTGTCTTTTCTCCATTGTATATCCCTGCCTCCTTTGTCATAGATTAGTTGACCATAGGTGCATGGGTTTATCTCTGGGCTTTCTATCTTGTTCCATTGATCTATGTTTCTATTTTTGTGCCAGTACCATGTTGTCTTGATTACTGTAGCTTTGAAGTATAGTCTGAAGTGAGGGAGTCTGATTCCTCCAGCTCCGTTTTTTTCCCTCAAGTCTGCTTTGGATATTCAGGGTCTTTTGTGTCTCCATACAAATTTTAAGATTTTTTGTTCTAGTTCTGTAAAAAATGCCATTAGTAATTTGATAGGGATTGCATTGAATCTGCAGTTTGCTTCGGGTAGTATAGTCATATTCACGATATTGATTCTTCCAATACAAGAACATGGAATATCTCTCCATCTGTTGGTATCATCTTTAATTTCTTTCATCATTGTCTTATAGTTTTCTGCATACAGGTCTTTTGTCTCCCTAGGTAGGTTTATTCCTAGGTATTTTATTCTTTTTGTTGCAGTGGTAAATGGGAGTGTCTCCTTAATTTCTCTTTCAGATATTTCATCATTAGTATAGAAATGCAAGAGATTTCTGTGCATTAATTTTGTATCCTGCAACTTTACCAAATTCATTGATTAGCTCTAGTAGTTTTCTGGTGGCATTTTTAGGATTCTCTATGTTTAGTATCCTATCATCTGCAAGCAGTGACAGTTTTACTTCTTTTGCAATTTGGATTTCTTTTATTTCTCTTTCTTCTCTGATTGCCATGGCTAGGACTTCCAAAACTATGTTGGTAGGACTTCCAAAACTATGTTGAATAATAGTGGTGAGAGTGGACATCCTTGTCTTGTTACTGATCTTAGAGAAAATGCTTTCAGTTTTTCACCATTGAGAATGACATATGCTGTGGGTTTTTCATATATGGCCTTTATTATGTTGAGGTAGGTTCCCTCTGTGCCCACTTTCTGAAGAGTTTTTATCATAAATGGGTGTTGAATTTTGTCAAAAGGTTTTTCTGCATCTATTGAGGTGATCATATGGTTTTTATTCTTCAATTTGTTAATATGGTGTATTACATTTATTGATTTGCGTATATTGAAGAATCCTTGCATCCCTGTTGTAAATCCCACTTGATCATGGTGTATGATCCTTTTAATGTGTTGTTGGATTCTGTTTGCTAGTATTTTGTTGAGGATTTTTGCATCTATATTCATCAGTGATATTGGTGTGTAATTTTCTTTTTTTGTCGTATCGTTGTATGGGTTTGATATCAGGGTGATGGTGGCCTCTAGAATGAGTTTGGGAGTGTTTCTTCCTCTGCAATTTTTGAAAGAGGTTGAGAAGGATGGGTGTCAGCTATTCCCTAAATGTTTGAAAGAATTCACCTGTGAAGCCATCTGGTCCTGGACTTTTGTTTGTTGAAAGATTTTTAATCACAGTTTCAATTTCATTACTTGTGATTGGTCTGTTCATATTTTCTGTTTCTTCCTGGTTCAGTCTTGGAAGGTTATACCTTTCTAGGAATTTGTCCATTTCTTCCAGGTTGTCCATTTTATGGGCATAGAGTTGCTTGTAGTAGTCTCTTAGGATGCTTTGTATTTCTGCAGTGTCTGTTGTAACTTCTCCTTTTTCATTTCTAATTTTATTGATTTGAGTCCTCTCCCTCTTTTTCTTGATGAGTCTGGCTAATAGTTTATCAAATTTGTTTATCTTCTCAAAGAACCAGCTTTTAGTTTTATTGATCTTTGCTATTGTTTTCTTTGTTTCCATTTCATTACTTCTGCCCTGATCTCTATGATTTCTTTCCTTCTGCTAACTTTTGGTTTTGTTTGTTCTTCTTTCTCTAGTTCCTTTAGGGGTAAGGTTAGATCGGTTATTTGAGATTTTTCTTGTTTCTTGAGGTAGGCTTGTATAGCTATAAATTTCCCTCTTACAGCTGATTTTGCTGCATCCCATAGGTTTTGGATCATCGTGTTTTCATTGTCATTTGTCTCTAGGTATTTTTTGATTTCCTCTTTGATTTCTTCAGTGATCTCTTGGTTATTTAGTAACGTATTGTTTAGCCTCCATGTGTTTGTGTTTTTTACGTTGTTTTCCCCTCTAATTCATTTCTAATCTCATAACGTTGTGGTCAGAAAAGATGCTTGGTATGATTTCAGTTTTCTTAAATTTTCTGTGGCTTGATTTGTGACCCAAGATGTGATCTATCCTGGAGAATGTTACATGCGCACTTGAGAAGAAAGTGTAATCTGCTGTTTTGGGATGGAATGTCCTATAAATATCAATTAAATCTATCTGGCCTGTTGTGTCTTTAAAGCTTCTCTTTCCTTATTTATTTTCATTTTGGATGATCTGTCCGTTGGTGTAAGTGAGGTGTTAAAGTCCCCCACTATTATTTTGTTACTGTTGATTTCCTCTTTCATAGCTGTTAGCATTTGCCTTATGTATTGAGGTGCTCCTAGTTGGGTGCATATATATTTATAATTGTTATATCTTCTTCTTGGATTGATCCCTTGATCATTATGTAGTGTCCTTTCTTGTCTCTTGTAACATTCTTTATTTTAAACTCAGTTTTATCTCATATGAGTATTGCTACTCCAGCTTTCTTTTGATTTCCATTTGCATGGAATATCTTTTTCCATCCCCTCACTTTCAGTCTGGATGTGTCCCTAGATCTGAAGTGGGTCTTTTGTAGGCAGCATATAGATGGGTCTTGTTTTTGTATCATTCAGCAAGCCTGTGTCTTTTTCTTGGAGCATTTAATCCATTCACATTTAAGGTTATTATCGATATGTTTGTTCCTATGACCATTTTCTTAATTGTTTTGGGTTTCTTTTTGTAGGTCCTTTTCTTCTCTTATGTCTCCCACTTAGAGAAGTTCCTTTAGCATTTGTTGTAGAGTTGGTTTGGTGGTGCTGAATTCTCTTAGTTTTTGCTTGTCTGTAAAGCTTTTGATTTTTCCATCAAATCTGAATGAGATCCTTGCTGGGTAGAGTATCTTCATTGTAGGTTCTTCCCTTTCATCACTTTAAGTATATCATGCCACTCCCTTCTGGCTTGTAGAGTTTCTGCTGAGAAATCAGCTGTTAACCTTATGGGAGTTCCCTTGTATGTTATTTGTCGTTTTTCCCTTGCTGCTTTCAATAATTTTTCTTTCACTTTAATTTCTGCCAACTTGATTACTATGTGTCTCGGTGTGTTTCTCCTTGGGTTTATCCTGTATGGGACTCTCTGCGCTTCTTGGACTTGGGTGGCTATTTCCTTTCCCATGTTAGGGAAGTTTTCGACTATAATCTCTTCAAATATTTTCTTGGGTCCTTTCTCTCTCTCTTCTCCTTCTGGGACCCCTATAATGCAAATGTTGTTGTGTTTAATATTGTCCCAGAGGTCTCTTAGGCTGTCTTCATTTCTTTTCATTCATTTTTCTTTGTTCTGTTCTGCAGCAGTGAACTCCCCCATTCTGTCTTCCAGGTCACTTGTCCGTTCTTCTGCCTCAGTTATTCTGCTCTTGATTCCTTCTAGTGTAGTTTCCATTTCAGTTATTGTATTGTTCATCTCTGTTTTTTGTCCTCTAATTCTTCCAGGTCTTTGTTAAACATTTTTTGCATCTTCTCGATCTTTGCCTCCATTCTTTTTCTGAGGTCCTGGATCATCTTCACTATCATTATTCTGTATTCTTTTTCTGGAAGGTGCCTATCTCCACTTCATTTAGTTGTTTCTCTGTGGTTTTATCTTGTTCCTTCAACTGGTACATAGCCCTCTGCCTTTTCATCTTGTCTATCTTTCTGTGAGTGTGGTTTTTGTTCCACAGGCTGCAGGATTGTAGTTTTTCTTGCTTCTGCTGTCTGTCCTCTGATGGATGTGGCTATCTAAGAGGCTTGTGTAAGTTTTCTGATGGGAGGGACTGGTGTTCATTAGAGCTGACTGTTGCTCCGGTGGGCAGAGCTCAGTAAAACTTTAATCTGCTTAGCTGCTGATGGGTGAGGCTGGGTTCCCTCCTGTTCTTGTTTGGCCTGAGGCAACCCAACACTGGAGCCTACCTGGGCTCTTTTGTAGGGCTAATGGTGGACTCTGTGAGGGCTCTCGCCAAGGACTACTCTTCAGAGCTTTTGCTGCCAGTGTCCTTGTCCCCAAGGTGAGCTACAGCCACCCCCTGCCTCTGAAAGAGACCTTCCAACACTAGCATGTAGGTCTGCTTCCATCTCCCTTGGGGTCACTGCTCCTTCCCCTGGGTACCGATGCACACACTACTTTGTGTGTGCCCTCCAAGAGTGGAGTCTCTTGTTTCCCCAGTCCTGTCAAAGTCCTGCAGTCAAATCCCATTAGAGTTCAAAGTCTGATTCTCTTGGAATTCCTCCTCCTGTTGCCGGACCCCCCAGTTTGGGAAGCCTGACGTGGGGCTCAGAACCTTCAGTCCAGTGGGTGGACTTCTGTGGTATAAGTGTTCTCCAGTCCATGAGTCACCCACCCAGCAGTTATGGGATTTGATTTTACTCTGATTGCAACCCTCCTACCATCTCATTGTGGCTTCTCCTTTGTCTTTGGATGTGGGGTATCTTTTTTGGTGAGTTCAAGTTTCTTCCTATTGATGATTGTCCAGCAGCTAGTTGTCCAAAATCCTGATCTTTAGAAGTTAAGATCTGGTGGAATGCCAGAAACCTAAGTGATTACACAAGTATCTCTTTTATTAGAAAGAATAATTATGTGGTAAGAAAGGTAAAAATGCAGTCCTCTGAGAATTCTGAGGAGGGATGAATGATATCAATCTACTGAAGTTCTGGAAGATTGCATGGAGGAGGTAACTTTTAAATGGCCTTACAGACTGATAAAATTTTTAGTAGGTAAGAAATGGGAAGGAAAATTATTCCGGGAAAAAGAACTGAGTGCGTAAATTAATAAAGTGTAGAGTTAATTTAGAGAGCCTTGAACTACATATGAAGGAGATTAGTGAAGTATCGAATGTTCTTGACTTTTTAACTATGGGTTTAAAAAATATTTATTCATTAATTCAGTAGGCAATGGGGTAGCCTGTGAAGAAAAATGATATTATTTGAGCTATACTTTAAGAAAATTAATCTTCTGGTAATCGAGAGAATTTATTGGATTTTCCAATTCAGAGACTATTGTTTCACTCTAGACAGGATATAGTGACATTTTTTAGCAGAGTGATAACATTAAGAGTAGAAACAAGGGATGTTAGAGCAAATACAGAAAAATAGAAGCAAAGTCTTACCTTGATGGGAAAAGAGATTCAGAAAGGAGAGAAAATAAATAAATAAATAATTACTTTCAGGATGAAAGCTAAATTGGGATGATGATATAGAGATATTTTAAGAAATATGCTAATAAGATATGAAGCAGGAAGAGGGGCAGCTGGGTGCCTAGGATGAAACTCAGAGGGGGACTGAACAGTGAAGTTGGTGTTGATAAGTGATACTAACTGGTCCTTATCTTTACACTGGTCAGTACAAATATCAGTGTATCTCAGGAAATTGAATTTTTCATTGCAAATTAATACATTGACATTTTGGTGTACCAGAGATACTTTTATATATTTAATTAACATCAATGAGTGTTTATGCTGTTGAGGATCTGGTCTGCTCATTTTCTGAGTGAGCTGAAACACTGAGTTCTTAAATTTTTTCAGATGAGGACCAAGTTCATACATGAATAGTAAGGACGGAGAGATGTATAAGTTGTGTTTACATCTTATTAACAACTTTGCATTTAAAATCCTAAGTAAATTGTTTTGTTTAAGAAAAGCTTCAGCAAAATTAACCTAAGATGCCCGAGGGTTTCTAGGAAGTAAAGATGTGGGAAGAAAAACTGTAAACTTCAGTTGTCTAATCTGTGCAATGGCGGGGCGGGGGGGTAATAAAAATACCTACCTTGTTGTGTAGGTATGAATAATAAATTAGAAAATGCATGAAAGCACGAGGAACAGTGTCTGGCACATGATTAGAAAAATTAGTGTTTGCTACGATGATGATTGAGATGAAGAGGAAAGAAACTGACAATAGAAGGAAAGATAGAAACAATAATAAAAAGAAGATTTAGTTTTCGAAAGACAGATAGAAAATACAAATAAGCCATTTGATGGAAAATTCAACATTTCTCCTACTTTCTGTTCTGGAAAATGATTTTTATTACAGAATTTTATTTCACTGTTGTGTGTATTAGGTTTTGCTTATTTGCTTTTTTTCCATCAAAATATTACTATCCATTGGAAAGTGAACAAATTCATGCCACAGAAATAACAAGGTACATTCAAAACAAAGTTTTAATAATATAAGTAAGGACAAAATAGATCTTTATTGTAATGTTCACAATTAATATGATAGAAAACAATAGAAATTTGGACTGACCATATTTTACTCATGTTATTTACTCCTGTTACGATCTGTGGAATATTAGATTAGGAATGGTACATTTGAAAAATAACTGAATTGCATTTAAGTATTTTTATTATCTTGGCCAATTATGCATTTAAAACATTTTATAACAAAGCTATTTTATAACAGCTTCTGAAGAAGAAACAGGCCAAGAAATAAGCCATCAAGCTTCAAAAGGTGATAGCAATCCATAAGTGAAATGTTTTGATTTTTCCCTTAATCTAAATAGACTGCTCAATAACTTGGTATGAAAAGTCAGTTCTAAGTTTGATATAAGTACCAACTTTTTCAATTTTATAGTTATCTATAAACCTGGATTTAGTATGTGACTCTTTCCCATAAGCAATAATTTTGGACTTACTATAATTAAATTTAAGTTCTTCTTTACTAGAAAGGTTGGTAAAATATCTTTCAAATATGCATAGGGTCAGGTCTTCAGAAGGTTGTGGGCAAGGGTGGTGAATGTATCTGTGATAAGAGCTCACATTTTCTCTCACCTCAGGAGCAACACTTACAGGATAATAACTATTCACATTTAGTTCACCAAAGGGAACTGTTAACTGTTAGTGTATCTGAGTAACTAGCAAAAGCCATTTTAAATCAAAGTAAATTGATGGATGCTTGCGGCATATTGACATTTGTGGCCATGACTGTAAAGTTCCTGAGGGTTAATTGTTCTGTGCTCTCAACCTATAGTACAATGTTTTCAATTACTAAGGGGTTAATAAGTGCTAATTGAATTCAGCTGATAAAAGAAGTGAAAACAGCAGAACCAAAATATAAGATCTAGAATTTTGAAATAGATAACATAGATAATTTCAGCTTAAATCCTTTTATATTATTTAATATTTTGTATTAAATTCTTTTATATTACAAAAAATAATGTAATCTCTAGGTCCTCAAATAGCAATAAACAAAGAACCTTCTAGATTTTTATTGGTGGGCAATGTAAGGAGGAAAAGTCTAAAGGCAGACTGATTAAAAATGAAGTAGAAGGCAAAGATATATTCAAAAAGATGAAATAAAGATAATAAAATAATAAAACAATGGATTCCAATGAAGTCAAGGAATAAATCCGTGAGTTCATGTGGCACAAAATAAATATCAAAACATAGGTAGATTCTCAAGAAGAGATAAAGTATGACATTTTTCTGTTAAAGACAATAGAAATAAGGGAAGACAGACTATCTGATGCTGATATATTTGAGTCACTTCACTGAAATACTCTGAACATTCTTTGTAGCCTATGATTGTGAGGAAAGAATCCTGCTGGAGAAGAAGGAGAAGTAAGATTGAGACTCTGGAGGTCTTGCTCAGTCTCAAATTATGATTGCATGAAATATAATTTTTAAAAAAGCCTGATACAATGAACCTGGTAGTAACTGACACAATGAACCTGGGAGACAAGTAAAGGACAAAAATTATGGACAAGTAGCAAAGAGGCAGACATTTTCTTCTACAGAGGGTCTTAAACGTCTCCATGAGGTGAAAATGGAATGTGTCTCTATTCAGCTCCTTCTTCCACATTGGAGATTTTCATAGCTTCTGACTGCCCCATTAATTCAACCCTATATGTTTGATTTTCAACTTTAATTCCCTTGGCATAAGCTGTGAAAATATGATCCTTGATCTGTCTTCCTTCATCAGCTTCATTGATTTATATGTAAACTTAGTAGGAATTCAAGAGAGCTTGGAATCATCAAAGGCAGATTGAGATGCATGTTTTATGCAAATTCTTATAGTTGGGTATAGGGAGGGAAGAAAGTACAGCCAGAAATAATGTGGTCAGGATGATATACATAGTTTTACATGCCAGAGATTCAAAGGCACGAGAATTTAAATTAGAGAGCTGTTCTCTCCTATTCCTTACACATCAGTTTCCCTCTGCTATCTTTTCTATTTTCTGAGACTAGAAATCTTTAGATTTGACCCCTTGTTTATATAATTGAAGTAACCCACCTGATCAATCAAAGATTTTTATTTCATTTTCTGGAAATCGTTAGTTTTTAAGCTCCATGGGGTCCAAGACCATCCTCTCTTCAGCTGTCAAACACAGTAATAATATATGTAAGATAATTAAGGTATATCTTGTCTACTAGATTGCAAATGGAAGAGGTTGTAGATTGATAATTCCTCCTGATTGCAACTTGTATATTAAAGACTAAGAAATTCAGTAGAATGATATTAATAAGATGTATATTATGTAATAAACAACTAATAAAACTTTTTTGTTTTTACTTTTGGGTAATGTTTGAAAAATGTGTTTGTATCTTCAGTTAGGAGTTTATTTTTATCTGAAAGGGTTAAGGAATTAGGGATCTATGTCCTCTAAAAGAATCACGTTTAAGATTGGATTTTATTCTATTTGTTTTTTAGATTAGATAATATGGTCTTCATTAAAGAATAAAATGAGAAAAAATGTTCATAAGGAAAATATATGATATCTACAGCTTCAAAATCACCTAAAAGTGGAAGTGTGTTTTTATTATTAAAAATTATATGGATTAAGATAAGTATTTATTCTTGACTTTTCAATTTTAGATTAAATGTGCTACTATCTATTTGCAAAACAAAAACAAATGCATTAAGATTATAGCTGGGCTATTTAATACCCTGAAAAAATCATAGAAGGATAAAACTCTAGCAGTGGGACCAGTCATCAGCATTCAGATTTGTTTTGTTTTAAGGTTCTCCAATGACTGCAGTGTGCAGTGGAAATTGAGAATCACTGCATAAAATTATTTAACCAAAGGCTCACTGTGTGAAAACCTGGGCTAGAACACTAGCCCAGAACAATAATTACCCTGGTCCCTACACCATAGTTGCCTATCTTGTTTTTACATCACAATATGATGGATTTGATAGACATAATTTATCATGTAATCAAGAGTGGAAAATTAATGGTAAATTGAGGTCCTGATATGAATAGACCAACTTGTTTTCTATATTTATACTATGCTTCTCAATGACTGTATATGCTGGGTCCACGTAATACTGGAAATAACTTCTTGGGGTCAGCAATATCAGCCAAAATAATGAAATAGTAGCTGTGTCAGGAAACAACCTCACCTGACTTCTCTATTAGTTGGGGGAGAATATAAAGCGATCTGGCCTCTCTAACATGATCTTAGACCAATTATTATACTGCATAGCTCTCAAAAGGCCAAGATATCTTAAACCAATGCCCATTGATAAAAGCTTTTCCCATAAACTCTCCCTATTAATTAAATCAAATGTAGCTTTTAAATTGATGAGACTGCAAAGATAAGTTGTTCCTTATGCTTAGTATATTTATCAATAAAATAATGTGAAATGAAACAATGAGTAAGAATACCTTTAAGAAAAGAATTGTGCTATCCACAGTCAGTTGTCACTGTGTTCCTTTAAAGAACAGAGTTATTAAGGAAAATTTAGAAAACAAATAAAACAAAACTAAACCTTAACACTTGGTTAATAGTCAAAGCATAAAAGGTGGTTTCATGTCATGTCTATTTTGGCTCTTACTCGGTAGAATGATCCTGAAAATGAACTTATATAAAATGAAAGGTCGGGCTTCCCTGGTGGAACAGTGGTTGAGTCCGCCTGCTGATGCAGGGGACACGGGTTCGTGCCCCCGTCTGGGAAGATCCCATATGCCGCTGAGCAGCTGGGCCCGTGAGACATGGCTGCTGAGCCTGTGCGTCCAGAGCCTGTGCTCCGCAACGGGAGAGGCCACAACAATGAGAGGCCCACGTACCACAAAA
>NW_006795112.1:375888-383524 GCF_000442215.2 Lipotes vexillifer | reverse complement strand
AAAGGGACCAAAACCCAAAAAAAAAAAAAAAAAAAAACGAAGGGTCATTAAGCTAATACCAAAGACTGTAGATAAAAGGTATAACATTTTTTGAAAAGTGAGATTTATATATCTATGTATTGTAGTTTATTCAGCATCAAGTTAGACATGGAAGGAATTGTGTAACAAACTGAGAAGCCATAACATTACTGTTGATCCTGAAAACTAATACAAATCCACTTTTTTACACTGGTTTTGGAAAACTAATAAATATAAAAATAAATAAAACCACTTATTTTACCTATACTATCTTTGAGACATTCTTCAATCCAATGTGTAGTTAGGACTGAATTACTTATACTTTATTCATATTAATTGTATAAAGATTCCTTGGAAAACTCTGATGGCTACCAATATTTATTTAACAATGACAAGGAAACCTTTAACAATATTTTTGAAGCTTTATGCCATTCAGAGGTTGCCTTTGATTTCCAGAAAGGCATATTATAAATGGGGTCACTTTCAAGAAGCCCTTGAGTAGAGGGTTTCATTGGGACTGAATTTCAGACAGTTTTATTTATCTTAAAAACTAATAGGAAGTACCTCTGAATTTAATATAGGGCAAACAGTATCCTGTATCTTCCAAAAATATTTAAAATTAATTACATAAAAGTAAGAGGTTAGGGGACAGTATAGTTCAGATATAGGTAAAATTCCTCTAGTTGGAGAATTCAGATTTCAAAATATATCTTAATACCTATACTATTAGCATTTCTATAACATAATTTAAGGCCCATAGAAATACTAAATTCTCATAAAAAAATTTGATACTACTTCTCAAAACCCAAAAACACATTCTAGTTAGTGAATAAAACCTGAAAATTAACCTTATCAATTAATCATATTCTCCTGTGCACCATTAAAAGCACTGGGATCTCACCAAACATTAGACTCAGTTACTGACATGTATGGAAGACAAAATAAGCTTTTGAATCAGACAGATGTAGAGTCAATTCTTGGTGTCACCTCTTACAGGTGGCTGACATGAGTAATCTCTTTATAAGTTGTAGTTAAATTTTTATTAACTAAAAATATTTTATTCACTCAAAGTCTGCTTGTTGAATGCAAGACTTGTTGGGTATCTAGTTGTGAATAGAACAAGATATAGTCTCAGCCCGTATGGAGTTTATAATCTAGTGAATATTTCTTATAATTTTTGTCTCCTGTGTTTTATTGATGTAAATATTTTGAAGTGCCCTTGGTTTCTAAGATCATACACTCTTTTTCCAAATTTTATATTATCATCAGTTATTAGTCTCAGCAACAACCAACCAGATTTGAGATAACATACTAAACTCAGGAACCAGTTTGTCTTATAGAATTTTGGATTTTTTTTTTAACTTGTGCTTCCTGAGGCATTATAGAAATAAATAGGCACCACTTTAAGCTCAACTTAAAAGATTTATGAACAGATCCCTTATTATTCCTTAGTCCTAACTCCTGGCCTAGTTTCCAAGATCTTTAATAATTATTTAACAATAAAAATATTTAGAATATTTTCTTTCCCCTTAACCAGTTTTCATTTAGATACCCCTTTACCTGTCATTTTTTTGGGGGGTCATCTAGGCTCAAATCAGCAGAATGATAATAATAATTTTATTAACTTATTAATATAGTAATAAATTAATATTAAGGTATATATTAATAGTTGTTGAATTCTCCCTACCTGTGAGACACCATTTTAAGGAATTTATATGTATCATCTCACTTAGTCTTGATAACCACCAGATAAAATAAGTATCATTTTTGTTAGAATTGAAGCACTGAGGCTAATGAAAGTAGAGAAAATTACTAAAAAATATACCAGTTAGTATGATTCAGATTTGAACCCAGGGAGTTGCTAGCCTTTTATTACTCTGCATTCTTACTTCCTGACTGGACTATATTTGGCTCTTGATTCTTCTTTCTCCATTTACATCCACTTTATCATCAAGGCCAGTCAGCTTTTTAATTTTTTATCATTATTTTTTAAATCTTTCATTTCTTTTGCACCATCACAGTCACCATCTTCACACAGGTTTCCATCAGCCCTCCACTTATTTGATTTTACTTCTCTCTGTAACTTACTGATCCTTCAAAGTGCTGCTAGATTAGTCGTCTTAAACCCATCTGTATCAGTCTCTCCTATCTGCTTTATCAGAGTCTCAGCTCTTTAACTGGCTTTCAGTGACCCCTCTGGCTTTACCTTCACCTAAATACTTTAGTTTATCGCCATGATGGGAACCTGTTACTTTACTTAAGTTGTCATGTTACTTTATCCTGAATATGCAGTCCTGCCTTTGAGCCTTTTCATACACATATCTCCCTTTGGGAAATGCCTTCTTTTATCCTAATTGCTTATTCAAACCAAAATATGTATATATAGTTTGCTATACAAAAACCTCATGATAACCACAAAGCAAAAATCTATAATAGATATACACACAAAAAAGAAAAAAGGAATCCAAACATAGCACTAAAGATAGTCATCAAATCACAAGAGAAGAAAACAAAAGAAGAAAGGGGGGGGGAAAAGAGAGAGGGTAGCAATAATTATATCAGAGAAAAATAGACTTTAAAACAAAGACTGTATAAAGGGACAAAGAAGAACATAACATCATGATTAAGGGATTATTCCAAGAAGATATAACAATTGTAACTGTATATGCTCCCAACATAAGAGCACCTAAATCCATAAAGCAAATGTTAACAAACATAAAGCAAAAATAGGCAGTATTATCATAATAGGTGATTTAACACTGCATGTACATCTATGGGCAGATTATCCAGACAGAAAACCAACAAGGAAGCACTGGTTTTAAGTGATATATTAGATCAAATAGATTTAATAGGGGTGTATAGAACATTCCATCCAAAAGCAGCAAAATACATATTCTTTTCAAGTGCACATGGAACATTTTCCAGGATAGATCACATGCCATACTAAAAAATCATTCTCAGTCTACTTGAGAAGGTTGAAATCATAACAAGCATCTTTTCTGACCACAGTGCTATGACACTAGAAATCAACGACAAGAAGAAAACTGCAAAAAACACAAAGATGTGGAGGCTAAACAATATGCTACTAAACAAACAATGGGTCATTGAAAAAATCAAAAAAGAAATTAAAAAATACTTGGATATAAATGAAAATGAAGACACAGTGATCCAAAATCTTTGGGAAGCAGCAAAAGCATTTCTAAAATGGAAGTTTATAGTGATACAAGCCTACATCAGAAATCAAGAAGAATCTCAAATAAATAACCTGACCTTATATCTAAAGGAGCTGGAAAAAGAAAGCAAAACAAAGAAACCCAACAAAAGTTAGTAGGAGGAAAGAAATCATATAGTTCAGAACAGAAATAAATAAAATAGAGACTAAAAATAAATAGAAAAGAGCAATGAAACTAAGAACTGGTTCTTTGAAAAACAATAAACAAAATTGTTAAACTTTTAGACTCATCAAGGAAAAAAAAAGACAGAGGGTGCAAATCAATAAAATAAGAAATGAAAAAGAAGTTACAACTGACACTACAGAAGTACAAAGGATAATAAGAAATTAAGAACAATTATATGCCAATAAAATAGACAATCTAGAAGAAATGGACAAAGTCAAAGCAATGTACAATATCCCAAGACTGAATCAGGAATATGAACAGAACAATTACTAGTAATGACATTGAATTAGTGATTTAAAAAAATCTCAGCTATCAAAAGTCCAGGACCAGGTGGCTTCATAGGTGAATTCTACCAAACATTTAGCAAAGATTTAATACCTATACTTCTCAACCTGTTCCAAAAAGTGCTGAGGAAGAAATACTTCATAACTCCTACTAGGCCAGCATTACCCTGATACCAAAACCAAACAACAATATCACAAATAAAGAAAATTACAGGCCAATATCACTGAGGAACATAGATGTAAAAAAATTCCACAAAATATAAGCAAGCTGAATTCAAATTATACATTAAAAAGATCATACACCATGATCAAGTGGGAATAAAAAAAAAAAAAAAAAAAAAAAAAAAGAAAGGGGGGAAAAAAACATACAAAAACAATTCCAAAACAGTTAACAGAATGGCAGTAGGAACATACGTATCAGTGATTACCTTAAATGTAAATGAACTAAATGCTCCAACCAAAAGACATAGACTGGCTGAATGGATATAAAAACAAGACCCATATATATTCTGCCTATAAGAGACTCACTTCAGATCTAGAGACACATACAGATTGAAAGTAAGCAGATGGAAGAAGGTATTCCACACAAATGGAAATCAAAAGAAAGCCAGTGTAGCAATACTTATATCAGACAAAATAGACTTAAAAAAAAAAAAAAAGACTGTTATATTAGGCAAGGAAGAACACTATATAATGATCAAAGGGTCAATCCAAAAAGATATAACAATTGTAAATATATATGCACCCAACATAGAAGCACCTCAATATATAAGGCAAGTGTTAACAGACATAAAAGGAGAAATTGACAGCAACCCAATAATAGTGGGGGACTTTAACACCCCACTTACATCAATGGACAGATCGTCCAGACAAATAATCAATAAGGAAACACAGGCCTAAAATGACACTACACATTAGATCAGATGGACTTAACTGATATTTATAGAGCATTCCAACTGAAAGCAGCAGAATGTACATTCTTTTCAAGTGCAGGTGGAACATTCTCCAGGATAGATCACATGCTGAGCCACAAATCAAGCCTCGGTAAATTTAAGAAAACTGAAATCATATCAAACATCTCTGACCACAACACTATGAGGCTAGAAATGAACTACAAAGCTACAGTAATCAAAACAGTATGGTACTGGTGCCAAAAACAGACATATAGATCAATGGAACAAGATAGAAAGACCAGAAATAAACCCAGGCACTTATGGCCAATTAATCTACAATAAAAAAGACAAGAATATACAATGGGGAAAAGTCTCTTTGATAAGTGGTACTGTGAAAACTGGACAACTAATGTAAATGTAATGTAAATTTTTTCCAGTAGGGAAGTGTAAACTTGGTAAAACCTAGTTATAAAAAAATTATACCATATTTCCACATGGCTAATAAGCCAATGATTGTATGATATGTCATTGATATATGACATTAGTTTAAGCCAGCTAATAAACTCATTACCTCATGGTCAGAAATATCCTCATTTTAGGATGAGCAGTGTAATATAATGGCTACGGACAGTGTTTTGGAACCAAACCTTTTGGACGCACCAACCCCTAGAGACGGGCTATCAGGAAAGACTTTGAACTTTTCTACACTTAGCTTTCCTCATGTGCAAAACGTGTGTAATAAGAAAGTTTGTCATACAAGGCTGTTGTGTGGATAGAAGGAGTTAACATATGTAGATCAATTAGAAAATATCTGGCATATAATAAGGGCTATATATTAGTTATTACCATTTAAAGTTATGATTGATCTTACATGATAAATGTGAAAAAAGTGCACATCTTACAATTGATATTCAGTTCAAGAATAACCCTATGGTGAAAAATGTAGTGCAAGAGTCTATATCTAGTTGGGGGAATCAGAGCAAGTATAGAGTTAGTGGAATATCAAATAGACCTTGATAGCTAGATAGACTATTAACTTATACCTAGTCCCAGAGATGTGACAGCATAGAATATGTAGGAGTAATTGGGCATTCATATATATTTTCCTCTAGGGAGTATATAATCGCTTTTAGAGCAAAGTCCTTGTTCTACATTTCTTTTTCAGATTCTAAGTATCCATTCAAAAATTAAGGCCATAGTAGGCCTTCAGGAAAGAGGTTTTTTTAAAAAAAAAAGTTTTAATGAAATGAATAGGACATCATGCTGAAAATTACTGGAAATGTGCATGCACATTAGTAATTATCTCCATAAAATCAACAGATATTCAATGGTAAAGCAATTAGCATTGGTAATAATGATTTGTGCACTGTATCAATTTTTTTTAAAAAAAGGTTTGCATTCTACAAAAGCATAGAATTTTTCTCTCTTAAAATAGAGGTCTTTTAATGTGGGAATTTGTGTAAACCAAAAAATTAATGGTGGAAGTTCAGGACAAAAGGGAAGGACATTTTATTAGCCAAATATAAAATATACGGAATTAGATTTTCCATTGTCCTTTCACCAGTGGTATTTTAAATACAGTTTACCAGAAATAGAAGTAAGTGAAAAAATAATGTGGATACTCATATACTGTTCTGTAGAACATTTTAATTTTATTTCCCGCTTTCTACTCATTAGAAATTACCCATCATTATTAAGTATGAATAAATCATTTAATTTAGTCAGAACCAGACCTTTTGTTAAAATTTTGACCTGGTGTATTTTTTTTGCTGGATAGCCAAAATTAAAAATTAAGTATAGGCATATATTTTCTTTTATTTAAATTCTTTAATATTAGCTGTAGCTAAGGACAAACTTAGTGAATAGAAATGCTTTCTGCTTTCCTACATCTCTTCAGCAAAAATCTCTAAGTGTACATTGTACATTAGAAAACTAAAATAATTCCCTTACTTTCAAGTTCCTCGTATAAAGAGTTAACATCTTAGGCATGCTGAGTTCTCAGAAAACTTAAGTGGTAATCACAGATAAAAATGAATTAGAGATCATTCACTACTTCCTATGATTATCCCCAGTAGGTAAGGTGAAGTAACTGAGAAATGAGTGGTGCAGTTTCCTTACCTGTAGGTGTCTTAGAATACGAGGATTATCTTTATAAAACTATGTTATGATAATAAAGATTATTTTGAGCACAAGTAAGCATGTGAAACAGGGTTTTTAAATGTTGTGATAATTAATTTTAGCCTAAGAAATTTGAAATTTTTTTCCCAGAATTGACAACATTTTAGAGATCCAAAAACCCTCCATTCTCTGTTTCCCTGTGGTATATAATATGCAGGACGTTGCTCAAGAAGGTGGATTACTAGGTTGTCAGCCTTATATGTAGGAGGATACCTTCATCAGAGTGACCAGTTGACTCTGTTTATCCAGATTGTATATAATAGATTATCATCATGATTATCTATAGTCCCATGTTAGCTTTGAAAGCTAAATGCTACATATAGATTAATATTAAGTGTACAGAACATGACTCAATAATTCTTATTCTTGATGGTTGAGAATGAATAAGACAATATTATCCTTCTCTGAAGAAATGGGGTTTAAAGGAGATATTAGGACTCTCCCAACAGGTGTCTGAATTTGCCATTTTAGATATGTATTTTGTTGCTTTTGTCAATGGATTTTGATTCTTAGGTCACAAATCAAGCATAAGTATCCTTTGGATACTTTAAACCTTTCTTTGCTAGATTGGCATGGCCTTCCAAATGCTACTTTATACCAAAACAGAGAGAATAATCTCAGTTGGACAAATTATAGATATCAATTTTTAGCAGTCATATTCAGATTTACAGTGCATGTTCTGGTACCTTTAAATTTGCATAATTTCCTTCTCCTGCAATAAATTTTAATCAAATATTTTGTACCCAGTTGTACTCTTGTTTGAAATCTTCCAAAGTGCTCTTGTTGCCAGGGAAACCATTTCCTTGTTATCTGTGCATTCAGCACTGTTTCACTGTCTGGCTCATTTTTCTCTTTCTCTCTTTCA
>NW_006795112.1:337021-375878 GCF_000442215.2 Lipotes vexillifer | reverse complement strand
CTCTTTCCATGACTCAACTGGAAACTTTATGTCATGAATTAGTTAAAATGAAACACATTGCTTTCCTCTGAGTAAAATGCTCATTTAAAAGATGCAGAACACAAGTTTCAACAATGGCTTCATCACCATTATTATTTTTGTGTGGGTGTTGGAAAAAAAAGAAACCAAAAAAAGAAAAACAGAACCTTTTTATCCAGGCTTTATTCTACATTTGGAATCTGAAAAGTGTATGAAGTCTTTGTTTTGATCTCCCAGCTATATAATAGTGTTGTGAAAGTCTGACACAAGTGCTTTTTGAATAATTTTTAACCCCTAGTCTTTGCATATAGTATGAAAAGGAAAAGGTGGGAAAGAAGACATAAACATGAAAGAGAACTTTAAAATAATAAAATGGTTTAGGAACAGATGTTTTCTAAATACTTCTTGCCTGCTTACCTGCTTACACCCTATTCCACTTCCCAAGTTTTACCATTGACAAACTACCTCATTTGCAACCCCTTTGCAAAATGCCCTTGTATACATTTCAACTAAGAAAAATATATTCTCAGTAATACTTTGATGACAGGATTGATTTTTCTTCTAACAAACTATACATGCTTAATGCATTGAGTAGCACCATCAGCAGAATTCTGCAAACAAGGGTAGACTGCTTAGGATATGAATTCTGCCTATTGAAGATAAAGGCAGAATCAGTACTTGACTGGTAAGTTAAAACCCAGAAAAATCTAATAATTCCTGGTACAATACAGGCACCTAATGTACTTAATTATATTTTCCACATTTCATATAGGCACACATAACTTTATAAGTAATAAGACAGTTTCTTATGAAAAATATTTTGTAATGTACAAAGTTCACATGAATTGAGTGTATTTTTCTTCAAATCCATACACACACAGAAAGAAGTAAGAACTTGATCTTCTGAAACACAGAGGTATGATTCATTCTGGGTAACTAAGTTACCCAGATTGCTAATGTTTACTCTTTTTTAGAAAGTTTTAGTTTCAGTCTTATACAATTAATTTCTTGTAAGATAACTGTTTAAGAAATGATGGGTTAACTCAATTCAAACTGACTATCCCACTGAAAACAAATAGAAATACAGAAAAAAATATTAGTTTTGTTTGGTTGATTTATGCTTTCAACTGTCTCTTGGAACCAAGAGAATTAGAGTTGAGGTCTTCTAAGGAAGAGCTATCCCAGTAGATACCTCACACTTACAGTCCAGATTTGTAATTTTCTAGGTTCCCAGACCCTGGGAGTAAGAAACTAAAAATAACCAGCCATCACAAAGATAGAAACTCAAGTTTGAATCAACTCATCCCATGATCCACCAGCAAAAGCAAATTATCTTTGAAGGAAGGTAACAGCATTTAGGGCCTCAAATTATCTATGAATTTAATTTTAAAAAATTAAGGACAGTGTCTGGCATTCAATAAGAAAAAATTAACTTTGCAAAAAACAAGAACTGAATAAAATTTAAGAAAAAGAACATAACAGAAGCAGATATGAGCTTTAGCAGACATATTTTAAAATAACTGTGAGAAATTTGTTTAAAAAAGTGAATTCATGATGAAGAATTTCAGCAGAGAAGTAGAAACAATATAAAAATAAAACCAAATGGAAAATTTAGAACTAAAATTTATTATATGTTAATTAAATCATCAAGGAAGCATACGTTTTAAGGAGGATTAAATTCAGTTGAAGAGGAAATTAGTAAACTGGAAAATAGTTCAGAAGAAATTGTTCAGACTGAAGGAAAGAAGAAAAGAATACAAATATAGACTATGAATCATAGACAGGAAAGTTCTGTCATATGCATAATTGGAGACCCAAGAGGAAAATATGGAAATAATTAGAAGTAATATATGAAGATATAATGGCCCAGAATTTTCCCTAAATAGTGAAACACATCATCAGAGATTCAAAAAATGATTCAACCCCCAAGGAAGATAAGTAAAAAGATCATATTTAGACATATAATAAAGCTGCTAAAAAACAAAGAAACAAGAAAACACTAAAAACAGTTGGAATGGATAATAAAACATGCACATAAACACATACACTGTCTACTATCATTGAAACTGTAGTAAAACTGGGAACTAATTTTTCAACAGAAACAAAGGAATCTAGAGGAAAACTGAATTATATTTTTTAAGTGCTAAAGAAAACAACTACCAAGCTAGAATTCTGATTGCCAACAAACACATGAAAGAGTGCGCAACATCACTAATCATTAGAGAAATGCAAATCAAAACTACAATGAGATATCACCTCACACCAGTCAGAATGGCCATCATCAAAAAATCTACAAACAATAAATGCTGGAGAGGGTGTGGGGAAATGAGAACCCTCTTGCACTGTTGGTGGGAATGTAAATTGAGCCACTATGGAGAACAGTATGGAGGTTCCTTAAAAAACTAAAAGTAGAACTACCATATGACCCAGCAATCCCACTACTGGACATATACCCTGAGAAAACCATAATTCAAAAAGAGCCATGTACCACAATGTTCATTGCAGCTCTATTAACAATAGCCAGGACATGGAAGCAACCTAAGTGTCCATCAACAGATGAATGGATAAAGAAGATGTGGCATATATATACAGTGGAATATTACTCAGCCATAAAAAGAAACGAGAGTGAGTTATATGTAGTGAGGTGGATGGACCCAGAGTCTATCATACAGAGTGAAGTCAGTCTGAAAGAGAAAAACAAATACTGTATGCTAACACATATATATGGAATCTTAAAAAAAAAAAATAGTTCTGAAAAGAACCTAGGGGCAGGACAGGAATAAAGACGCAGATGTAGAGAATGGACTTGAGGACACGGGGAGGGGGAAGGGTAAGCTGGGATGAAGTGAGAGAGTGGCATGGACATATATACACTACCAAACGTAAAATAGATAGCTAGTGGGAGGAAGCTGCGTAGCACAGGGAGATCAGCTTGGTGCTTTGTGACCACCTAGAGGGGTGGGATAGGGAGGGTGGGAGGGAGACCCAAGAGGGAAGAGATATGGGTATATATGTATATGATGTATATGTATATCTGATTCACTTTGTTATAAAGCAGAAACTAACACACCATTGTAAAACAATTATACTCCAATAAAGATGTTAAAAAAAATATGGCAAAACAAAGACACTAAAAAATATACTATTTGTCAGCCATAAACTTGAATTAAAGAAATGTTTTAAAGAGAAAGATAATAAAGCCAGAAAGAAGCAAAGATTCAGGAACAAGTAATATCAAATCAAGAGATTAGCCATTTGCGGGCTTCCCTGGTGGCGCAGTGGTTGAGAGTCTGCCTGCCAATGCAAGGGACACGGGTTTGTGCCCCGGTCGGGGAAGATCCCACATGCCGCGGAGTGGCTGGGCCCGTGAGCCATGGCCGCTGAGCCTGCGCATCCGGAGCCTGTGCTCTGCAACGGGAGAGGCCACAACAGTGAGAGGGCCGCATACCGCAAAAAAAAAAAAAAAAGAGAGATTAGCCATTTGCACTTATTTTAAAAATACTGGCAAACACCACAACAATAATAGCAACCTTGAAGGTTGCTATTGAAGGTTATTGCATTATCTTAGAAATGGTAAATGTACTAATTTATATTAAACATTAATAAATCAATAATATGTTTAATTTATAATGTAGCTCTGAAAACTAATGAGAATGTAAAGTACCACATTAATAGAAAAAACATAAGATAATAAGAATGTATAATTAATCAGAAGAAAGCAAAAATGATGATAAGAAAATGGAGAAAGTATGACAAATAGATAGTGTATAGTGAGACAGTTGACTTAAGACCATATAATTCAGTGATTACACTAAATGTAATGGATTAAAAATTCCAAATAAATGAAAAAAATGCTATAGCAGATAAAACAAAACTTCTTACAAGAGATATCTGAAATAAAAATGCTGAAAGAAAAAAATTGGGAAAAGATATTCACATAACCCAAAACAAAATAAAGCTAGTATTCCTATATAAAATTTTTTTAAAAAAAGACTTTAGGGCAAGAAGCATCATAAATTAGAGAAAGAAGATATATCAGTTCTTAAATTGTATGCATATAATAAAATACCTTTAATATTTAAACAGAAAAAGAAATGAATAGAACTAAAAGTCAAATCCACTATCACAGTGGGGAAACACATGGCTTTCAGTACAGAGAAAAAGAAGACAAAATAATCAGTGAAACTATAGATCTGACATGTGCCAAATTTCTTTTTTTTAATTTATTTAAAGTTATATTATAAAAGTATTTATCAAACACCTACTGTGTTCTAGGCAATATTTTAAGCTGTATATTTAGTAATACAATGATCAATGACAACTACCTTGATCTCATTAGGTTTATAATCTATTACGGAAAGGTGAGAGAAAAATAAACAATTGAATGAGATAATTTCAAATGATAAGTGCTATGAAGAAATTAAAATCAAGTGACATGATAGTAGATGGGTACCTAGTGGTGGCAAGATGTGAATTTCAAGAAACAATTCTCTGAGGAGATAACATGTGAGCAGAGATCTTGTGAATGTGGAGAAAGAACTAGACATATTTAAACAGAGCACACTAAGTATAAATGAATAAATTTTTGAAGCCTCAAATGAACACATTTTATGAATATAATTATATGTTGCTCTAATATATCCCTCATACCGTCTTAACTGTGCCCTCCTCCCTGCCAATTTCCCACAAGCCTAGGACCAACAACTCTTTTATTGTTTGTTTGCCGGGACAGAAGATGTTGCACAAATACTCTGTAGAGCTATTGAAGTGCAGTCGTCTTTCTCATCTTCTTCACATATGTGATTGAGATGTTTTATGCCTCTGGAACTATAAAGACTTACGCTTTTGAGGTACAAATGACTATTAGCTTCTACCTCTTTCATGTGATCTAAGCTGAGTACAGCTGCAGGCAACATGAAATGTGGGATGGGTAGCCATATTTCTTCTGAATCAATATATCTTCATTGCTTTTAGTTCTCTTATTCTTCACTGCTGAATAAACCTGCAATCCTTCATTGTCTCTAACTATAGATCCTCTTTAGTTATTTTCTGTATTATGTGGGGGTTAATGGAGGCTATGGATAGTTTATAGAAATTCCTGCCTTGTGCATCTCCCTCCTTTTTCTGAAATGCAAGTAAAAGGAACTTTCTACCTGAGATGAAGTCAACTAATACTTAAAGAGCTCAATGTTTTGGGGAGGAATTATCCAAAACATATCAAAAAGTGAGCCAAAACATCAGCTAATATTTTTAACAGTGGCTGTGTTCATGTGTTAGCCCATTGTATCTATTTTCTTTTATCTTTTTGTGTTTTTCATTGGTATTTGCTATGTTTTTATGAGGAATGCACAGTACTTTCATAGTAGAAAAAAAGCAAAAATGTCAAACATTATAAATGAAGAAGTTATCTGGAGAAGAATTCTTACATTTCTAAAAGAGAAGGCAACAACAGCAAACTACTATAAAAACATAAATAGAAACAAGCACACGGGGGTTGCTATTTGTGAAGGTCATAGACAGTTCCTTTCAAACTACCTATGGTCAGTTTGAATGCTTTCCCAGGGTCCTCAAGGTGGACACACTTTCTGATGTAAAGGAAGTGGAGCTGTGTAACTACTTAGACCATGTTGGCTTGCTCTCTGTTCTGTTGGTCCTCAACAATCAGCTCCTGGTTGAGAAGTCTGGCCTTTCATAAGCTTCACCAGTGAAACTACACACTGATTCTTTTCCACAGTGAACTGAGCAACAGCTGTCCATCAAGTCTACTGTTAACTTCTTTGATGCTCGGCCGAATTGTGCATTCCAGGGTGTTCCAAGTATTGTTTATCTGCCGAAGAGCTTCTTTTGTCTTTTCCAATTAATTCCAGGTTCTGACCTGAACCTCAATCCTGAAATCTCCAAAGGCTGATGTATGAAAAGGCATGCTCTACAACTTATACCTGAGTACCCAGATATTCACCCTTAGAAAAACTCTCAACCTTGAAAGAATTAAAAAAAAAAAAAGAAGAAGAAGAAGAAAAGAAAGGGAAAGAGAAAATATTCAAAGAGATTATAGTTGAAAACTTCCCTAATATGGGAAAGAAAAGAATCAATCAACTCCAGGAAGCACAGAGAGTCCCATACAGGATAAATCCAAGGAGAAACACTCCAAGACACATATTAATCAAATTATCAAAAATTAAATACAAAGAAAAAATATTAAAAACAACAAAGGAAAAACAACAAATAACATACAAGGGAATCCACATAAGTTTGAAAGAGGGGGAAGGAGAAAATAAAGTGTACGAACAGGAGAAAGTGTCCAGTGGACAAAATGAAGCATGGGTGTATCAAAAATCAAACTGTACTTTTTTTTTTTTTTACGGTATGCGGGCCTCTCACTGTTGTGCCCTCTCCCGTTGCGGAGCACAGGCTCCAGACGTGCAGGCTCAGCGGCCATGGCTCATGGGCCCAGCCGCTCTGCAGCATGTGGGATCTTCCCGGACAGGGGCACAAACCCGTGTCCCCTGCATCAGCAGGCGGACTCTCAACCACTGCGCCACCAGGGAAGCCCCCAAACTGTACTTTTGAACTAAGATTTAGATTTTGATTTGGGAGAATATAGCAAAAAAAAATAAAGTATGTTAGGAAGAAAAGTGTAATAAAGCTTTCTGCTTCTGTTTAGTTTTCAAAGGGTTTAATTTAGTCTTCTCTGTTATAACAAAATGCATAGTATATGCTCCCCTATCATTATTGGTGTCATTTCCCACAATACAGGGCAATATTTTTTTCTCTAGAGAATAAGCCAATCACTTTAGATTTTTCCAAATGCTGACTCTTATTTCCTATATGTTACATTTTTATATATAAGGGTAAGCCAGAAGAAATAAAACTAAAATACAGACTGTAAAGTGACAGAAGCTCTCTATTTTGACTTTGTCAAACTGGAATCACTTATAGTGCTGCTAGTTCAGTTACTCTTGTCCTATTGGCTTTCTCTTGATGAATACGTTCTCGTCAGGAGAACAACTAAAACCCACTTGACGAAAGTTTATAAAGACACTTTGGCCTGTAAAACACAGGATGCCTTCAGAGTCAGGCATTGAAAAGGTAAGGAAAAGGCAATCTGCAGAGATAAACATAATTAATAGTAAATAAATTGTAGGGTTTAATCATGAATATTCTTTTACCTGTGTTCAAGGAGATAAAGCTATTTTCAGTCTCAGTGTATTTAGAAATGGAGAGGAACTTTGAGAGTGTCCAGATATACCTCTGTGTTGCTGGAGCCATTTTAACCTGAAGTGAATCAGAATGTGATTTATTTATTTTGGCGCATTTATTATTTAAATTAAAGACACAAGCTGAGCTTTGGAAGTATTCATTGTTGTAGCTCTTCAGCAGAAATAAATGAATACTTTAGGCATGTGAATCGGCACCATCAGCCTGTTAACATTTATTGACAAAAAGGAGAAAGGGGGAAGTAGAAGATGAAAGGAGACATGGGAATACATTTCTTTGTAAACCTTTATTTTTTATACTCCGAACTTAAAACAAATTCTCAATTTTATTCATCAATTATACCCCAATAAATCTGGGGAAAAAGACTCAACTGTGCTGTCTGGAGTTGGACTGAGGACTTTCAACAGCATGTGGATTATGTGTTGTTACAAATGAAGGGATGGAGGAACAGTCAGTAACAAAGGGACAATAGCAAGGACTGGGAGAGAAGAAAATTGAAGTAGGAAGAGCTGTAACTTTGCAGTAACCATATTTTAGATATAAGGCTTAACATTCAAATATTCCCCAGCTATTCTTATTGACCTAAGTCATCTCAAACATTAAACAAGATTTTCAATTTCATTTTTTTTTTTTTTTTTTTTTTTTTTACAAAACACTTAATTATAAATTATGGATCATAGTTTTGAAAATTATTCTGTAATGTGCTAGCCAGTATTGGTCAAGGGGCCATGCTTGGTTTGGCTTTAATATTCAAGCTAGAGACTTTTTGCTGGAGAAGAACACCTTAGAGATGAAAGCCACTGTTCTTTTACAGCTCCTCCTGGTTCTGTAGAGGGGAGTTTCACATTTTAGAGAATTGCATCATATCTGAGCTTCTACTGTCAAGGGTACAGTTTTGCCTTCAAGGGAAGTGCCATGTGTCTGAAATAAGAATCAGCCCTGAGAAGGACTCATAACCTTCTTTTATGTTCCTTTTAGGGCATCAATTGAAGAGAAATATGGCAAAGATCTGCTCAGCCTCTCTAGGAAGAAGCCATGTGGACAGTCTGAGACTAAGTAGGTGCCACATTTCTTTCTGGTTTCTAGGTTGGCTGATACCACTCAGGAGCCCCCATCACTTCAGCAGGCAGAGCTGGCCAGTAGGGTGAAGTGTGTTGGGTGAAAAAAATTTTTAATTTTTTTTTTTTTTTTTTTTTTTTTTTTTTTACAAAACACTTAATATGATACCTGACATGCAGTAGACACTCACCAAATGACAGCAAATATCCATGTGTGTTCTGGGTTCAGTGTTCAGGTGCTGCATGATACACACATACCTCCATTTCACCAGAATAAATGGAAGCATCACTTCAGAGTCATTCATATATCATGTTTCTCCTTAACAAAACTACAAGTGATCTATTTACTCCCTCCTCTGGAAATATGATAGCCTTTCCCCTTAGATCAGTCTTTTAATGGTTTTTTCTACTGGTATATTTTCCTTTTACCTTCCTTTTCCTTCTTTATTTTATTTTTGTTACTATCTTGGAAAGCTAGCCTCTGTTGCCTTAGCTAACAGAGGAATAACCTGTATGAAAGTAGTCATTGGTAAGTGGCCGTCTTCAATTTATTGTTGAAAACATCATTCAGATCCTTAGATGATTCCTTCATGATGCTTGTCTAGGGAAGCAGAGTAAAAATGATTTAATTTGAAAGCAAGGAAATTGTTCCCTGAGCTATAAGTAAACAAATGAATGGAAAATGTCTCCTTCCTTTACTCTGTGACAAACTTTCTACTGCTTTGGATCCTTCTAGTACCTTGCTTTCTTCAGATACATGGATTGTGGTCTCTTTCACAGCTTAATCCTTTGACTCTTCTTCTACTGTGTGAAAACTAGAATATGTCTGTCAAAGCTTCATAGTTGTATTCTAAAGACAACTAGGCAACAGTGGATCTGGACTTCAGAAATTGAATGCTAGGACTTGAATAGTGATGTTAGAATGTGGCCAGGGGCCAAGCAAAAATTCATTTAAAGTGAAGGGAAAAATTCCAAAAGAGACAGTTCAGAGCATATTTGTCAATATTTATTTTGACATTGATAGTTATTTTTTGACCTGTCTCTTGACAAAGCCTTGCTCTTTAGGAGGAAAAAAAAGACCTGACTGGTATGAACATCATAATTGCACCTTTACCTAAGATCTCAAATACCTTTGAGAGGTTTTGCCAGGTTTCCTATCTGAAAGCATCATTATTCATTATATGGCTTTTCACTAGGATGTACATATTATGAACTAAAGAGAAGGAAGGGTTATTATGGCAACCTGACCTAAGGAAGTAGGATTTGTTTAAGAGCTATATCTGTTAAAAATATAATTAAGAGAGTGTTTTCCTATAATGCTGGGCTAGGCTGAGCTGGTCATCTGACATGTTGATGACAGGGATTTCATGAAATCTGTGCTTAGGGCATCCTCTTTTCTGTAATCATTCACATTACTATGTGTCCATTTACCCAAAGCTAAAGAGAAGTAAAGTGTTCAGACTAATATAAAGCTTTAAAGATTTCCTTTGTGTGATCTGTTCTAGTTTTGCCTTGATATAATTTTGTTTTCATGGGTTGGGAGAGAGGTAGGGCCTATGCATGTGGCTGGGTGGAACTATGGCTCACTAGGGGTCTCTGTGTAGGAACTTCTAGATGGCTCAGATGAGTGATGGCAGGTCAGGGCAAGTCTCTCCAGTGGGGTAACTTTTGGTGGATTCTTCAGCTTTTCACTAGCATAATATTAAAACCATAGAACGTTGACAAGCAATATCCTTTGTCTCTTAAGAACTCCCCAGTTTCACCTCTCCTTCTGCCAGTCCAGTTCTCTCTGATTAGGTGTTTCAGTGGCAAATGAAATAAAAACCCATGGTATTAACCTGTAATATTTATGAAACCCTTTTTTCTCTGCTTCATACATTTGGCACAGCTGTGCATTTTGCATTTCAATATCCCTCCACCAGTGGGCTGCTTGAAACTATTGCTTTTCTATGGGAAATTAAGCAGGGAGCTGCTTAATGCTCCTTGTTAGTTTTTTAATAAAAATGAAAGTGAGAAGACAGCAGTACCAGGAGCAAATGCCTGCAGGACCCCATGGCTGTGCTAAAAGCAAAGAGGAGGAACCAAAATGCATGTTACCTTTAAACTGCCCCTGCACCGATGGCTTTGCAGTACCCACTCCACTGTGGTCCTATGAAATTGCCTCTCAGATGTTGTTTAGAGGTTATGTTAAATTGGGAGAATCCTCTCCTGGGATCATTAGGCAGCTCTCAGTTTGGTTTCCTAATAAAATATTGAAAGTTACAATGTAGAGGCAGAGCTACAGCTATGGAATTTGTGTGGCTTCTGTGGATTCAGGGGTCAAGAAGAGGAGGACAAAAAATAGAGGGATGGAGAGAGAGAGGAAGCAAAGCGACTGGGAGAATGAGACATAGAAAGAGGAAACACAAGAAAGTAAGGGGCTGAAACAGAGACTGAAAGGCAGAGAAAGTCAGAGTGAGAGAAAGACAGAAAAAGAGCAGAAACAGGAAAGATGAAAGAGAGAGAGAAAGAGAAGAGAAAGAGGGTGGCCAGCATTCTGAACATGAGTGTCTGGCATGGCATTAAACAGAAACAGTTCACCTAGGCTTAGCCCTTGATCTCACCAAACTCTTTTCCAGAGCTAAATACCAGACTTTCAGGGAAAACAATTCAAAATTGATCCTTATTTCAGTGGAGCATCCTTATTTCAATGCAGTCCATGTCTGGTGGAGTGTTGCAGAGATTTGCAATTGTAAACATGAAATTAGTCATTAGCAGCAGTGTCCCAAAGCAATAAAGATTTTATTTCTTTTCCTTCCTTACTTTTGTTACTTCTCTGCTAACATGCATACAATTAAATTTATTGAGATGACAAAACTCAATAATCCAATTTTCTAAATAGTGGTATGAACTAATTTTAAACCTTAAAAAGTTTACTGTACAACTGGCTGTTGACTGAAAAAAATGCACAATGTGAGAGTTGTGAGTTAAGAGAGAAATTGACAAGAATGCAATAATAGTGAGGGAGACTTTGATACCTCAATTGTTATATCATAGAGACAAAATGGTTAACAATGGTTAGATCATAGAAACAGAAAATCAATAAGGAAACATTGGTTTTAAACTATATGTTAGACCAGATGGGTTTAACAGATATTTATTTACAGAACATTCCATCCAACTGCAGCAGAATACCCATTCTTCTAAAGTGCACATAAAACTTTCTCCAGAATAGATCATATGTTAAGCCACAAAACAAATCTTGATAAATTTAAGAAGATTGAAATTTAAGCAACTTTTACAACCACCATGATATGAAACTAGAAATCAGTTACAAGAAAACTGGAGGAAAAAAAAAAACACAGAAAACTGGAAAATTCACAATATGAATTAATATGTGGAGATTTAGTAACATGCTACTTAACAACCAATAGGTCAGAGAATATGAAAAGAGAAACTAAAAAAAATGAAATAAATAAAAATGGAAATACAATAATAAAATTTATGATATGCAGCAAAAACAGATCTAAGAAGTATATTTACATGATAAATGCCAATATTAAGAAAAAAATAAGAGCTCAAATAAACAGCCTAACTTTACACAGCAAGGATCTAGGCAAAAATAATAATAATAATACCCGATTTAGTAGAAGGATGGAAATAACAAAGATCATTGTGGAAATACATGAAATATAAATTAAATAGACAATAAAAAGATCAGTAAAACTAGGAGGCATTTTTTAAGATGAACAAAATAAACCAACCTTTTGCTAGAGTTACCAAGAAAAAAAGAGAAAGGACTCAAAGTCAGAAATGAAAGAGGATATATTGCAACTGAGAGCACATAAACACAAAGGGTCATAAGAGACTACTGTGAACAATTATATGCCCACAAATTGGACTATGTAGAAGAAATGGATAAATTCCTAGAAACATGCAACCTATCAGGACTAAATAATGAAGAAACAGAAAATCCAAATAGACTGATTACTAGTAAAGGATGTAGACAGTAATCAAAAAAAGTCTTAATAAACAAAAGCCAAGACAAGATGGAGTCACTGGTGAATTCTATGAAACATTTTAAGAAAAATTAATACCAATTATTTTCAAACTCTTCCAAAATGGAAGAGGAGGGAAACTTCCAAACTTCTTTTATGAGGCCAGCATTACCCTGATACTAAAATCAGCCAAGAAGGCTACAAAGAAAGAATATTATAGGTCAATATCCCTGATGAACATAGATGCAAATATCCTCAACAAAATATCAGCAGACTGAATTCAACAGTACATTAAAAGGATCATTTACTATGATCCAGTGGGATTTATTCCAGGGATGCAAGGATAGTTCAAAGTTTGCAAATCAATCAGTCATCAGATTTACAAAATGAAGGAAAAAATCATTGATCAATCTCAATAGATGCAGAAAGTTAATTTGACAAATTTCAACATCCGTTTATGATAAAAACTCTTAACAAACTGGGTATAGAAGAAATTAACCTCAATTTAATAAAAACCATATATAACAATCCACAGCTAACATATTCAGTGATAAAAAACTGAGCGTTTTTTGTCTAAGATCAGAAAGAAGACAAAGATACCCACTCTCAGCACTTTTAATCAACATAGTATTAGAAGTCCTAGCTAGAGCAATTAGGCAAGAAATATAAATAAGATTCATCCAAATCAGAAAGAAGTAAAACTGTCTCTATGTGCAGATGACATGTTTTATATATATATATATATATATATATATATCCCTAAAACTCCACCAAAAACAATTAATAAATGAATTCGCTAAAGTTATAGGATACAAAATCAATATACAAAAATCAGTTGTTTATACACAGTAAGAATGAACTATCAGAAAGAGATATTAAAAAATAATCCCATTTGCAATGGCATCAAAAACAAAATGCTTAGCAATAAATGTAACCGAAGAGGTGAAAGACCTGTACATTGAAAACTATAAGACATTGGGGAAAGAAATTGAAGGAGACACAAACAAATGGGATCATATTCTATGCTAACAGGTTGGAAGAATTAATGTTAAAATGTCCATATTATCTAAAACAATCTACAGATTGAATGCAATCTCTCTAAAAATTCCAAAGCTATTTTTCACAGAAAAAGAAATAAAAAACAATTCTAAAATTTGTATGCAACCATAAAAGACCCCAAAGAGCCAAAGCAATCCTAAGAAAGAAGAACAAAACTGGAGACATTACACTATTTTTAAATTAAATTTCGACACTATAGTAATCAAGACAGTATGATATTGCATAAAAATAGACCCATAGATCAATGGAACAGAATCAAGGCCTCAGAAATACACATATATTGTCAATTAATTTACAACAGAGGAAGCAAGAATATACAGTGAGGAAAGGATAGTCCTTAAATAAATGGTGTTGGGAAAGCTGGATAGACAAGTACAAAAGAATGCAACTGTACCCCTTTCTTACACTATACTGAAAAATCAACTCAAACTGGATTAATGACTTAAATTTAAGACCTGAAACCATAAAACTTCTAGAAAAAAATAGGGGATAAGCACCTTGGCTTTGGTGTTGGCAGTGATTTTTTTTTTTTTTTCTTTTTACACCTAAAGCAAAGGCAACAAAAGCAAAAATCAACATGTGGTATTACATCAAACTAAAAAGCTTCTGTACAGCAAAGGATATACCATCAACAAAATGAAAGGACAGCCTACAGAAAGGGAGAAAATATTTGCAAATCATTTATCTGATAGATGGGTAATATCCCAAATATATTAAGAACTCACACAACTCAATAGCAACCAAAAAACAATCCAATTAAAAGATGAGTAAAAGAACTGAATAGACATTTTTCTAAAGAAGACGTAGAAATGGGCAACAGCTTCATGAAAAATGCTCAACATCACTAATAATGCAAATCAAAACCATAATGAGCTATCACCTCACACCTGTTAGAAGGCCTGTCATCAAATAGACAGCTGATAAGCAGAGCTGGCAAGGATTTGGAGAAAAGGGAACGCTTGTGCACTGTTGGTAGGGATGCAAATTGATGCAACCACTATGGAAAACAGTATGACAGTTTCTCAAAAAATTTTAAATAGAACTACCATATTATCTAGCAACCCCACTTCTGGGTATATATCCAAAGGAAATGAAAACAGGATATCAGGATATTGAAGAAATATCTGCACCCCCATATTCATTGTGCCATTATTCACAATAGAAGCAACCTAATTGTTCAACAATGGATGAATGAACATATGGAATATTATTCAACCATGAGAGAAAAGTAAATCGTTTTGTTTGAGACAGTGTCAGTGGACCTGGAGGGCATTATGCCAAATAAATAAGCCAGACAGAGAAAGACAAATAGTCCATGGTCTCACTTTTGTGGAATCTAAATAAATATTCAAACTCACAGAAACAGTGGGTAGCAAAGTGGTTCACAGGGACTAGTTTGTGGGGAAAATAGAGGGAATTTGGTAAAGGGGTACAAACTTTCAAACATAAGATGAACAAGATATGAGGAGCTAATGAATTACATGATGACTGTAGTTGATAGTCAGCACTGTATTATGAAATTATTGAACAGTAATTTAAGAGACTAAAACTTAGATGTTCTCACACACACAAAAAGATAAAGTATGAGAGGTGATGGATATGTTAATTAACTAGATAGGAGGAATCCTTTCGCAATTCATATGTGTATCAAATAATCATGATGTGCACTTTAAATATCTTACAATTCTATTTGTCAGTTATACTTCAGTAAAGCTGAAAAAAAGGTGTCCAAACAAAACCTTGTACATGAATATCCATAGCAGCAGTATTCATAATAACCAAAAAGTGCAAACTACCCAAGTGTCCATTATTGGCTGAATGGATAAACAAATGTGATTTATCTACAATGGAATATTATTTGGCTATAAAAAGGCGTGAAGTACTGATGCATGCTGCCACATGCATGAACCTGGAAAACATTAGGCTGAGTAAAAGAAGGGAGAGATAGAAAAATCCATATATGCTTGTTCCATTTATATGAAATATCCAAAATAGGCAAATCCATGCAGACAGAAAGCAGGCTAGTGGTTATCAGAAACTGGGGGTTGAGGGTATTGGGGAGTGACTGCTAATGGGCAAGGAGTTTCTTTCTGGAGTGATGGAAATGTTCTGGAATTAGAGAGTATTGATGGTTGTACAACATTGTGAATATACTAAGGGACACTGAATTGAACACTTTAAAATGGTTAATTTTATGTTATGTGGATTTTTATCTCAGTTTAACAAATGGAAAACAATGAAAGACTGATGTGTGCTTCAACATGGATGAACCATAAAAACATCAACTGAGTGAAAGAAATCAGTCACAAAAGACCATGTATTATATGACCTGATTTCCATGAAAAGTCCAGAATAGGCAAATATAGTTAGAAAGTAGATAAGTGGTTGCCTTGTAGTGGGGCTGGAGGTGGGGAAGGTTGTAATGTTATAGCTAAAGAATATTTCACTTATTTGGGGGTTGATAAAAATATTCTAAGGTTGACTGTGGTGATGGTCACACAACTGTGAATATACCAAAAATCCTTGAGTTGTATACTTTATTTATTTTTTTGTTTGTTTTTTATTTTTTTGGATGCGTTGAGTCTTCGTTGCTCTGCGCGGGCTTTCTCTAGTTGCGTCGAGCGGGGGCTACTCTTTGTTGCGGTGCTCCAGCTTCTCATTGCAGTGGCTTGTCTTGTTGCAGAGCACGGGCTCTAGAGCACAGGCTCAGTAGTTGTGGAGCACGGGCTTAGTTGCCCCACGACACGTGGGATCTTCCCAGACCAGGGCTCGAACCCGTGTCCCCTGCATTGGCAGGCGGATTCTTAACCACTATGCCACCAGGGAAGTCCGAGTTGTATACTTTAAATGTGTGAATGTTACAGTAAACTGAACCTCAATAAAGCTCATAAAAAAGAGAGAAGTTGGTCATGAAAGAAAACAGAAGAATGGCCAATAAGCACATGAAAAGATGCTCTGCATCATTAGTTACCACGGCGTTTCCAATTAAAACCACAATAAGAAACCACTACACACCCATGAAGGTATATGTTTACCCAAAGGTTTGCATATGAATGTTCACAGAAATTTATTTGTAATAGAAACTGGAATCAATCCAAATGTCCAGGAACAGGTGAATGGATAAACAATAATACCCTGTGATAAAAATAAACAACAAACTATTGATTCCTGCAGCAGTATGGATGACTCTCAAAAACTCTAGTAGATGCAAACTCACCTATAGTGACAGAAAGCTGATCGGTGATTGCCGGGAGGCAGGGGTGGAAGGAGAGATGGATTAAGAAGGAGCATGAGAAAAGTTTAGGGATAATGGAAATATTCATTATCTTGATTGTGGTGATGCTTTCGTGTGTGTATTCATATGTAAACACTCAGCAAATTGTACATTTTAAATAGGTCAGTGGGTTGTATATCAATTTCATCTCGTTAAAGTTGTAAAAAAAATAACAAAAAACTGTCAATGCTCTCTTGTTACCTTTGGATTAAAATCTAGCTTGCAAGCAGGTAATCAAAAAAAAAAAAAGAGAGAGAGAGAAGTTGGGGTCATCTCTTCTAAACCCTTGCTTCAGTAAGATAATGTTTATTTTATACTTAAAGATATCAATATGCCCTAAATTTATAATATTGTTATCACTTACTTAAAGAAAATAATGTGTGAATTCTAAGATTCTCTAAAGATAGATATTTGGTAAGAGGGAGAGAGAGAATGCTCTTACAAATTATTTCTAAGGAAAAATCTCTGCTTATCTCACCAGTTCCTCATCTGCCTTTGGTTTGGTGAATACTTTGGGTCATGGGGACAAGGAAGAGCAAGTTTCAGATGACTTCTACAAAGTTTTGAGTTTAATGTAAACACTGAATGAGAAATCTCATATTCAAGCATTTCTCTGCATATTAGCCTGGACTGTGAACAAAAGGAGTAGAAGATGAAAAAGATTTCAGTTGAAATCCAGGAGTTACAGAGAGTGGAGCAGCACACTCAGAGGTCAAGGATCCCAAAGCCAGGGTCCTGCCTTCAGACTTTCCACAGAAAAGACACCTCAGAAAAGTAAACATGAAAAAGAAGAAAGATGGGGAGAGGGTATTGAAAGTGGGAGGTGGAGAAAAATATATCAAAGGAGAAGACAATTTTGAATGGCTCATATGGATTTTATTCCTCTTTTTTCCTGAATGGAAATTAAAATCTGCCTGATTGTGACACTGAATACCAGGTGACATGATGTGACTCATACAACTGACTACCCAAGTACTCAAAAGAATCAAAAGTTTTGGGGTAATAAAGTGTTTCAGACAACTCTTCAATATTCTTTTAATAATATCTCTGCCTCTGTCTTTCCACATTTTCTGGTTATGTGATAAAGAGACTTATCTGATTTCAGTCTTCCTTTGCCTGGCCTTTTCATATCTCCAGTCCGTTTTAAGTTTCAACAGTTAGCCCAATATGTCAATTTTATTCAAGGAACACAATTTCTCACTTATATTATTTCTCTATATTTGCCTCCCTCTCCCTCCTTCCAGACCTACTCACAGACTAGCAAAAATGTATATCCTTTATTTGATCTCCCTGCTGTAATTTAGAATATCTTAGTATTTTCCAGGTTGTAATGTGGTATTCAAGTTGTCTGACTTAATATCAGACTAAGTTGTACACCAAGAGAATTTTGCAAATGAAATCGCTTAAAGACAAGATGATGACACATCACAATTTTCCTTTTCTAGTCAAAAGCACTACAATATATTAGGTGGAGATTATCAATGTCTCAGGAAGACCCAGTAACTCAAAACTGCTACAGCACTGTAAGGTTCTACAGTTGGGGAAGAAAGAATAAAACTGCCAAAAGAGCATCAAGGAAGTTGAGAAAGTGTTAAAGTCTGAAAATGCATTTATGAATGACAAGTATGTGGGTTTTATCAACTCACTTTTAGAAAAGTTGAAAAAAATGCTGATATTATGTTTTTTTCTCCTATTATTATTATTGTTATTGAATGCTTCCAACAGCAGACCTGTTTTCTTTAAAGGAAGCTCCTAATTTCATTAGGAGTCACCTGATTTCATGTCAGTCTGTTATTTTCCTCTCAAACCAGCATAGGATAGCAGTTGATGCCTGGTGGCTAACCTCCTGGTAACTGATGCAGCTTCATTTGATGATTAATTATTCATTGAGCACCTACGGTGCCCAGGGAAAGCCTTGCAGTCTTGCTAGCAACTTGCAGCTTACTAGGCAAACAACGACCAAATGAGGCAAACAAAAATGTGACAAATTTACTCTTCTCCTGTGAGTTATGGATCCTCGAAGAGGGAGGGTACTCCCAAAATGAGATTAGGGTCTGCATCATTTTAGAAATTTTAGCAAAATCATTTGAAAATGATTAGTGTAGCAGTGTGACATCACTACAAATCAGGGATAATTTGGGACAGAGACTTTCTTTACTGGATTTAAAGTCGATTTAAAATATATTTTGGATATATAGTTCAGAGTTTATATATACGTGCTTCTACTGCAGGGGGCACTGGTTCGATGCCTGGTTGCGGAATTAAGATCCTGCAAGCTCTGCAGGCAAAAAAGAATAATATATATATATATATGTATATGTATATAAAACACATATGTGTGTGTGTGTATCTATCTATCTATCTCTATCCATATGTAAATATGAGGTCCATGGATGGGTTGGGGGGGGAAGACAAAAAATATTCATAAGGTAAAATATTTTCAACCTTTGGCTATGATAAATGAAAGAAAATTGACAGGGTATTTTTATGGCTTTGAACACAAAACCCAAGCATTAAAACCATTTATAAGTAAAAGTGCCTCTTCAAAACAGGGCAGATGATGATTCAATTGTGAAAATCAAAACCTGAAGGATAACTTTCCTCCCCCTCACCATCCTAACCCCTGGCAGCCATTCATGTGTCCTCTTATTTCTGTAATTTTGTCATTTTGAAAATGTTACATAAATGGAATCATACAGTAAAAAAACCCTCAAGGATAGAGATCTTCCGAGGTCTTTACTAGAGGGGACACAGGTGACTCATCCATGCTGCTAGGGATTCAGGGAAATTTAGTTCCAGTTCGGCACCTCATTCTTCAGACCGTTGGTGGATTGCTTTGTCAGTCTCTGAGGCATGAAACTTTTTGCTGCAACAAGCCACCTTAGGGTCCTGCCTCACTAACTCATGTGATTGCAGATATTTCAGAGAAACCCATACGTGCCATGGACTGTACAGAGCTTTGACATTCTTTCTCTACTGTATACCAGTTTACCAATGAGAACATGGAAGTGAGAGGTGGGGTCTTGCTCTTAAATTTAGAAAATAGGTATAAGTTTGTAAGCATGAGGCTGAATAGCCCTTGTCATTTTATTTCTAGCTGCGGTGACATTTTGAGCCCCATTCTTATTAACTTAAATGTCTAAAGCTACTAGATTCATTGAATTTTTTGAAAACTTGCCCTTTTTGTTCATTTTCTCATCTGTCAACATTATAAAATGTAAATGACACAGCTACACAGAGAAAATCAGGAATCCTATTTAGTTTGTAAGTCTTAGAAGTCCTTCAAAACAAAGCTTATGCATACATAAAAACACTGATCAAAATGAAGTCTGTAGTCAAAACCAAATAAAGATCAGGCCAATGGCTCTCAGTAATAAAGGCTATAAAACCCAGGAGATGAAATGGATGTGATATGTGGGTCTTTATATCTCCAGCAAGTAAGGCAACATAATTTATAGAAAGCACTGCATTTACCTCCACACAACTGGAAAGAGAACAGCCACCTCGCCCTTAGTTCAGGTAACTGTCATTTCTTTCATGCCTAATGTGCTTTGGCCCAGAAAAATGTTAACCCGTGGGCTAATATATTAGACCTGTATTTTGATATATCCATTCTTCTTTCTGAAAAGTTGTTGAATGACTGTCTTACCTTCCATATTCCCAAATATCTTCTAGTCGATACTTTTTCTAGTAGGGTTGACAAATAAAATATAGAATCCCCAGATGATTTGAATTTCAGATGAAAAACAATTGAAAAATATCAGTATATACCATGCAATATTTTGGGCATACTTATAGTAAAAAAAAAAAATCATTGTTTATCTGCAAGTCTAATTTAGCTGGGTATCTTGTAGTTTTATGTGCTAAATATGGCAATCCTAAACACGGTAATTCTTAGAAAAATCATATACACTTTTAAAGGGTATGCTTATCTTCACCAAACCTATCACTCCCTCCTTAACTCTCCTGACTGATTATTAAAGCCAGTAAGGTTATTTGTACATAATTGATGAAAACAATATTTATATTTCCTTCTGGCCCTAGAATCCCCAAAGAGTTAAGTATTTTCACTTCCTGTGATATAGATCTCTTTAGCAGAACTATTTGATGTGGAAGCCACTGCCTTCTGTAGCTGCAAAGTGCAGAGCCAGAAGTTCATTTGACCTCTTCACTAACCAGAGCCATCAGTGCATTTCCACTTCATTTGTTTTCATTCCCTGAAGTAACAGCACACACAGAAAAACTTCAGTAGAGCAATTATGTGACAGTGAGTGCTGAGGAAGGGGCCCAAAGTGACATGCTTTGGAGCATTAAAAATTTTGTAATCAATGAAACTTCTTACTCAGTGATGTGACTCATTTGTTTTTAAATAGCTTGTGACCACATACAGTCTTAGCCTGGAGGTAGAAATACATAGCTTTTCGGGAGACTTCATAGAGGCTTGTGATCTTTACCTCTTGGAAGACTTGCTCTTGAATAGTAATTGCTGGGTTTTACCTCTATAAATTTCTGATGATAAAATCTCCTACATTTGAAAAAAAAAAAAGATACTTCCTTTTATAGAAGTTTAGAAATTTTTGCCTAAGAGGGTCCTTTATCTTTAAGTTATCTGCCTACATCTATTTCCTTAATACTTTTATCCATTTTTTACATAGGTTTTTTTTTTTTTTCATTTGTAAAGTGAAGATAGCACTGTTTACCTCCCTTAATTGTCATGAGGATTAAATGAGATGAATGTCAAAATTCTTAGCTTAGTTCTGAACAACAGTAGTTTATTGTTTGACAGTGATTGACTAAATGCCTTCTGATGTGCTACTGATACCATTTTGCAACTAACTTATTAACATGCTTTCTATATAATGTTAAATGTGCAACTAATGTTTAACTAATGTTAAATGTGCTTCTTGCTGCCACATGGAAGGTTGGATTCTGCCAGTTTCTTGGCACAATTTGAAGGGATAATTGTTATAATTTCAGTGTCATTATGCATTTGTCCTAAAGGACTTCATGTTTTGCATTATTTGTTTTTGTGTTGTTAAATTTCTTTACTAAGTTGAGTATCATTTATAAACCTCCCATTACCAAATTTAATACACATTTAAATTTCTTTAACTGATTGAATTTTAAATGGGATCAATAGGAACTTTGCCTAATTGTTACCCTTTATTGTTCACAACAGTTTAACACTTTTCAAAGAACCTCTCCACAAAGTATTGAAAACTATCATAATGTCTACACAAAAAGTATAACTAGAGGAATATGATTGATTGATAGCCACATTTATTATAAATAGTAAATCAATAATACAAAAGATTACCCTAAGATACCCCTACTCTCCTTAAAACATTGACAGCCTGAAGAATGGGGTTCAGAATAAAAATGTTAGCAAACCCATCATAGGTAGCATTTTCAGTAATAAAAGACTCTTATAACCTCTTTAGCTAGGAAAATGAATAAATATCTCAAAATTAGATATAATATTGTTTTGTGTTATACAATTTATGAGTTATATAACATTGGATTATTGTAATGGGGAAAGTAAAAAAAAGAGGGCCAAAAGGAGCAGAAATCTTTAAAAAATTGTCTATTTTGCTATGATTTTAATTAATTGGTTGCCGTTTTTATTTTTGAAATTTAACTATCTCCTATAATAGCCATGTTTTATCACTTCCTGTAATTACCTAAAACTTATATCACAACCACTGAAGAACATTAAAATTTTAAACATATTTTAAAAAATAAGGTAAATATAGGATCCTTAAATATTAGTGAGATACACATCTCCTAGGGCCTCAGGATATCAAATTATAGAAAAATAAATGAATGCAAAAACTCACTGAACAAAAGGAGTATTATAAAATGCAGTTCCAGTTGATACTTTTGCTCTTGGCCCAACTGCACCAGGTGTCAAGGTCTGTGATTCTAATGTACTTTTTAAAATATTCAGATGCACAGACAAACTCATATTAGCCTTTAATTAAAACAGAATTCCTTCTTGAAGGGCAGCTCATTTTTTAAAAACTATGTTTGTCTTTCTGAGAGCAGGGGCTTATATTTTCTCTTTCCATGGAATCAATCTTAAAAACTATTGCAAAACTCTACATGTATCACAAATACAGCTAACCAATGCCACAGACACTGCTTTTATGAACATGACATATAAGAATATGGGCCTAGTACTGCCCAAACTTGTTAGAGATATTGTCCAATTCATAACTACAAGTTTGTGGGTTCAAAAGTCAGTACATCATCATAAATACATATAAAATTTAAGGGAAAAAACAATGATGAGTCATTTGGATGAGTTATCAAATAAGGGAAGACTGAAGGAGAATATTTTGACATAAGGCTTAAAGCCAAAAAAATGAAGATCCAGGGAGGATAGAAGTAAGAGAAAGCAGGTGGTATTAAATTGGTGAGTGGAAGGTAGTTTGTATAACACTTACAGGAGCAAGTTCCTACGTATCACATAATGATTAAGAACATGAACTTTGGATTTAAACATGTCTTTGTTTAAAACTCGACTCCTCTTTACTAACTGTGGGACTTTTCACAAGTTCTAGAAGTCTCAGGAACTTCTCAGTAATGGAGATGGTGATGATGATACATCTCTTATAGCTTTTTACATCATGAAGTCAGAGGATGCACGCAGAGGACATAACACTCATTACATGTGACAAATGGTAGCTCTTTCTATTCCATGGGTGCATAGATCCATTTAAAGAGATATGGAATGAGCTGATTGCTTGTCCCTATCTATTATACGAGGAGAAAATAAAACTACGCAGTCAGAGGTGGATAATTATGCACACTTAAAAACAGAATTCCACGTTTAAAGACAAAAAACAATGAATTAGTATTCAGTATGAAAAATATCCAAACAAAAATATTTGGAACTATATAACATAGAAAATTAAAAAGCACTTTCATAATCCAGACATCTAGATATAATCCTTTTCAACCTATGGTTTTCTCTTATCTCAGGCTTTTAAAAATATATACACACATATTCATTCACACACTTTCATTTAATTAATTAGTTTGATAAAAATTCAACTATACTAAAAATAAGTATCTTGCCATTTTTGGATATGGATATATTTTCATGTCAATATATATGTTGATATTGACATATGATATGATACATATTACTTCATTGCATATAATTTCATACTTTAATAATTAACCATGAACATTTAAAGTACTTTCAAAATTGTGTCATTATAAACAATATTAAAATAGAACTTCCATGAGACCATATTGATGTAAGTAAATTATAGAAAAATAAATGAATGGGAGAGAATAGACAAATCTCTTGTACAGAAGGATTCCAAATAATTTATGTAGGTACTCTGCCCTCGAGGAGGTGAGTTGCACATGGTGACTTCCTTCCAAAAAGTACAGTATGAAAAGTAGAGAAACCAGACTGACAGTTCCTCATCTTGGTGATCACGTTTAACATTGATAGTCATAAGTTATGCTGATAGCATATACCCTTGTAATGAAAATGGCACTTTATCTCTGTGGTCTTCCTCTCAAAAACACATAACTCTAGTCTGATCATGAAAAAAAAAAATCAGACAAATCTTAATTCACATCTTTCTACTAAATACCTTCACAGGACCTCAAAACTGCCAAAGCCATCAAAAATAAGGAAAGACTGAGAAACTCATAGCCAAGAGATACAGCCTAAGGAGACATGATGACTAAATGTAGTGTGGTAACCTGGAAGGAATTTTGGAACAGAAGAGAGACATTACGTAAAAAATAAGGATATCTGAATAAAGTATAGACTTTAGTTAATCACAGTGTACCAGTACTGGTTCATTAATTGCAACAAATGTTCCAGGCCAAGGAAGATGTTAATAGTAGACCTGGAAGTAGGGTATATGGGAACCCTATCTTTGTAACTTTTCAAACAAAATCTAAAAGTGTTATGTAATAAAAAGGTTATTAATAAAATAAATAAATAAGCCTTCTTATACAAATTTTTCCTACTAACAAAAATACCCAATATAAATTTCTAAGAATGGAAAAGTTTGGCTCAAAACATGCTCACATTTGAAATGATTGAATATATACTTTCAATTCTTCCTTAGTAGTTGTACCATGTACATTTTTAGCAACACTATCCTCTACTCAGAATAATATAATCTTTTCAAGTGTTTTCAATATGCTCAATTAAAATTATATCAGTTTTAAAATTTGCATACACACTTAAAAATGAAGTTGAGTGTTCACGTTACTTGGCCATTCATACAGTTTATCAGGAATTATTATATATGCATAGATTTAAATCAACAGGAATATTTTAACATTCATTCAAAATATTTCCCCAGTTTGAGTTTATTTTCATTCTTGTCTATATACCCTTGTTTAAAACTATAACTTTCCGGTGCCTAGAAGTGTATTTGGGATGAGACAAATTTACTGAATGGAGTCAGTCAGAGTGTTCACATACTATTTTATTTTTCGTATCATCTCTACCTCTGGGAAAGACACTTGAATCTGCCTTCCAGCTATAATTCTGCTATAAAGAATAAAGAAAGATTGTATAATCAACTGATGACTGCAGTAGATTTATGTTCCACTTAAATTTAGAATAAAAAAATTAAGTATTTTTATATATATCTCTATGTTCAGTTTGCAGTGTATAATGCTGTGCAAGAGCAAACTAAATATGATAACCAATTCAAAATAGACCTAAAAAATCAAGATAATTGTGAAGAGCAAATAATTTTCAGAACTATCAGATAAAAATGTAAAATATGTATCATCTTTTATTATAATTTAACTGTTACACAAATTGCTTTTTATTCTGGTTATCTCTAAACTTTGTGATAATTTCCAGAAACATATTGACTTGAAGTAGAAAATTCTGCAACTGTAATAATCCTTATCAAAATTAATATCCTCTTTAAAAATCAACTCTGGAATAATTATATTCTTTATAGAAACCAATTAAGCAGTTTTTACTGTAAGTCAATACCAAGGCAAGGGTATAACTAAAAACATCTGCTTAGACTTCAAGCATTTATGCCAAAGACGAATTGCTGACCAGTATTTTGCCATTTTTCCCTTTAGAAGTGTCTGAAGATCTGGGATAGTGTCTTTTTCCTGTATTCCCCTTAGATTTTATGAAAGCTGCACCATTACTGAGAAAAGTCAGTTTCATAAATCAGTTTTTTGGACAGATTCCAAATTTCTACTACAGAACTCTGTGCACTGACTGATCCCTCAAAAATAAAGCATCTATAACCAGCATCACCTTGTATGTTCCCTCAAATTTTTCAATACATGAAAAATCTGATTGAGAACATTTGCTGATATGTATTGTGCATACATTAAGGGCTTTAAATAGGCAGTTTTATTTACTTCTCACATAATCTCATAAATCAATATTATTAATCCCCATTTTTTCAGATGAGGGAACTAAAACACAGAGCAATTAAGTAGCTTACCAAATATCTCAAAACTAGGAAAGTAGACAAGTCATTTGAAACATGCAGACTTCTTTAGAAACCATATCCTTAACCTTGTGTTGTGTTCCCTCATAAATCATAAATGGTACTGAGGCAACATTGGAAGAAAGATGCTATTAAAGTTATGACGTGGAAAAGTGGGAGATCAGAGGTGATATGGAGCAAGTATAGTGATGCAGTTCAGCTTGATGATATACAGAATAAAACCAGGTCTTTTCTTTACACATTTAAAAACACTTCTTGAGTGTCTAATGTGTATATTTCAGGCACTGGATTATCAGTCAAGTGAATACAAACAGACGTGAATATTATTCTGTGGAGCTCATCATCTAATTGGGGACACATTAAAAAATATAATAATTGTGATAAAAGGGAAATAACTGAGTTATGGACATTATAATGTGTCTATTTCTAGGCGGTGTGATTGACGAGGCTCACCTCAAGGAGAGAAGATGGGGCTGAGACCATGAATGAGAAGGCAGTAACTTGCTTAAAGTGGTATTTTTCCAGGGTGGATCTGGTGCAATGGCATGAGTGGGAAGATCAAAGTGGAATTTTTAGACTTAAAGAAGCCAATATAGATGAAATATAGAATGAAAGGTGAAGAATGGTATAAAATTACCTAGAGAAAGAGTCATGGGTTGAACCTTGAATGCATATTTATTTCAAGAACAATGGGCAATCTTTGGAAGATGTTTAGCTCAGGAATAACACAAATATCTTTATATTGGGGTGGCCAAAAAGTTCGTTTGGGTTTTTCCATAAGATGTTGTGGAAGAACCTGAACGAACTTTTTGGCCAGCCCAGTATTTAAAATATATCACCCTGACCCCAGTGTGAGAACAGATTCAAAGTGGTCAAGATGGGAAGGGGAAAATGAGATGAAATCTGTTGTAACAGTCCAGGTGAGGTAGACTTTAACCACAGTGGTGGTGTTTGGGATGGAGAGATATTTAGAAAATATAAATGAAGAACATGGAAATTTATTTAGTATGAAAGTAAAGAAGGACAAATTGAAACCTTTGAATTTCTAGTTTGCTTAACTTGATGGATGGTGGTCCCATTCATGAAAACAGAGAATGCTAGGAGAGGGCACGATATTTAAGGAAAACACTAAGCTTGATTTTAGACATGATATTGAGTTGCCTTTGAAACATCCAAATGCAATTGCCATGTAGGAAGAGGATGATAAGAGTCTATAACTCAGAAGTGAGCTCTGGATAAAGAGATTAAAAGTAAATGAAACCACAGATGTGAATGTGATTGCCAAAGAAGAGATTGTATAGTGAAAAGATAAGAAATAAGACCAAATCTTGGGGACTTCCAGTATCTAAAATCTAAAACTAGTAGGAGAAATTAGTAAATACTAACATAAATGGGTCAAAAAGATAGGTGTTGTGGTACAGCAGAAGACTATATTGTTCATGAAAGCCAAGGGAAAAGAGAATTTCAAAAGAAAGAGAACAATTAATACTACCTGATGCTACTGTGAGTTCAAATAGGACAAAGACTTTAAAATGTCCATTGATAATATCAACCTAGAGATAACAAGTATCTATTTTGGATAAGCTGCTGGAATAGCTTCATTATTTTTTTTACTCCTTCACTGACTCTTCCTCCTTTTTTCATAAGTTATATATTTTGTTTGTTAAGAGAGGTAAAGTGGAGGTAGGGTGGGAAGGGATATAATCAAGGGTAGAGACTATTTCTACTTGCACAGGGTAGTATCTATCAGTTATGTGAGTTGTCTGTACACTCTTAACATTTATTTAAGTCTTCAGCCTTAGAGAAATGTGCTTTTTCTCAAATTATCTATAAATGGCCTACAGACAAGACGTTTAAAATGTGATTTTCTCAGTGTGCAAAAATTAACCACACTTACTCTTGCAAAGAAAAGCATGCTGTCCATCAAGTTGGTGTTCGAGTGGTCATCATCTAGTAGCCATCATCTAGTGTACCATCTAGCATTCTGCCCATGGTCAAAAGTTCAGCGAAGATTTAAGATAGAAATTTGGAGAATTACTGTGCCCAGGAGGGGAGCTTATTTAGGCGAGAGAACACAATGAGATAAACTGCCACTACTGAAAATAGAATTGTTATGAAGGGAGGTGTGGCTGTGATGATGATTGTAGAGACAGTGGTGGTTTGTCTTTAAGCTCTACTCTGATTCAATCTAAAGGATTGAGTTTCCTTTCACTTCCTTGTCCCCTCTAATCCTGATCATACATGTTCTTCTTATCAGACATGATCATTACTATTGAGACATATGGATTAGTCAAGTCAGTCTAATTTACTGGGCCTGGGCAGAAAATTTAACAATTACATGAGTTAAGTCCCACAGACCTCCACGAAATAGGCTAATGTTGAGAAATGAGATATTTTCATAAAAAAATAATTAGGGAGTTTGGGAGTAGAATTCAGTGCACTGTCTCAACGATCCTCTTCTCATCACTTAGCTACAAAACTAATGTTACAGCTGTTCATGGCCATTATTGATAAAAGAGCAGAGAACATATTGCCAAAGGAGGATGTGGGTGTCAGGTGCTGTTTCCTGGCCAAAGTTCAAGTTGGATAATTCTCTGCCAACTTCCTAAATCTTCCTTTTCTTTTACTGGGGCAATATCCATTCCTTTCCTTCCTTATTAATCAGTGTTGCTTGCTGTTAAAGATTTGCCATGGTATATTTCAAAGCTGATTCACTGATATTCTAAAGCTGAATAATAAGAGTAACAGTCCTAATTACTCTTCTGAATGGTAATAAAGAAATCCAATGTACATAAATTGAGCATCTCCTTTGAGCAAACAGTTTGAATCGATTATAACATGTACAAGTTTATTTCAAATGGAATTTCATATTTAGTCAATGGAGCTTTTCAACAGTGCTTTAACTTCAGACCAAAGGTTGACATCTGTTACTATCAAATAGAAACTTACTGGTTGAGGTATCTGTTTTGAAAGGCACTAACAATATTTAAAGTCATATTTCCAACTTAAACCTTTCTACTTCTTTGCTTTGCTTTTTCTCATCTCCCTCCTTCTACATACTTTTAACAGAAGCACTCAGGCAACTTGGATGGAAAAGCTATCTTGACTTCATATAAAGACCAACATCTTAAGTGGTTTCCAAGTTGTTTTGATGGATATTATTTATCAAGTCATTTCAGTCTCTCTGTTTAAAATACACAAAACCAAATTTACCCCGACAGACAATAAAGTAAATCAAATAATATATATCCAGTTATTTCCCAAATGCCTGAAAGAAACAAGTGCAGTACTTAAAAAAAATGACAAGTGCTTTGCTGGCTTTATCTTTTTCTTTCTTTATCAGGCTTGAAATCATTTCTGAAAGGAAAAATGTGTACATTTTTAGAAATTTTTAGAAATGTGTGGACATTTCTATTTCAACAAGATAGCTACCTATTCTGTACTAGGTTGCATCAGCAAGGTAAATACAGAAAATAACAAAATGGACACATTAAACAGTAAGAACTTGAATGCAATTGATACACTTCTAAGAGACAGATTCTGAAGTAGAAAAAAATTATAATTACTCTGTTTTCCCAGGAGAAAAAGGAATATAAGTGATAAGAAAGCATTAGCTTCTTTATATTAAAAAAGAGTTAAAATATTTTATTGACTAATTGACAAGCTATTCATTTGAAGAATTATTTAATAATTTTAATCTACCACTATTTGGCAATTATACAAAAATAGTACATATTTAGTTATTAGAATAAAAGCAGGAAAATGCACTACAAAACAAAGATGTTCCCTAAACATCTCCACATAATTAGGACATTAAGGTATTGTTAGTTCATTTTCACTTAGAAATATCTAAGTGTGAATTTCTGATTCCAGTCAATAGAAACTGATGCAAATATTCAAGTAGCTGAAACATGCTAGTCTGTAGGCCACTAGCCAGCTGATAATGTCTAGCTGCTTTATTATTCTGTGGTCTTTAGCCAGCTTTCCCTTGCTTATCACCAACATTTGTTCAGTTCATCCTCTCTGCTTGAAATGCAACTTTACACACACTCTTCTCTCTCCTCCTCCTCTTTCTTCATGTTCCAACCCACATACACTAATGATACTCTCTTTACTTCAACCACATATTTTGAGTTCCTCACTGGAACCTGAAGTCTTTCTCTGACTTTGGAAACTAAAGCAGGAATTTACCACAAATCCTCTCTAACTGTAATAATAATTAATCAAAAATATTTTTAAATTGTGTAATTGGTTGTCTACATCCTATGTAGACCTGTTGGTTAATGTGTGCTGATTGCACCTGCTTTAGATTATAAATCATCCCTGTGTATTAATGATATTTCCTCACATAACCATTTGAGAACATTTCTTTCTTACTCTTTTTCTTAATCCCTATTAAATTATAGATACCTGCTCTGGCAGATTGCAAAAGTTAAAACTTTCAGGAGCCAAGAGAGCTCTTAGATTTGCTGTCTTCAAGTGACAGTGAATAAATGAGGGAGGACAAAATCAGGGTGTAGACAAAGACAGCACATCATAGGCATTAAGAAATACTTAGGTGTGCCTACTTAGCCCACTGTTTGGAAAGGATGCACGTTACTTGGAACAGAGATTCTGCAGAATTGAGTGATAAGTTCTATTTTTTTTTTTTTCTAGTCCTACATCTAATAGGAACTAACAGAGGAAAAAAATGTTGAAATGATAAATTAAAAAAAATGACAACTGGGGCACTAGTTGTTCACAAGCCACAATCCAATTGCCAATAGAAACATTTGAAAAGTTTTCATTGTGTGGGAATAGCTCTTGTTGAGAAGTCTATAGAAGCAAAGCAAGTGGCCAACATTGGTGCCAAGTGGCCTATAAGAGGGAACACATCAATCTACTTAACTAAGGGCTCATAGTTCTATGGTGTCCCAGTTTTAGTATCACTGAGGAGCCTATTTGATTTGACACTACCTATACACAAAAATATGCAATTTTTAAATTTATGTCTGTGAATGTGTGTGTATCAATATATACTCAAAGACATATATCTGTATCTATTATTATAACTAAATGTTTAAGCTTTGTGAAGTCATAATCTTATTTGGTACAATACCATTTCTTTGGCTTTACTCATTTGGCTGAATACTAGCACTGTTTAGTCTTCTTCCTGGTCTTGGGCATCATAATCTTGCTTTGTTCTCTTTGGCATCTTATTCTGCATCATCATATTCCCAGCTAAACATCCACACAGATCTCTGTTAGAAAAGCTGCAATGGGATCTCCTCAATTTTTAGTTAATATTCCTAAGTAAGCCTTGTACTATACAATGATTGTGCCCAATTGCTAGTAAGAGAAATAGAAAATCATAGTGATGCAAACAAAATTGAAGTTTATATCACCGTCTCACAAAAGAAGTAGAGAGTTAAGCAGTCCAGGACTGATGGGAAGGCTGCGTATTGCCACCAAGGATGCAAACACCTTTAATGTTTGGCTCCCACATTCTCAGCACTCAGCTTCCATCTTCAAGGTCAAGGTGCAAATAACTATAGCTCATCAACCATTGGGTTTAAGATCTAGGCAGGAAGAAGGAAATGGAAGAAAGTGGTGGTAAAAAGGTGCACATTAACCCTCTGTTCCAAAGAAGTTTTCTCAGAAGTGCCATCCGTCAACTCCCACTTAAGTCTAATTGACCATATTGGCCTCAAGGGGACCTGAGAAATATTGTTGCCTAATCGGGCACATAGCCACATGCAATAAAATAGTAGTTGATTCCTAACGAAAAACAGAATATACTTGAAGTAAAAAACTAGTATTCTCTGATTAAAGTGTTTTCCTCTCTTAGTAGAAAAAAAGAAATATGGTATTAATGAATCCTTTAGCTTCCTCTGAATTTTTATATTATCTCCTTAAATTTGCAATTACCCAAAACACTACAGTATTAAAATGTTTCTACTCTGATTTCTATAACTTTTACAACATAGAAGATGTAATTTGAAGAACTCAGTTTTTTAAGAAAGAAAAATAATAGCTTTCTTCCTACTAGAAAGTGTGTCAACATGTATGGCAGATTGCATTACGATTTCAAATCATTTGCTCTTCTCTCTTCTTTTGTATTGGAGGTTTACATACTTTGGCACATTGCTATGTGACTTACATTACCTCCCTGTAGGTGAAATATACTTCCTCTCTCCAATGTCAAGTGTGACCATGTGACTTATTTCAGCCAATAAAACCAGAAGTCATACAAGCCTATCTTAAATGAAGCTTTACGTGCTGTTGTCTGTCCCCATCAACTATGTTGCTCTTTTACCATTGCCCTGAGAATAGCACATCCCAAATGGGGCTCTTCCTTCAGCCTGTGTTCTGGAAGGTGATGGCATGTAGAGTAGAAGCAAAGCACATGACAGCCACAAACATAAAACACAATGTCATATATACTACTAAGATATTAGGGTTACTTACTATCATTGTATAAATTAGGGAAAGTTGACTAATACTCAAGTGCATAATTGACTTACTCTAATACAAATAAAAATTCTTTTTTTTGTTGTTTTATGTTATTAAAATTTCTTGATAAACAAACATCAAAGTCACCTGCACCTGAGGGGTTTCTTTCTTCCTTCTCCTACAGGTATGTTTTAAGCATTACCAGAAACTGTGCTTGGTGAGTTTATCTTACAGAGTTCCCATCATTATTCCCCACACAGGTGAGGTGAGGGAAAATAAAAATAGAATTGCTTCTCCTATTTTCTCCTTCCTTTTTCAAATGTGAACCCTCTTCCTTTCTCCAGATTCTCCTATTAATAAGGAACAAAAAAATGAAACACGGTGGAAATCAAGCATTGGGCATTCAAGCAGAACTTTCATTCTTTCAGAAATAGTTGAACTAAATCAAAGTTGTCTGAGGAAGAATAAAAATGTGATTTTCTCTCATTGAACCACACTGTATTTTCTGAACATGCCTCTCAAAATCTAAGAAACAATTGTGCTGCTACTAATTAAAAAATGAGAAAAAAGTAGATTTTTTGGGGGGTCACCAAGTGAAATCGCTTTAAGAAAAATCTCTGCATTGGATTGGCAGCTACATTTTATCAGAATTCAAAACAACTGCCTTTAACATAAAGAAAAGAGATGATTTTGAGAAAAATATGTTATGGATACTAGATTTAACTCTGAGTTGGTACATATACACTTACATTTATATTTGTTCCTTTTTTCCCCTAACCCTGATTCAACTATAGTAATTCAATTCTCATGTAATTCAAATAACTGTGTTCCTTTTAGAAGTAAGATTAGTCACAACAAAGGTAGAAACAGAGATTTAGGACTGGGTGATATAATAGACATTCTTTAAAAATAGCAGTAATATACTATTGAGAAGGAAAACACTTTAGGGAGAATGTATAAAGGGAAGGCAGCACCAGAGCCATCACTGGAGCACATGATTTCCATGATGTGACACTCTTAATTAGGACCAATTACTTTGAAAAGCTATACTGCTTTGGGTAGAAGTCATCAAAGAAATATTTTATACTAAATCTCATGATAAAGCAAGTTGTAGTGCCACATGACAGTGACAGAGGTGATATATGCCACTTTGAGAGATGGACCCTTAAATAAAATAATAAAATTAAATTAATTTAAATTAAATTGAATACAATTAAATTTAAAAATTCCCAATTCTCCACCATGTCCTTCCTTCTTCATTTGCTAGCAAGAATTAGAGGATCCAGAGGATGCAGAAGTCCTAAGAAGTGCAGAGCCCACTAAATCAGAAAAGCTAATGGGAATTTTGTGCTCACCAAGCACTGTGAACACTGCTTGAACAGCCTTGAACTGCAGGGAAAGGAGGCGGACACACTTAACGCCCATAAAGCCTCTGTTCATGCGCATGCTCCACTGTCCCTTAGACTTAACTTACAAAACATAATTTTAAAAAATACACTTTTTAAGTATTTCAAGTTGCTGATATCAGAACCAAACACGGTACCCTTGTGAGTAAGGAGACTTCTGCAACCGCAAAGGTCACAAGCCCACGAAGCCAGCTCAGGACTGGTTGTCCTCCCTCCCTTTTTTTTTTTTAGTGAAGTGGGAAAGCTCTTAATCTTAGAAAACAGGATATCTTAATGATCCTGCATGATCATGGCTTCTTTAAGATAAGGAACAATGAAAATACAGCCTAGAAAAAGATTTTTTAGAAGCATAGGCATTTTGTTACAGGGCCAGAATTTTGACTAGCCTGATTATCAGATAGCAATATTAAGCAAATAAAGCTTAATATTTGTCAGTGATCAAAACAGCTACTTGCCCAGACCAGTTTCAAAGGTCTATTTGAGAAGGAAAGGAAAGAAGGAAGGGAGAGAGGGTGGGTGGGAGGAAGGAAGGAAGGGAGGGAGGAAGGAAGGAAGGAAGAAGGAAGGAAGGAAGGAAAATGGATCCAGTGAATGACACTGTAGAGCAAAGGTCCTTGATTTGGACTGTGATATTAGCCAGAAATAAACATTCATTTTTGTTCAGCCCCTGATACTTTAGGATTGTTTTTTATAGTAGTTGGCCTCTTTGAGTAAAACTTCATTTGTACTAAAACAAGGAGCTCTACCCTAATTATTATCTGAGCAAGAATAATATTTCTAGATAGAACAATGGGAGTAACACGGAGAGTAACCATTGCTTATTCAGTTGTTCTAGTTGATAAAGGAGAATAATTTTGAAAAATGTTAGAACAATCTAGACAATTTGCCTACCCTACCCTGCTTCCTCCTTCAATCTTCAAGGTCTACAGGTAAGATAAACAAAAATTAAATTTGAATTTTATGCTTCTATTGTTTATACCATGGGAAGTAAACCACTGCCTGGTCCAAGCCTGACTGTGAGAAAGTTAAACTTTCACGATGGTTTTATAACTACACAATTACATTAATTTACTGCTCTGACTTAGGCCTTTTTTTAAAATTCTGAGAACCTTATCTCTTTTTTTTGCAGCTATACAGAGAAACAAGAGAAAGCCACAGGGTCAATGTTTAAGTATTCCAAGCCAAGCTGGCTTAACACAAACTTTCTGTTCCTCTCTTCCTTCACTACTAATTGAATCTTTAACAGTAGCCTCCAAATGATAAATAATATTTTATCTTCATGGAAATCTTCACAGAAAGTGGATAACTTAGGAGTATTCACGATTGCTTTTTTTCCTGTGTTTTAAGTGTTTTTCATGGTGATTATTTTCATCATTGCCTTTGTTCCAGTCTTCTAATAAGGAACACAGAGTTACACAAAATGGCCTCACTGAGAAATAGGATGTCAGGCAGGAAAAAATAGGTGCATAATTGAAGTTTTGTAGCTGTTAAGAGATTGAAGGGCTCAAAAGATATTTTGCTATTATTGGCATGGTTAAGATGACTTGGATGTTTTCGTTCTTGAACTAAATAAAATAAATGTACAATGTGTCAGTAGTTCCAAACAATGATTCAGTAGTTCCAAACAATGATTCTGCTTTTATTTCTGCTCCACTGAGATGAGTGACTTTACTGTCAGTGAAACTTATGACAAGGTTAGAAGGGAGACTGATTATTTTGGGGTGGGAAGGATGATGTTAGAAAACCTAGATTCACACTTGGCAAAAAAAAAAAGAAAACCAAGATTCACAGAACACAAAGCTGCATGTCACTAGACATTAAAATTATACCTGGGATCATAACAAATATTAATTGATTGAATACTCTATGCCTAGCATTGACTCAGTAACAAATAATATGGGGAAATCCTTCTCTATAAACAAAACTATAATAAGAATTTCAAAATACTTTGGAAGACACTGAATTTACTTAGTTTTAATTGTGAAAGGCTTATTTTACAAATGCTTATTTTAATTGTGAAAGGCTAGTAGCTAAAGTCACATGCAGCATGAGTTGTAAGATGAAAGAAATCCATGATTCCATTCTTTGTTAACTTGCCAAATATAATTATGGCTTTAGTTTTCAATTATATTTCTGGAGGAAAAGAAAAATATTTATTGATTTTTAAATTACCACTGGTAAAGTGTACAACAGTTATATTTTTATGTTGAGAATATTTTAATGGTGACTTACGTTTGAAAATTTCAGACAACACAAATACATATTTCTTTTTTCTCTTGGTACATTGAAATAATAGTAAAACAAAACAAATAACACAGACCACAATAAAGAATATCAAATGGAGGCCATGAAAAAATGAGAAATGTTAGTAAATTTCTAGAAGACAGAAAACAGTAGAAACAGTGTTGACTGATGACATGAGAAGCCACAGTCTAGTTGACAAGCAAAAAGTGTTGTAACCAGTGAGCTGGCTGAACTGCCTATGAGGTTTCAAAAGGCAGGAGTGAGAAGTCGGGTCAAATGTGAAATCACAGGGGTGATTGCCCATGCCTATCCGGGGTTCTACCATGTAAATGGGGTGACTGAAGATCGCTTCATTGTTTTAAATAAAACAATATTTTATGGATGATTTGGGCAGAAATAATGGACATTAATGCCCCCATTCCCATTCTTACACTTAAGGGTTCTCCAGCAAAATGACCATGTGCCAAACCCTTACCCAGAAGATAGGAAACAGAAAAAATAAATAAATAAATGGAGCTAAGAAACAGAAAACCAAAATTCTAGTTAAAGTCTTCAGAGACATCAACTATATTTCAATAAAAAAAAAAAAACTTCAGTGAGAGAGTAAAAAAAATGTATTGCATCCATTAAAAAACATACAGTGAAAAATAAGTAATCACAAAATAAGCAGGGTTTCTTGGAAACTAAAACCAAAATTTAGTAAGATTGAAAGATAAATTTGAAGAAATTTCCCTGATTATAAAAGATAAAAATACATAGGGGTAAAATATGAGAGAAAATATATGACATAAGAAAGGATCAACTGTTGGAAATTTCAGAGAAGGATATCAAGAATAACATAATATTAATACAGTAAATCTTCTCTGAGTTAAATGCCTTGACATTAGAGAGGACAGAATCATAAACATAATGAAGGAAAAATTTTCAATGCTTAGATATACTGAGGATATCTTAAAATTTTCCAGAAAGACCCTCCAATAACACACACACACACACACACACACAACACTGTAGGTGAGCCCCGGCATCATTGCTCATATAAGGCAATAAATGGAGTTGTGTTTCCATGGCATTATGTGAACAATGATTTTCAACCCAGAGTGCTTTTCACTATAAGAATTTTGGACTAATGGACTTCTATTTTGTAGTTTTAATCATTTTTAAAAATTGAGATGAGAAAGAATACAGAGAGAACCCTTGAACACTTTGCCCAATTTCTTCCCATACTAGGACTTTGCAAACTATAGTACAATATCCCAAACAGGATATTGACACTGACAGAATCCAAAAATTTTATTTATAGTTCTCCCGTTGTTTTACTTACTTTCGTGTGTGTGTGTGTGTGTGTGTGTGTGTGTGTGTGTGTGCACATGCATTAACTCCTACACAGTTTTGTCACTTTATTGGTTCATGTATCTACCACTGCAGTTAAGATATTAAAGAATTGCAATACCACAAGGATCCCTCAGGTTTCCCTTTATGACTAAACCCTCTATTGTGTTCACTCCCATGCCCATCTCTAATCCCTAGCAACCATTAATCTCTCCTCCACTTCTAAATGTTGTAATTTTGAAAATGTTATATAAATGGAATCATACAGTATATAAGTTTGGGGTTTTTTTTACTCAGCATAATTCTTTGAAGATTGTTCCAAGTTGTGTGTATGGATAGTTTATTCCTTTTTATTGTTGAGTAGTAGTCTGTTACAGATGTACCACACTTTGCTTAACCAATTTTTTGACTATTGAAAATAAAGCTGCCAACAACGACTGTGTACAGGTCTTTGTGTGAACATAATTTTTATTTTGATGGGATAAAAGCCCAGAAGTTCGATTTCTGACATGTATGGTAGTTCGTTATTTAGTTTTCTAAAAACTGCCACCAAATTGTTTTCCAAAGTTTCTGTACCATTTTACATTCCTATCAGCAATGTATGGTCCAGTTTCTCTGCGTCCTTATCAGCATTTGTTGTCACTAATATTTTTAAAAATTTTAGCCATTCTTATAAGAATTTAGTGATATGTCATTGTAGTTTTAATTTACATTTCTTTAATGACTAATGATGCTAAACCTCATTTCATATGCGTATTTGCCATCTATATATCTTCTTGAGTAAAATATCTGGTCATATATTTAGCCAGTTTTCTAATTGGAATTTTTTTAATGTTCAGTTTTGAGAGTTATTTATATATCCTAGGCACTAGTCTTTTGGTATATGGTTTTCAAATATTTTCTCCCAGACTGTAGGTAGTCTTTTTATTCTCTTTATATGAGATTTTACCAAGCAAAATATTTTAATTTTGATGAGGTTCAATATATCTATATCAATTTTCCCCATTATGGATTATGCTTTTTGTGTCAAGTTTAAAAATTCTTTTTTAGTCCTAGACGCTGAAGATTTTTTCCTTTGTTCTTTTCTTTCATCACTTGGAAAATAGTGTGCCCTTGCCTCTGGCCTCCACAGTTTAAAATGAGAAATTCATTACAATGCAAACTGTCCCTTTAGGTAAGGTGTCATTTATTTTGGCTGCTTTCAGTATAATTTTTTCTCTCTCTTTAGTTTTCAAAAGTTTAATTGTGATGTGTCTTAACATGGATTTCTTTGTATGGAATTTGCTAAACTTCTTTGTGGGTTTGTCTTTTACCAAATTTATGAAGTTTTCAATCATTATTTTTTTTTCTTCTTTTTTTTTTTTTTTTTTTT
>NW_006795112.1:323532-336914 GCF_000442215.2 Lipotes vexillifer | reverse complement strand
CCGGGGCACGAACCCACGTCCCCTGCATCGGCAGGCGGACTCCCAACCACTGCGCCACCAGGGAAGCCCCCAATCATTATTTTTTTAAATCCTCTTTTAGTCCCAATTTCTTTCTCCTCTTCTTCTGGGACTTGAATAATACAAATATTGAGTCTTTGCTCATTTTTGTTGTTGTTGTTGTTTTCTGCCTATTTTCTCATTATTTTTTAGATTGCATCAATTATATTGTTCACCAATGCATTCTTCTGTCATCTCTACACTACAGTTGAGCCCATCCAAGACCTTTTTTTTTCCTGTCATGGTAATTTTCATTTTTATAATTTTAGTTTGGTTCATTTTTATAACTTCTGTTTCTTTGCTGAGATTTTCTATTTTTTTAATTTGTTTCAAGAGATTTTGTAATTATCAAAATATTTTTATGACAGCTGCTTTAAAAGTCTTGTCATCTAATTCCAGCATATGATTCATTTTGGTATTGGCATCGGTTCACTGCTTTTTTAAAATTTAAGTTGTCTTTTCTTGGTTCTTGCTATGATGTTTTTTTGTTTTTGTTTTCGTTTTGTATCCTGGACATTTTGTATTATGTTAGGAGAATCTGGGTCCTATTTAACTTTTAAAAAATTTTTAGCAGTCAGATTTAGCACGCAGGTCTTGGCCTACATTTGTAGCTGTAATACCAACGCCAGTTTAATTATCAGGGTCTTTTGGTATTATCTTGACCTGCCTGGTTTAGCTGTTGTTATTGTGGCTCCAACTGTTCCCTGCTGGTGCTGCCTCAGGGTGTATAAGGGATTTCCCTAGGCCTGACTGCCAGGTATCTCTCAGTGGGTGAGGGTGTAGTGAGATTCCCCTACCAGTGCCTTTCTTCCATGGTGTTTCTGGGTGGGAGAGAAGTGTCTTTTGCTTACAGGGACATAGATGTTTCTCAGACTGAGCTTCTTGTTGTAGCTGAGTCCCTTACCCCACCTGCTTAAACCAGTGTCTTTTGGCAGGGAGGGATAATCTGTATCCCACTGAAATGAAAAGCCTGCCTGGACCAGGCTGCTTGCTCTGACTTTGTTCCTTGTGTGGGTTCTGCCTGACCTTCTGGTAACTCTGGGCAGGGTAGGAGAGACTTAGTCATATAGGGACTAAGAGGCTTCCTGGACCAGGCCACCTGCCCTATCTTGTCTCTTCTGCCGGCTCTGCCTGCCTATTTTAGTATCTCTTTGGAGGATGAGTGGAGTTTCAGGCCTGGTGGGGAATGAGAGAGCATTCCCTGGCTTTTTGTTTCTGGCAGTGCTCCCAAAATGATCCCCCTTTCTGGTGGTGTCAGGCTCCCCTGATGTTGTCAGAGGGAATTCTCTTTGGGGAAGAATGACCTGCTTTCTGTTGCTAGGTTAGGATTTGGGAAATGCTGGATCTGGGTAGCCTTCTTCTATCGGGTGAGGGTCACAAAACAAAATGCACTGCCACAGTTGTGCTTGTTCCTCCAGTCCTGGTGTCCTAAACCAGCTGACCTTCTTCTTACAACTTTTCATAGTTGTTTGCTTTTTGTCTTGTACCCTTTCTGGGGTATATAGTTGTCTTTAAAGGAGAGATGCAGGGTAAAAGGATTTTATACCATCTTGTCCAGATTAGAAGTCTCTTAATTGACTTTTTAGCATGTATTGAAATTATATAATAATTCAAAAAAATCATTATTTAAAAGAGTAGTTGAATTATTTTTTGGGGGGAAGTAATTAACTTTGATCTGTTTTAAAACCTATATACTTTTTTTTTCAGTACACATGGTTTTCTAGCTTCTTCTAGTGCTTTCTTAGATTAAAATTTTATACTGAAATAACAGTAACAGCTATCGTCTTTACAAAACCCATGCAAGGTAAGCAATGTTTTCCTCTTCGAAAGAAGAAAAAACGCTGAGCCCAGAGAGATTCACTGAATTGCGAGGAGTATGAGGCTAGATAGTGCTGTCGTGGACTGAGACTCAAATTTAGATCCATAAAGCTTAATAAATTGTTTCTTTCCTTATATCCCAATTTCATGATTTTAGACTCAGACTTAAAAGCCCATGTAGACTTATAGGAAAATATTCACCTGGAAAGCCTCAATATGCATGAGTTTTGTTTTTTTTTTAACTAGATCTATTCAGTGGGAGTATGAAACTGTAAAATGTGGTTTGAAGTCACATTCAGATTTTTCTACTTCCTGTCAAGAAAATCTTGGATAAGTCACTTAACCTTTCTGATTCTCAGTTTTCTTATGAATAAATTGGATTTAATAATATATACCTCATCATGTCATTGTAGTGATTAGCCAGTAAACATTGCAAAAACACCTAGAATTATTCCTGACACATAAGGGGCATTGACTAATAACACTCAATAATGATATATTGCTATTGATTTTATTATTACTATTGATATAATGGTGATAATAATAATGATGAAGAAGAATAGGAGGAAGAGAGGAAAGGTTCTTCAAAAATGCTGAGACATAGAAGGGAAATGTTCTAGCCTAACAAATCAACTAGAGCTAATTATGTGAGTGTGGATGAGATATAAGAGAAAATGGGAATATATAATGAGAAAAGGTATAGGGGAAAATAAAAATAACGTTCTAGATTCAAATCACATTTTTATCATCAACAGTCACTTTCCATGTAAAGGCAGAAAATGGAAAATCACATTGGGAATTCAAGGGAAAGGAAAACTATGAATTGACCACAAATTCTTATTCACAAATTTGTGAATTTGAATTCACAAATTCTTATCAAGAACTAGTTAGAGGCAAAGAATGGATCACTGGCTCAGCTTTACAACTGTGGAAATTTCATGCATATCCTAAGTCTCCAGAAGTGAAAGGCACCACTATCTTGGAAGAGCTGAAACAATTTAACAGTATTTCCATTAAATGAAGAACTGAAATTTAAATGCAGTTGGCAAATGTAAATGGGGAAAATAATATCCAAAATCTGTGATTTCTTACAGAGATCTTATGCAAATGCCCATCACTGACACATATTAGGATTTAAATGGAACATTGGAAATCGTCTGATCTAATAGAATTATTTTACTGATAAGGGAACTAAGGCTAAAAATGAGCAAGATAAAAAATGTGGCATTTCCCATTGGTGCAAATTGCTGAAGGAAAAGAGAAATAAAACAAAGTAAAGTACCCGATTTCTGTAATCAAGTTCACGGATAACATGAATTACAGAAGTCCTTTTGTAAAAGTGACGATATTGAGGTACCAATCATGCTGATACAGATATCCTGAAAATAGACTGTAAATAATGTTCCAATATATGATGAAATTTTCTTTAGGGTATTTCAAGGTGAAAACGAACAAGTTTACAAATGAAAAACACTTTGCAATTGACTTCTTCATAAAGTAAATAATTATTTCTTAATGTGACAAATTCTAAGTGATCTCTTACAAAATTTTAATCTTCGTATTTATTCATTAAACAAACATGCACCTGATATATGCAATACATTTTGGACATGGAACATACATAATGGTATATGGCCCTATTACATAAGAGAGTAGCTTAACAACTACTAAAAGATGCATCATAACTATAAAATGTTTACTCATACATTTCCATTCCATTTCCATAAAAGAGAATGAAACAAATGCTAAGCTTGTGCTGGGGACATAGTGATAGAAAAAGGCTTTCCAAAGAAGTTGATTTCCAAGTATGGCATAAAGGATACATACAGATTCGATGGTGGAGATGGAAGGAGAGAAAGATACTTCAGACATGAGCAAAAGCACGGGGATATAGAAGTAATTGTTTAAATAACCTAAAAATTGGGCTGGGGTGATGGGAGTTCAAATGTCATGGGAATAGAAGGTCATTGATATCTGAAATAATGCCAAAATTCTAGGTTGGAACCAGTATTTAAAACAACTTGACGCCATTTTTAAGAGATGAGATTTATTCTAAGGACAAAGAGAATCCACCAATAGTTTGTGAAGAAGAGATGGCAGTCTGATTATTGGCTTTAGGGGACAACTGACAACTACCCAGTGAATTGATAGGAGAGGGTAGAAATTGAAGACAAGAGTCCATTTGGAAGTCTACACAACAATTCAGAAATGATCCAGAAATCGTAAGGACCTGAATTCAAATGTTTACTGTGGGGAAAAAAAGGAATGGGTGACAAACGATACCATCCAGAAAGTAAAAAGATAACCTACAGAATGGGAGTGAATATTTCCAAATTATACATCTGATAAAGGACTTGATAAGCATACATAAAGAACATTTAAAATGCAATAATAAATTATAACCAAGTTAAAATATCAGAAAATTGAGTAAACATTTCTTTGAAGAAGATATGTAAATAACCAGTGAACACATTAGCCACTGCAGAAATGCAAATCAAAACCACAATGAGACATGGCTTAATTTCTACTAGGATAGTTATAATCAGCGAGACAGATAATGGCAAATGTTGGTAAAGATGTGAAGACACTAGAATTATACATTGCTAGTGGGCATGTGGAATGTTGCAGCCTTTTTGGAGAAAAGTTTGGCAGTTCTTGAAACATTAAGCGTAGAGCTACCATATGACTTGGCAATTCCAATTCTAGGTATATACCCAAGAGAAAGGAAAATGTATTCTCGGTATATACCCAAGAAAAATAAAAACATATGTCCATGCAAATATGTGTACGTGAATATTTATAGCAGCTTCATTCATAATAGCCCAAAAGTATAATAATCAAAATGAATGGATAAACAAAATGTGGTCTATCTCTATAGGAGTATATTATTTGGAAATAAAAGGAAGTACTAATATGTATGACAACATGATGTAACATCGAAAACATATTACATGAAAGATGCAAGTCAAAAAAAGAAAGACTACATATTGTATGATTCCATTTATATGAACTCTCCAGAAGAGTAAAATCTATAGAAACAAATTAGATTCATGGTTTCCCAAGAGAGGAAGGATTGAGAGGAGAGTGAGGAATGGCTACTAATGGTTGCTGTTTTTTGGTGGAGTGACAAAGTGTTCTAAAATTGTGATGATGGGTTGTACAACTCTGTAAAAATACTGAAAAACAGTGAATCTTACACTTTAAATGGATGAATTGTGTGATACATGAATTGAGTTATATCTCAATAAAATTTTTTTTAAAAGGAGTGGGTGAATTTGAGTTATATTTCAGAGGTAAAACAGGCAGAATTTAGTAATTCAGAAACTTAGAGTGTTGATGAATAAGGCTGTCAATAAAATGCCATACTCTGATCTTCTTTGAGACTGTGGGCATTGCCACTATCTATAAAGAAACAGAAAATCTGATAGAAGAACATGTTTGGGGAGAAAAAATTAAATTTCACTTTAGGCATGTTGAATTGAGGTGTTGATTTCTTAAGTTTTTCTTGGTCATTCATGACGTTGACAATATTGTAGAGAACAGGCCAGTTTTCTGTAGAATACTACTCAATTCTGCTCTGGATTTACTGCAGGAATACTACTGAAGAGATATTTTGTTCTTGGTGCATCACATCAAGATGCACATGATGTTGATTTGTCCTATTACTGGTAATGTTAACTCTTAATTAATCACTTGATAAAGTAGTGTCAGTCAGGTTACTCCACTGTAAAGTTTTTATTTTTTCCTTTGTGATTAATAAGTATATAGTTAAAGATATTTGTGTTGAATTAATCAGTGAAGCCATTTGGCATGGAACTGTTGTTATTGTTTTAGAGGAAAAGATTTTTAATGATAAATGCCATTTATTTATTTAATGGATATGGGTAATTAAGGTTATCTATTTCTTCTCATGTGGTTTTGGTAGTTTGTGACTTTCCTGTGGTTTTGATAGTTTTGGTAGTTTTATATTTCATCTAAGTCATCACATTTATTGACAAAGTTTTTCATATTTCCCTATTGTGTTTTTTTGTTTGTCTGTTTGTTTTTGTGGTACGTGGGCCTCTCACTGCTGTGGCCTCTCCCGTTGCGGAGCAAAGGCTCCGGACGCGCAGGCTCAGCGGCCATGACTCACGGGCCCAGCCGCTCCACAGCATGTGGGATCTTCCCGGACCGGGGCACGGACCCGTGTCCCTTGCATCGGCAGACGGACTCTCAACCACTGTGCCACCAGGGAAGCCCCCTATTGTGTGTTAATGTCTGTATAATCTGTACTGACATTCCCTCTTTTTTCCCTGATACTGATAATATTAATAATCTCTTTTTTCCTAATCAGTCTAGAGGCTTATCAATTTTATTGATTGTTTTACAAATAAACAGTTTTTTGCTTCCCGATTTTTTCTATTGATTTCCCATTTTTAATCTCATTGTTTTCCCTTTTTTTTTTTTTTTTTTTTTTTTTTTTGCAGGGCATTGGGATGGTAGAGAAGTTGGTAGGGGGGGTGAGGGGAATCTTGCCTCCCCAGCTTTGCCATATATTGGGAAGTCTTGTGTGCGTGTGTTAATTGTTAAGGAGAATAAAGCCTGTCTTTCTCACAGTCAAGTGGGGCTTTCCATGTTGGACTGAAAAACACAAGCATACACAAAGCACTACAGGGAAAGGAGGCTTTCGTCTGAGCTGAAGGCACAATTATGCATTCTTTATTGCCTCCATATTCATACCACAGCCTTGCCAACAACGAAAAGTACAAACATTGTAGCAACCTCTCCTGGCACCAAGATTTCTGATGGAAAAACAGCTCAGGAAAAATCCACTTAGGCCCTGGGTACTGGAGATGCAAATATTGATACTTGTTCTCCTTGCAGACACTTTGGGGAATCCCCTTGTGCAAACTGTTAAAATGCCCTCAAGTGGAGCTTGCAGAATATTTTCTTTAAAATGTTTTTTTTTTTTTTTTAACATCTTTATTGGGGTATAATTGCTTTACAATGGTGTGTTAGTTTCTGCTTTATAACAAAGTGAATCAGTTATACATATACATATGTTCCCATATCTCTTCCCCCTTCGTCTCCCTCCCTCCCACCCTCACTATCCCACCCCTCCAAGCGGTCACAAAGCACCGAGCCAGTATCCCTGTGCCATGTGTCTGCTTCCCACTGGCTGTCTACCTTACGTTTGTTAGTATATATATGTCCATGTCTCTCTCTCGCCCTATCACAGCTCACCCTTCCCCCTCCCCATATCCTCAAGTCCGTTCTCCAGTAGGTCTGTGTCTTTATTCCTGTCTTACCCCTAGGTTCTTCATAACATTTTTTTTCTTAAATTTCATATATATGTGTTAGCATACGGTATTTGTCCTTCTCTTTCTGACTTACTTCACTCTGTATGACAGACTCTAGGTCTATCCACCTCATTACAAATAGCTCAATTACATTTCTTTTTATGGCTGAGTAATATTCCATTGTATATATGTGCCACATCTTTATCCATTCATCTGACGATGGGCACTTAGGTTGTTTCCATCTCCGGGCTATTGTAAGTAGAGCTGCAATGAACATTTTGGTACATGACTCTTTTTGAATTTTGGTTTTCTCAGGGTATATGCCCAGTAGTGGGATTGCTGGGTCATATGGTAGTTCTATTTGTAGTTTTTTAAGGAACCTCCATACTGTTCTCCATAGTGGCTGAACCAATTCACATTTCCACCAGCAGTGCAAGAGTGTTCCCTTTTCTCCACACCCTCTCCAGCATTTATTGTTTCTAGATTTTTTGATGATGGCCATTCTGACTGGTGTGAGATGATATCTCATTGTAGTTTTGATTTGCATTTCTCTAATGATTAATGATGTTGAGCATTCTTTCACGTGTTTCTTGGCAGGCTGTATATCTTCTTTGGAGAAAGTCTATTTAGGTCTTCTGCCCATTTTTGGATTGGGTTGTTTGTTTTCTTGTTATTGAGCTGCATGAGCTGCCTGTAAATTTTGGAGATTAATCCTTTGTCAGTTGATTGATTTACAAGTATTTTCTCCCATTCTGAGGGCTGTCTTTTGGTCTTCTTTATTGTTTCCTTTGCTGTGCAAAAGCTTTGAAGTTTCACTAGGTCCCATTTGTTTATTTTTGTTTTTATTTCCATTTCTCTAGGAGATGGATCAAAAAGGGTCTTGCTATGATTTATGTCATAGAGTATTCTGCCTATGTTTTCCTCTAAGAGTTTGATAGTTTCTGGCCTTACATTTAGGTCTTTAATCCATTTTGAGCTTACTTTTGGGTATGGTGTTAGGGAGTGATCTAATCTCATACTTATACATATACCTGTCCAGTTATCTCAGCACCACTTATTGAAGAGGCTGTCCTTTCTCCACTGTATATTCCTGCCACCTTTATCAAAGATAAGTTGTCCATATGTGCGTGGGTTTATCTCTGGGCTTCCTATACAGTTCCATTGATCTATCTTTCTGTTTTTGTGCCAGTACCATACTGTCTTGATTACTGTAGCTTTGTAGGATAGTCTGAAGTCAGGAAGCCTGATTCCTCCAGCTCCGTTTTTCGTTCTCAAGATTGCTTTGGCTATTCGGGGTCTTTTGTGTTTCCATACAAATTGTGAAATTTTTTTTCTAGTACTGTGAAAAATGCCAGTGGTAGTTTGATAGGGATTGCATTGAATATATAGATTGCTTTGGGTAGTAGAGTCATTTTACACAATGTTGATTCTTCCAATCCAAGAACATGGTATATCTCTCCATCTGTTTGTATCATCTTTAATTTCTTTCATCAGTGTCTTATAATTTTCTGCATACAGGTCTTTTGTCTCCTTAGGTAGGTTTATTCCTAGATATTTTATTCTTTTTGTTGCAATGGTAAATGGGAGTGTTTTCTTGATTTCACTTTCAGATTTTTCATCATTAGTATATAGGAATGCCAGAGATTTCTGTGCATTAATTTTGTATCCTGCTACTTTACCAAATTCATTGATTAGCTCTAGTAGTTTTCTGGTAGCATCTTTAGGATTCTCTATGTATAGTATCATGTCATCTGCAAACAGTGACAGCTTTACTTCTTCTTTTCCGATTTGGATTCCTTTTATTTCCTTTTCTTCTCTGATTGCTGTGGCTAAAACTTCCAAAACTATGTTGAATAAGAGTGGTGAGAGTGGGCAACCTTGTCTTGTTCCTGACCTTAGTGGAAATGCTTTCAGTTTTTCGCCATTGAGGATGATGTTGGCTGTGGGCTTGTCATATACGGCCTTTATTATATTGAGGAAAGTTCCCTCTACACCTACTTTCTGCAGGGTTTTTATCATAAATGGGTGTTGAATTTTGTCAAAAGCTTTCTCTGCATCTATTGAGATGATCATATGGTTTTTCTCCTTCAATTTGTTAATATGGTTAATCACATTGATAGATTTGCGTATATTGAAGAATCCTTGCATTCCTGGAATAAACCCCACTTGATCATGGTGTATGATCCTTTTAATGTGCTGTTGGATTCTGTTTGCTAGTATTTTGTTGAGGATTTTTGCATCTATGTTCATCAGTGATATTGGCCTGTAGTTTTCTTTCTTTGTGACATCCTTGTCTGGTTTTGGTATCAAGGTGATGGTGGCCTCGTAGAATGAGTTTGGGAGTGTTCCTCCCTCTGCTATATTTTGGAAGAGTTTGAGAAGGATAGGTGTTAGCTCTTCTCTAAATGTTTGATAGAATTCGCCTGTGAAGCCATCTGGTCCTGGGCTTTTGTTTGTTGGAAGATTTTTAATCACAGTTTCAATTTCAGTGCTTGTGATTGGTCTGTTCATATTTTCTATTTCTTCCTGATTCAGTCTTGGCAGTTTGTGCATTTCTAAGAATTTGTCCATTTCTTCCAGATTGTCCATTTTATTGGCATAGAGTTGCTTGTAGTAATCCCTCATGATTTTTTTTATTTCTGCAGTGTCAGTTGTTACTTCTCCTTTTTCATTTCTAATTCTATTGATTTGAGTCTTCTCCCTTTTTTTCTTGATGAGTCTGGCTAATGGTTTATCAATTTTGTTTATCTTCTCAAAGAACCAGCTTTTAGTTTTATTGATCTTTGCTATTGTTTCCTTCATTTCTTTTTCATTTATTTCTGATCTGATTTTTATGATTTCTTTCCTTCTGCTAACTCTGGGGTTTTTTTGTTCTTCTTTCTCTAATTGCTTGAGGTGCAAGGTTAGGTTGTTTATTCGAGATGTTTCCTGCTTCTTAAGGTGGGCTTGTATTGCTATAAACTTCCCTCTTAGAACTGCTTTTGCTGCATCCCATAGGTTTTGGGTCGTTGTATCTCCATTGTCATTTGTTTCTAGGTATTTTTTAATTTCCTCTTTGATTTCTTCAGTGATCACTTCGTTATTAAGTAGTGTATTGTTTAGCCTCCATGTGTTTGTATTTTTTACAGATCTTTTCCTATAATTGATATCTAGTCTCATGGCGTTGTGGTCGGAAAAGATACTTGATACAATTTCAATTTTCTTAAATTTACCAAGGCTTGATTTGTGACCCAAGATATGATCTATCCTGGAGAATGTTCCATGAGCACTTGAGAAAAATGTGTATTCTGTTGTTTTTGGATGGAGTGTCCTATAAATATCAATTAAGTCCATCTTGTTTAATGTATCATTTAAAGCTTGTGTTTCCTTATTTATTTTCATTTTGGATGATCTGTCCATTGGTGAAAGTGGGGTGTTGAAGTCCCCTACTATGAATGTGTTACTGTCGATTTCCCCTTTTATGGCTGCTAGTTTTTGCCTTATGTATTGAGGTGCTCCTATGTTGGGTGCATAAATATTTACAATTGTTATATCTTCTTCTTGGATCGATCCCTTAATCATTATGTAGTGTCCTTCTTTGTCTCTTCTGATAGTCCTTATTTTAAAGTCTATTTTGTCTGATATGAGAATTGCTACTCCAGCTTTCTTTTGGTTTCCATTTGCATGGAATATCTTTTTCCATCCCCTTACTTTCAGTCTGTATGTGTCTCTAGGTCTGAAGTGGGTCTCTTGTAGACAGCATATATATGGGTCTTGTTTTTGTATCCATTCAGCCAATCTGTGTCTTTTGGTGGGAGCATTTAGTCCATTTACATTTAAGGTAATTATCGATATGTATGTTCCTATTCCCATTTTCTAAATTGTTTTGGGTTCGTTATTATAGGACTTTTCCTTCTCTTGTGTTTTTGTCTAGAGAAGTTCCTTTAGCATTTGTTGTAAAGCTGGTTTGGTGGTGCTGAACTCTCTCAGCTTTTGCTTGTCTGTAAAGGTTTTAATTTCTCCATCAAATCTGAATGAGATCCTTGCTGGGTAGAGTAATCTTGGTTGCAGGTTTTTCTCCTTCATCACTTTCAGTATGTCCTGCCACTCCCTTCTGGCTTGTAGAGTTTCTGCTGAGAGATCAGCTGTTAACCTTATGGGGATTCCCTTGTGTGTTATTTGTTGTTTTTCCCTTGCTGCTTTTAATATGCTTTCTTTGTATTTAGTTTTTGACAGTTTGATTAATATGTGTCTTGGCGTATTTCTCCTTGAATTTATCCTGTATGGGACTCTCTGTGCTTCCTGGACTTGATTAACTATTTCCTTTCCCATATTAGGGAAGTTTTCAACTATAATCTCTTCAAATATTTTCTCAGTCCCTTTCTTTTTCTCTTCTTCTTCTGGAACCCCTATAATTCGAATGTTGGTGCGTTTAATGTTGTCCCAGAGGTCTCTGAGACTGTCCTCAGTTCTTTTCATTCTTTTTTCTTTATTCTGCTCTGCAGTAGTTATTTCCACTATTTTATCTTCCAGGTCACTTATCCGTTCTTCTGCCTCATTTATTCTGCTATTGATCCCATCTAGAGTATTTTTCATTTCATTTATTGTGTTGTTCATCATTGTCTGTTTCATCTTTATTTCTTCTAGGTCCTTGTTAACTGTTTCTTGCATTTTGTCCATTCTATTTCCAAGATTTTGGATCATCTTTACTATCATTATTCTGAACTCTTTTTCAGGTAGACTGCCTATTTCCTCTTCATTTGTTAGGTCTGGTAGGTTTTTATCTTGCTCCTTCATCTGCTGTGTGTTTTTCTGTCTTCTCATTTTGCTTATCTTACTGTGTTTGGGATCTCCTTTTTGCAGGCTGCAGGTTCGTAGTTCCCGTTGTTTTTGATGTCTGTCTCCAGTGGCTAAGGTTGGTTCAGTGGGTTGTGTAGGCTTCCTGGTGGAGGGGACTAGTGCCTGTGTTGTGGTGTAAGAGGCTAGATCTTGTCTCTATAGTGGGCAGGTCCATGTCTGGTGGTGTGTTTTGGGGTGTCTGTGGACTTATTATGATTTTAGGCAGCCTGTCTGCTAGTGGGTGTGGTTGTGTTCCTGTTTTGCTAGTTGTTTGGCATAGGTTGTCCAGCAGTGTAGCTTGCTGGTCGTTGAGTGAAGTTGGGTGCTGGTGTTGAGATGGAGATCTCTGGGAGATTTTCACCATTTGATATCATGTGGAGCTGGGAGGTCTCTTGCTGACCAGTGTCCTGAAGTTGGCTCTCCCACCTCAGAGGCACAGCACTGAGTCCTGGCTGCAGCACCAAGAGCCTTTCATCCACACGGCTCAGAATAAAAGGGAGAGAAAGTGGAGAGAATTAGTAGAAATAGGAAGAAAAAAAGAAAGAAAGAAAGGAGGGAAGGAAGGAAGGAGAGACGGAAGAAAAGAAAGAAAGAAAGAAGAAAAGAAGGAAATAAGGAAAGAAAGGAGGGAGGGAGGAAGGAAGGGAAAGAAGGAAAAAAGACAGAAAGAAAGAAGATATAGTCAAATAAAATAAAGTATAATAGAGTTATTGAATTAAAAAATAATTATTTAGAAAAAAAGGGGGGATGGATAGAACCTTAGGACAAATGGTGGAAGCAAAGCTATACAGACAAAATCTTACACAGAAGCATACACATACACCCTCACAAAAAGAGGTAAAGGGGAAAAAATCATAAAACTTGCTCTCTAAGTCCACCTCCTCAATTTGGGATGATTCGTTGTATAAAGGAGGGAAGGAAGGAAAGAAAGAAAGAAGGTAAAGTATAATAGAGTTATTTAAATTAAAATTAATTATTAAGAAAAAAATTAAAAAGCAATGGACGGATAGAACGCTAGGACAAATGGTGGAAGCAAAGCTATACAGACAAGATCTCACACAGAAGCATACACATACACATTCACAAAAAGAGGGAAAGGGGAAAAAATCATAGATCTTGCTCTTGAAGTCCACCTCCTCTATTTCGGATGATTCGCTGTCTATTCACGTATTCCACAGATGCAGGGTACATCAAATTGATTGTGGAGGGCTTCCCTGGTGGTGCAGTGGTTGGGAACCCGCCTGCCGATGCGGGGGACGCGGGTTCATGCCCCGGTCCGGGAGGATCCCACATGCCGTGGAGCGGCTGGGCCCGTGAGCCATGGCCGCTGGGCCTGCGCGTCCGGAGCCTGTGCTCCACAGCGGGGGAGGCCACAGCAGTGGGGGGCCCGCATGCTGCAGAAAAAAAAAA
>NW_006795112.1:307013-322918 GCF_000442215.2 Lipotes vexillifer | reverse complement strand
GGCTCGCGCCCGTCTCTGGAGCTCCTTTAAGCAGCGCTCTTAATCCCCTCTCCTCGCGCACCAGGAACCAAAGAGGGAAGAAAAAGTCTCTTGCCGGTTTGGCAGCTCCAGACCTTTTCCCGGACTCCCTCCCGGCTAGCCGTGGTGCACTAACCCCTTCAGGCTGTGTTCAAGCCACCAGCCCCAGTCCTCTCCCTGGGCTCCGACCAAAGCCCATGCCTCAGCTCGCAGTCCCGCCCGCCCCCGGCGGGCGAGCACACAAGCCTCTCGGGCTGGTGAGTGCCGGTCGGCACCGATCCTCTGTGCGGGAATCTCCCCGCTTTGCCCTCCGCACCCCTGTGGCTGCGCTCTCCTCCGCGGCCCCGAAGCTCCCCGCTCCGCCTCCCTCAGTCTCCGCCCGCGAAGGGGCTTCCTAGTGTGTGGAGACCTTTCCTCCTTCACGGCTCCCTCCCACTGGTGCAGGTCCTATCCCTATTATTTTGTCTCTGTTTTTAATTTTTTTTCTTTTGCCCTACCCAGGTATGTGGGGGAGTTTCTTGCCTTTTGGGAGGTCTGAGGTCCTTCTGCCAGCGTTCAGTAGGTGTTCTGTAGGAGTTGTTCCACGTGTAGATGTATTTCTGGTGTATCTGTGGGGAGGAAGGTGATCTCCGCGTCTTACTCCTCCGCCATCTTCCCAGCCGTGTCCCTGTCTTTATTGTTTTATTCCTTCCACGTGCTTTGGATTTAAAGCTAGATTACTGGCTTGAGATCTTTTTCTTTTCTTCTTCTTTTTTTTTTTTTTGTATGTTGCCATAGTTTTTCTTTTCTTTTTTAAAATTAAGTTACTTTGGACTATAGTTGATTTACAATGTTGTGTTACTTTCTGATGTACAGCAAAGTGAATCAGTTATACATATACATATATACACTCTTTTTTAGATTCTTTTCTTATATAGGTCATTACAGAGTTCTGAGTAGAGTTCCCTGTGCTATACAGTAGGTTCTTATTAGTTACCTATTTTATATACAGTAGTGTGTATATGTCAGTCCCAATCTCCCAATTTATCCCTTCCCCCCCTTTTCCCCTTGGTAACCGTAAAGTATGTTTTCTACTTCTGTGATTCTATTTCTGTTTTCCAAATAAATTATTTGTACCATGTTTTTTAGATTCCACATGTAAGCAATATCGTATGATATTTGTCTATCTCTGACTTAGTTCACTCAGTATGACAATCTGTAGGTCCATCCCTGTTGCTGCAAATGGCATTATTTTGTTCTTTTTATGGCTAATATTCCATTGTATATATGTACCACATCTTCTTTATTTATTCATCTGTCAATGGACATTTAGGTTGCTTCCATGCCCTGACTATTGTAAATAGTGCTGCAATGAACTTTGGTGTGCATGTATCTTTTCAAATTATGGTCTTCTCCAGGTATATGCCCAGGAGTGGGATTGCTGGATCATATGGTAGCTCTATTTTTAGTTTTTTAAAGAACCTCCATACTGTTCGCCATGGTGGCTGTACTTGGGTGTGTACTTGCCAAGTTTTATTTTTACACATGTATTAATCTCATAATATATATTTATAATATTTTTGGTCTATCAATTATTCATAGTATAATTACAATAATTTATTGATTATAATTACCTCTGTATTTTGCCTTTCCAGCCCTATTCATTTCTTGGCATATATCTAATTAGCTTTCTTCATAATACTTCTGTCTGAAGAACTTCTCTTAATAATTCTTTTATATTTTAAAATTTTTTCAATCTTTATTATTTTTAAAGCATTTATAGGTTCACAGGAAAAGTGAGGGGAAGGTACAGAGGTTTCTCATACATCCCCTGCCCTCACACATGCACAGCTTCTCCCATTATCAACATCCCCTAATTGAGTGTTAAATTTGTTACAGCCGATGGACCTATTTTGGCACATCATTAACCAAAGTCATAAGTAATAGCTATATTACTGTTCACTCTTGGTATTATATGTGATATGGATTTTGACACATTTATAACAACATGTATCCATCATTGTAATATCATACAGAGTCTTTTCACTGCCCTAAAAATCCTCTGTGCTCTGCCTGTTCATCCCCACTGCCACCCCAACACAACCCCTGGAAACCACTGATCTTTTTACTGTCGCAATTATGAATAAAGCTGCTATAAACATCTGTGTATAGGGGTGGGCTTTCCTACTTTCTTGGCCTACACTCAGTTTTATTTTTAATTTATTTAATTAATTTATTTTTTTGTTGACATCTGAGTGTTTTGTTTTGCTTGGGGTTATTTTTTGGCTGCATCGGGTCTTAGTTGAGGCATGCGGGCTTCTCTCTAGCTGTGGCACATGGGCTCCAGAGTGTGTGGGCTCTGTAGTTTGCAGCAGGTGTGGTCTCTAGTTGAGGTACATCGGCTCAGTTGCCCTGCGGCAGGTGGGATCTTAGGTCCCTGACCAGGGATCGAACCCACGTCCCCTGCATTGGAAGGCGGATTCTTAACCACTGGATCACCAGCGAAGTCCTCCAGCCTCAATTTTAGACAGGACCTTGGGTCCTGGCCCTAAGGGGTGGAGATTTGTCTGTCTGCATCCCTTACTTTTTCCTTAAATGGCAGCAAAACTCTGTCTTGTGTCTGTTTTGAGTATTGAGCAAGAGGCAGTTTCTTTCCCATCTCTAAGTAGTAAACCTCTAAGATTTCCTAAAGGTGAGGAGAAGAAGCCATATTTAGACAGGACCTGAGTTTATTCAATTTATCACAACTCACTCCATTTACCTAATATATACTTAGGCACTCAACACTGGCCATATTCTCTCACTTACTTTACCTGTCCTATCCTGCCTGGACATTTCAGTGTGGAACCCCAAATATAGTTAAATACGTACCACTATAGAATTCCATTAGATAAGAGCTGCCATATCGAATATATTCCTATTATTAAAGATACATATGTTGAGAGAGGAAGTCTGGCATAATAGTACTACTAATTGTCTAGGATTAAACGATAAATAAATTCTAAAGTCTAGGTACGTCTAAGTCTCTAATAGTCATTTGATAAATCACTTAACTTCTTGGAACACACTTTCCTCATTTTCAATTAAATTGAATTTAAAAATTAGGTACACTTTTGCAAGTCACTGTATTGATGTAAAGATGGAGAAAATTCAGTATCTACCCCAAAGGAATTTGTACTCCAACCTACATATTATTTGATAAATATCTAAGATCCCTCTATGCTTAATAATTACATGACTATAGATTCTTATGTTCAAGAAAAAAACTCAAACATATATAAATAAAATCATTTAACCACACTAGATAATATTTGAAGTTAATAATACAATATTGCTTAATTCAGCCTGACAGAATTCTATTGATTTTAGTTTATATGAGGAATATGATTTATGCTCCTTTTGTCTCTTTTGATTAATAGAATATCTCAGCTTATCCAAAGATTCAGACAACCAAAATCTTCCTGTGTATTCTCTTCCAAATAAATTGAAAGTTTTGTTCCATCGAAGCTTGGTTTAATAAATAAAATAATTCCTAAAACTTAATTTGGGACATATTACCTCCAGACTTTAGATAATAAATATGTTTTAGTATTATTAGATATATTTCACAAAAATTATCTCAATTCCCATTTTAAAAAAATTAAAATATTTGGCTGTTGAAGCCTTAATTCCCTCAGCTTTTCTTTTCTTTATTTTTTTATTGAAGTGTGGTTGATTTACAGTACATCAATTCCCATTTTAGTTGGAAAGGAGATAGAGAGCGTTATGGACAGTCACAGCTTACCGACTTTTGCTATAAATTTATGAGATCGTTTTCTTAGTATAGTTTGTCCTAAGATGTTACACTTAAAAGATACTAAAATCACTACTCATATCTTGAAATGTACTGCTTGACGTTAGCTGAATGAATTAAATTATGTGTATCAATATAATGGCATCCTATTCCATTAAAGAAAATATTTTAACAACTTTGTATTGACAGTGAAAAGATCTGTATGCCAAGGATCTTAATTTATTATAAAACTATTTGTGTGTGTAAATGTGTGTTTAAGAAGAGAGAGTATGTGTATGTGTATGTATCTATGTATCAATGTATCTTAACTGCTTACCTGGGGAATAAGAGGAGTTGTGAGTGTTTTAATTTTCTTATTTTTTGACTGTCTCAGATTTTTCTCCTCCTGACATCTGACATTAATGCTGACACTCACTAAGTGTCCTATAATTCAATTCAGTTCTGACTGAAATACCAGGTGCTAGTGTCAGACTCCACACATTTAGGGCCTCAATCCCACAACACTGCCCCCACCTCAGATGCCAGTCAAAAGTCCTGATCCACCATACTTCTGATGGACTGACTATAATTTGGAGATTCCCATAACTACCTCCTCAGGTTCAATGATTTGGTAGCATGACTCACAGAACTCACTCAAGAAGTCTTTACTTACATTTACTAAAGTTACAAATGAACAGCCAAATGAAGAGGTATACTGGGAAGGGTCTTAAAGAGTCCCAATCACAGGAGCTTCTGTCACTATGGAGCTGGGGTGTGCCATCCTCCTGACATGTGGACATGTTGGACAAATCAGAAACTCTCCGAACCCCATCTTTAGGGGTATTTATGGAGGTTTCTTACATAGGTGTAATGCATTAAATCCTTGACCATTGGTGACTAACTCAATCTCCAGCCTCTCTCTTCTTTCTGGTTGTTGGGGGTGGGGCTGAAAGCTTCAAACTTCTAATCAAGGCTTGGTCTTCTTTCTGGTGACCAGCCACCATCCTAAAGCTACCTAGGAGCTAATCAAGAGTGCCTCATTAGAACAAAGAACAGTCCTATCACTCTCGTTTCTCGAGAAATTCTAAAGGCTTTAAGAGCTCTATGCCAGGAATAGGACAAAGACCAAATCTTTCTATATGATACCACACTTTCTATATATGGTTTTTAAATTATAGTATGCAAAAAATTGTAAGATTTGCTATTTAACAAAGTGTAACCTGTATATAAAATATCTGTACAGTAAATGAAAAGTGTACAAGTATTTGATTCATGCAATGAATGTCTCTGAACTAAATTATTTCTTGAGAATGTTTAAAATATATCAAAAGACCTTTAGGGGGAGTTGAACTAGGTTTACATGGTCACCTATGTGGTATGATTTGAAGGCCGCAATACCACTACCTTCTCACTCTCACCATCACCACTGTTCTTGCCACAGAAGTTGAATTACCACATAACATGCATTTTCTTTGTTTTCTTCATGGGACAGCATGCAAAAGAAATACCAGTATTGAAAATAAACCCTCAAAATTATTCATTTTCTAGTTACAAGTTTTTACCCTTTAATAAAATCTTCCCAATTCCCCCCACCCCCTCAGCACCTGGTAAACACCTTTATACTCTCTGTTGCTACTGTTCAGCTTTTTTAGATTCCACATTAGTGGTATCATGTAGGATTTGTCTTTCTCTGTGTGACTTATCTCACTTAGCATAATGACCTCCAGGTCCATCACATTGTCCCAATATTTCTTTTGGCTGAGTCTACAACAGCACAGATTCACTGAAGTTTTGAATTAGAAGCAACCTGATAGGTCATCAAGTACTTTCTGAGGAGTGTTGGATTCCCTCTAGACCATATAAGTTGGCAAACTATTGTCCTGGGCCCAAATCTGACCCATTTCCTGTTTCTATAAATAAAATTTTATTGGAACACAAAAGTTTTTGAAAAGACAAATTTTGAAAAGCAGTGAAATTCTTGACTTAAACTTTACAAATGCCAAACAAGGATTCCATTCAGGTGTTTTGCTGTTGTTATAGTTTTAAATTTTCTAAAATCCAGGTAAAATCTCTTTAAAATTCAGAATTTGCTAACTTTCTTCAAGAAAGTCTCTACTCCAGCTCCTGTAATTAACTTTTATCTGTCTGTGATAATATCTTGCCAGTGAAAATCAATCTAGCCCATTTCAGGTCTTTTCAGTTATGGCTCTACTCAATCTGGACAACCCAATCAAGAAAATAAAATCTTGGGTCCCAAGCAACAAAATATTTTTCCTTATTAGAAGGCAGAGAAAGGGGTTAAAGGTGTGACTATTAATAATTCTTTTTTTTAATTTCTTTTAAATTATTATTTTAATACCCAAGTTTGGTTCAGGACAGCACAAGACCAGTGAACTTCAGTACTCAGTTCAGATTAAAATTTACATTTACCAAGCAAGTAATAGCTTAATTTGGGTGTCAGAAAAATGAATGACATAGTTTTGCCCTCAAGGAGCTCAACAATCTAGTAAATGATAAAACACTACAAACATAACTGTAATACAGAGAATTTACATCAGAAGCTGATATTGTACATCAATTTCCTAGTTTATGAGATATATTTATAAGATTATTTGACCTTGTACTAAATAGACCACTTATAGCAGCAGTCCCCAGCCTTTTTGGCAACAGGGACCGGTTTCGTTGAAGACAATTTTTCCACGGACGGGGGCAGGGGGAGGGTGTGGGGAGATGGTTCAGGCGGCAATGCGAGTGATGGGAAGCCATGGGGGGTGGCAGGTGAAGCTTTGCTCACTTGCCCACCACTCACCTACTGCTTTGTGGCCGGGTTCCTAACAGACTGTGGACCGGTACTGGGGACTGGAATAGAATTATTTTAAAACACTCAGATATCTAGGCTCACTTGGTCACTGGAAATTAGGCTGTTTAGCTTCACATCTCCTGAGCTTTTTTCCCCTTTTTTAAACAGCTTGTCAAAGGATAATCGATACACCGAAAACTGCACATATAAAATGCATATGATTTGATGAATTTGGATATACCTACACACTTGTGAAATCATCACCTCAATCAAGGTAATAAACATAAACATCACTTCCAAAAGTGTCCTCATGACCTATTGTTTGTATGTGTGTGTGGTAAGAACACTTAATATAATTTCGACACTTTTAACAAAATTTTTAAATATGCAGTTGAGTGGTGTTAACTATAGGAACTGTGTTATACGACAGATGCCTAGAACTTATTCATGTTATGTAACTGGAATTTTATGCCTATTGAAAAACAAGTCGTCATTTCTCCCTCCCCTCAGTCCCCAGCAGCCACCATTCTACTCTCTGTTTCCATGAGTCTGATTATTTTAGATACCTCATATAATTGGAATCATGCAGTATTTGTCATTTTGTGGCTGGCGTGTTTTACTTAGCATAAGTCCTTCAGGTTCATCCATGTAGTTGTATGTGGCAGGATTGCCTTCTTTTTTGAGGCTGAATACTACTACCTTGTTTGTATATATACCACACTTGATTTGTTCATCTGTCAACGGACATTTTGATTGTTTCCGTATCTTGGCTATTGTGAATAATTGTGCAGTGAACATGGGAGTGCATATATCTCTTTGAGATCTTAGTTTGAATTCTTTTGGATAAATAATGAGATATAGGATTGCTGGATTGTATGGTAGTTCAACTTTTAATTTTTTATCTCCATACTATTTTCCATAGTGGCTGCACCATCTTACATTCTTACCAACAGTGTGCAGGGGTTCTAATTTCTTCACATCCTCACCAACACTTATCTTTTGATTTTTTGTTTTGTTTTGTTTTGATAATTGCCATCCTAACAGTTGTGAGGTGATATCTCACTGTGGTTTTGATTTGCATTACCCTGATGATTAGTGATGTTGAGTACCTTATCATATACTCTGAGCTTTCTTTGAGAAGTTGGTAAGTTGTTTTAAATGCTTCCAATGATATTCAGAAAAGCACCACCAAAACAGAAAACCAAATAAAACAAAAAATTAAAAAAAAAACACTTTGCATATGATTTTCACAAAGAGTGATGCTTTTCAACTGAGCATTAGGAGAATGTTCACCTGAAATCTGGGCCAAAATGACTGAGACAACTGAGAAGAAAATTCCGACTCCAAAATCTGGAACAGGCAGCACAGCTGTGAAGCCAAGTTTATGGGGCTTACTAGGGCAGCAGCTGGGCATGGACTAAAGAAAGACGATAATTCCAGTGCTTTGGAAGAAAGAGTGTGATAAAAAGCACAGCTTAATGTTCTCTTGGTGAAGCAAAAAATCGTATTTTAAAAAAATCACTAAGTGATAAGCACTTTAAATAACAATGTCATTTTTTAGACACTCTGAAAAGTTCATGTTCTTCATCTCTCCCACACTCATTACTGTCATTCACAGATCAGCGCCAAGTCAACTTTCAGTTCCTTTCGATTTTTAAACTGGGCAGTAGAGTTACTTAAATAATGTTTCAATTTGTTGAAAAAATTTGATTTAAAATAGGAAAAATAAATAAGCATAACCTTTAGGAAAGAGGGATTATGGAATTTAGCATTTCTTATGTGTCCTTAACATTAGACCTTAGGCCAAAATGCTGAAATCAGACTCAGAGAGGAGGAAGCAGAAAATCTAAAGATATATTAAAGTTTACCTAGGTTGAATTATCTCTTCAAATGTTTTGTTGCCAGATATTTCAGCCTTAGGCTGATTATCAGAGGGGTCTTGAAAAAAAAAACACTAAAGTATTACCATGTGATGTTAAAAATAAATCAGGTCATGAATGAATAAATCCAGGGAGTATGAGTGGTCTGAGCAGAGTGGTCTGTTAGTCCTGTATAGCAGGTAAAGCTTCATTATTGTCTCATACCTCCCTTTTCTAAATCCTGTCTGTATTTCTCCAATAATACTCCTTCACCACCTACTCTCCAATTGTCAAGGCACTTATTCTTACTTAAAAGAATTAATAATCAGCAGAAAAATCTGAATCAGATTCTTTCAAATAATAATAAATTCAAAACAGATTTGTATGTGTGGAAATAGGGGCTTCATCCACTTTATTGAGATGTTATGAGCCTGATCATTTTTATGAACATCTGATACTTGTGTATAATTTTATGAAAATCTGATAATCATATGTTGCATCCTGGCATGACAAAGCTTCTGAATATTAGTCAGTGGAAGAAAACCTGCATCCTAGCCAGGATAACAGAAGAAGAGATTCATCCCAGACTAAATGCATGGAAAGCATACTTGATTAACATATTATGAGATATATCTGGTCAATGGTTACATACATGAGATAGAAAATGTGTGCAAGGTATGGGGTTGTGGTATATCAAAAAAGAAAAAAAAAAGAAAAGAAAAGAAAGCCCAATACTTGGAATGGGCAAAAGAGATCACTGGTCATCCTTTCAGTGGAGTGATAAGTTTTACCTAGTGAACCCTTGGAGGAATATCTGATTTCATGGGGGTGTGCACTTTTTATTAATTTTATATAACTAGACTATTTCACAACTCTCTAGGGCTAGAGGTTAACTTATGGGAAAATAATAGCAATGCAAATCTCCATTGCTTATAATATGTATGAGCTCTAATGTAAATGTATTATTTGCTAGGGCTGACATAAAGAATCACAGACTGAGTTACTTAAACAGCAGAAATTTATTTTCTTACAGTTCTGGAATCTAGAATTCTTAAATCAAGGTGTTGCCAGGGTTAGTTTCTTCTGAGTCCTCCTTGGCTTATAGATGGCCATCTTCTTCGTATGTCTTAACATGGTCTTCCCTCTGTGTCTGCCTGAGTCCTAATCTCCTCTTCTTATAAAGAAACTAGTCATATTAGATTAGGACCTACCCTAATGACCTTATTTTAACTTAAATTACCTCTTTAAAAACCCTGTCTCCAAATACAGTCACATTCTCAGGTACGAGGCATTAGGAATTCACTGTATAACAGTTTAAGGGGGGGCTTCCCTGGTGGCGCAGTGGTTGAGAGTCCGCCTGCCGATGCAAGGGACACGGATTCGTGCCCCGGTCCGGGAAGATCCCACATGCCGTGGAGCGGCTGGGCCCGTGAGCCATGGCTGCTGAGCCTGTGCGTCCGGAGCCTGTGCTCCACAACGGGAGAGGCCACAACAGTGAGAGGCCCACGTACCGCAAAAAAAAAAAAAAAAAAAAAAAAAAAAAAAAGTTTAAGGGTATACAATTTAGCCCTCAACACCATATTACTTAATGAATTGAAGAAAATCTCTGAGAGGGGCTAATTTATATTTGCATGATATCATATGATTTTTCTTTTTTTGAAAATGTTAATTTATCTGGAGAGAGATAAAGAATATGCTGCAGCTGGTTAAGTCAGGTTCTATATGTTGACTGCAGAAAATTAAGCTCTCATCCTAGGTGTAGTCATGAGATTTACAAAATATTTTGCTCAATGCCTATGTTTGTGCCTAACATCTATTGTTAATATTAATTATATTAATAAACAGTGATCAGGCTTGGATGGAATCTCAGAACAACCAAAAATCTTCAGAAAGATTGTTACTTCAGCTATATGGAAAACAAATCCTCATGCTAAAAAAGAAAACCCACACCCTCAAGTTACAAATCACCTTCAGTTCTTCCTCTTCTTAACTATGAGAGAAGGAAAGCAGTAAGGGAAGGGAATCTGATGTGTGTTTTGATAACAGACTCTGAAAACAGACTTTGATAACAGCTTTCTGTGGAATTCTATAGTTGTCACTGTATGTTATCTTCCTTTATTAAAGCTTGCTTTATAAGGCCTGCTGGGACCAATATAGGTTGGGCTGGCTGGTAACATTCTCCAGGAAATGAAGCTGATTCTAGAGGGCTAATGGTATAGTGGGGAAAGGAGTGAGAACACTAGGTACAGATATTGAATTTACCAGGTTTAGGGCCTAGGCTGGAAGAGAGAGTGAGCTTCAATCATTTCTAATGACTCACAACTTGACAGAAATCTGTACTCCTTATTATATAGATTATTCCCATGTTGAAAAATGGGATATAGTTCTGCTTATCTTTAAGGTCAGTCATTTGAAATTGTGTACTTAATTATTTATTAAGAGGAAATGCATCATTAAAAGGTTAAATTTGGAAAATTTCCTACACATGTCCAAAATGTTAATGCCAATAGAAGAAACAATATAGGGCTGCCCTGGTGGCGCAGTGGTTAAGAATCCACCTGCTAATGCAGAGGACATGGATTCGAGCCCTGGTCCGGGAAGATCCCACATGCCGCGGAGCAACCAAGCCCATGCGCCACAACTATTGAGCCTGTGCTCTAGAGCCCGTGAGCCACAGCGGCTGAGCCTGCGCCTAGAGCCTGAGCTCCACAGCAAGAGAAGCCACCTCAATGAGAAGCCCGTGCACCGCAACGAAGAGTAGCCCCAGCTCGGCGCAACTAGAGAAAGCCTGCACGCAGCAACGAAGACCCAACGCAGCCAAAAATAAATTAATTAATTAAAAAAATATTTAATAAAAAAAGAAACAATATAAAACACTGTGATAAACCACCATAAGCATTCTTTTACTACTCAATCCGAAACTGCTACAGCTTTCTAAAATGGTTTTCAAGTTCCCAATGGCAGCATGCCAAGTTGTTCACAAGATAATTCACTCCAAAGAATCAAACAGTTTTAAAGTCTCCTTAATAAGATACATTCTGCCTATAAATTTGAGCTGGTGAGCTCCTCTAAAAATAATCTCAAGGTGATTTGCAATTTATCAATCAAGTAGTTTCTGAGAGCAGATTTACTCGGCAGTGGGCCAAATAACTCTTTCTCTCTCATTTACTTACCCCAGGCCTCAGTTTCTTCATGTGTAAAGCGAGAACAATGGCAAAACCTAACATACAGGGCTGTTATGAAAATTTCAAAGTGGATATATGTATATGTATAAGTGATTCACTTTGCTGTACATCTGACACTAACACAACATTGTAAGTCAACTATATTCCAATAAAAATTTTCATATATGAAGCTTGTCCATAGGAGTGTTCAATAAATGGCATTTTTTCCTGTATAAATAAATATATGTATTTTATTGTGGACACCCAGTGATGATGTAAGTAGGGGAGTATCATGTTTAAATGTTTATTTTATTAAGATAACTAAGGCATCAGTTTGCATGATCAGGGTTGATATGCATGATAGTAGCCATAGAAATGTGGTAGGAAGACTATAGTCTTGTAGGAGCCCAGATAAAAGATTATGAAAGCCTAATGTAGGGCAGTAAATTAGTACAGGTAGAGAAGAAGAAATTTTACCTATGAGAGATATTAAGAACCTAAAATTGTCAAACTTGATCACAGAATGGTAGAGCAAGTGAAGGGAACAGAGAAGTCAAAGATATATCCAGATTTCTGGAATATCAAATGGATAATGGTAACAGGGAAATCTAAATACCCTGCAGATTCTTAATAATCTGCTTCTTCCCGAACTCTTTGACCTTATTTTACCGTATAAATGATATAACAAGAAAATTTTAAAAATATATAAACCAAAACACATCCTTAACCTACTTAAATCTCTTTAGGGCATCCCATTGCTTTTAAGATAGTCCAAAATCTTCATATGGTCTAAGATCGCCATTACTAAGCTCCTGTGCTCACGTCTCTGAGATTATGTTATGCCACATTTTTTTTTCAATTTTTAAGCCTAAACCACAAAAACTGTCTTTCCATTTCTAAAGCACAGCAAGCACTTTGGAAACTCAGACTTTCCCACCTCCTGTCCCTCTGTCTGGAAGCTACTCTTCGCAGTTCTCCATCTGGCCTCTCCTTCAACATCATCCCCTTAGAAAGCACTTCTCTGGCCCCCCAGTCTAATATAGACCTCCAATTTTTTTAATGACAGCATTGCATTTATTTTTCTGGAGGACACCTCTTACAACATGTTATAATAAATATTTAATTGTTTACTGTACACCACTTCCAAAGATTGTCCAAAGATTGTGAACTGTCAACACAGGGGTCATGTCACTTTGCTTTAGCAACTGTGTGGACATCACTTACCATGGCATGTAGTAGGTAGGTAGTACATATATGTCTGGGAAAGAATGAATCTCCAGTAGGAAATACAGATATCCATGGCTTGAAAACTATCCAAAATGGAAATGTGGATTTGTAAACATGCTACTCACAGGGTAATTAAAATATTTGGAGTGAATGTGATGACTAAAGGAGAACAATGAGTAAAGGAGATGTGGACTAGGATAAAATCCTGAGGCATGCAAATACTTAAATTTTTTTAAATTATAAAAGTGATACATGGGGCTTCCCTGGTGGTGCAGTTGTTGAGAGTCCACCTGCCGATGCAGGGGACACGGGTTCGTGCCCTGGTCCGGGAAGATCCCACATGCCGCGGAGCGGCTGGGCCCGTGAGCCAAGGCCGCTGAGCCTGTGCGTCCGGAGCCTGTGCTCTGCAACGGGAGAGGCCACAGCAGTGAGAGGCCCGTGTACCACAAAAAAAAAAAAAAAAAAAAAAAAGTGATATATGTTTCTTGGAAAAATAAATAAATAAAAGTTCTAGTATAGGCTACCCCAACTAGTCCTATAGGGAGCCACTGTTAACCATTTGGCGAATACCTCTGAATACATATTTTCAGAACGTATGGACATATAGGCTAAATAAATAAATAGAGAAAATAGTATTCAACAGAATTGCTTCCAAGTAGATTATGCTCTTTGGTCTAGGAAAAAATTTTACTAGACTACTTAAGGTAGAAGGTAAGACCCCCTAAGGGACTGAAAAAACTGAAGTATGTGCAAAATAAGGAAAAATCTTTATTAAAAGGGGAATAATTTGTCTTTATCTCTGAAGAGATAATAAAAATTAGATGGAAACAAAGGAGATGGCTGAAACTTTTTGGACCCTGGACTTACATTTCTCCTCTACTTCCCCCCAAATTTTAGTAAAGTTCCAAAAGAAAAAAAAAAAAAAAAAAAACTTCAGTGGGTATGTGCATGTGAATATGTGCTCCAAATCCATCTTCATTCCTGGGCAGACATAGAGGAGAAGGTATCAGAAATAAAAATTGTGGAGAGGGTGTTTACTGTCCCAGTCACTGGAAATGGGTAATGGCTGAATTTTATAAAATTTCCTAGTAATACCTGGATAATTTATGTATACTTTTTAAAACTCTCATGGAAGCATACTGTAAAAATTGTTCAGCAACTTCCTTTTACCATTTTATCACAACATTCATTCCGTATTAGTACATATAGATTTTTAAATCCTTTCTTTAAACAGCTGACTCAAACCCATTGAACGTCATTGTTTTATCATTTATTTATTTATTTATTTTGGTACGCAGTCCTCTCACTGTTGTGGCCTCTCCCGTTGCGGAGCACAGGCTCTGGACGCACAGGCCCAGTGGCCATGGCTCATGGGCCCAGCCGCTCCGCGGCATGTGGGATCCTCCCGGACCAGGGCATGAACACGTGTCCCCTGCGTCGGCAGGCGGACTCTCAACCACTGCGCCACCAGGGAAGCCCTATCATTTATTTCTTATCCCATATTTATGGACATGGAGATTGTTTCCATATTTTGTTTATTGCACAGTTAAGCAATAAACAAATTGAACAGTATTTCTGTGCTTTTTCTAAGTATTTTATTCCTAGATTCCTTGAAGTAGGATCTGGTTCAGTACATTTTGATTTTGGTAAGAATTTGCTTTCCAGAAGCATGCTAATTTTTGCTTTCACCAGCAGCATTTGGGAGTTCCTTTTTCAACACATCCTCTAGCTATCAGTACTGTCTATTTTCAATTCTGTTAAAATAAACTTTGTCAATCTGATCAGTGAAATAAATATAGCCTGCCATTGTTTTTGGTTTTGTTTTTTTGTTTTTTTCTTTGCAATACGCGGGCCTCTCACTGTTGTGGCCTCTCCCATTGCAGAGCACAGGCTCCGGACGCGCAGGCTCAGCGGCCATGGCTCACGGGCCCAGCCACTCCGCGACTTGTGGGATCTTCCCGGACCGGGGCATGAACCCGTGTCCCCTGCATCGGCAGGCGGACTCTCAACCGCTGTGCCACCAGGGAAGCCCCCTGCCATTGTTTTTTAATAGCAGTACTTTAATTATGAGTTAAGTTGATCATATTTTATGTTTATTATTTTTATTTGACTGCTGTGTTGGATATCTTTTGTTTGCTTCCCAGATCAATCTGATCTCTTCTCTGTTCTGTTCTCCCTATTCTAGTGTGGACAGATTACATCAGTTAGCCCTGGCTCCCATTTGGTTTCAGCTGAGCCTGAGCCTCAATATGCCTTCATCTCCTGATACTGTAGGTGGGTGGTGGGGATCAGCCTGCTTGCTGATGGGAAACTAATTATATTAGATCCCACCTGTCATGAAGGATACTATACTTTGTCCTCATAATATAAGATATATTCAATATATGGATCTGCCATCCTTCTCAAAACAACTTCTGCCGATAAAGGGAGGAGACAAGTGTATCTGCAAGGTTTTTGACCAAAGCAAATAGATTAACAAAATTCTTGAAATTTACTGAAATGAGGTGCACTGTAGAAGCTGCAGTGTTGTCTAGAAGTTTGAGGATACTGTGGGGTTTTATGTTCAATTTAATACATCTTTTGGGGTTTTATAATTTACCTCATTTTTTATTGAAGTACAGTTGATTTACAGTGTTGTGTCAGTTTCTGGTGTACAGCAAAGTGACTCAATTATATATATATATATACATACACACACATATATATGTGTGTGTGTGTCTGTATTCTTTTTCAGGTTCTTTTCCATTATAGTTTATTATAAAATATTGAATATAGTTCCCTGTGCTATACAGTAGGACCCTGTTGTTTATCTATTTTATATACAGTATGTATCTGCTAATCCCAAACTCCTAATTTATCCCCCCTCCCCCTCTTTGGTTACCACAAGTTTGTCTTCTATGTCTGTGAGTCTGTTTCTGTTCTGTAAATAAGTTCATGTGTATCATTTTTTAGATTCCACATATAAGCAATATTATATGGTATTTGTCTTTCGCTTTCTGACTTACTTTACTTAGTATGATAATCTCTAGTCCATCCATGTTGCTGCAAGTGGCATTATTTCATTCTTTTTTGTGGCTAATATTCCA
>NW_006795112.1:296467-306980 GCF_000442215.2 Lipotes vexillifer | reverse complement strand
ATATATATATATATATATATATATACCACATCTTCTTTATCCACTCCTCCATTGATGGATATCTATGTTGCTTCCATGCTTTGGCTATTGTAAATAATGCTGCTGTGAACACTGAGGTGCGTGTATCTTTTCGAATTATAGTTTTCTCTGGACATATGCACAGGAGTGGGATTGATGAATCATATGGTAACTCTATGTTTAGTTTTTTTAAGGAACCTCCATAGTTTTCCATAGTGGCTGCACCCATTTACATTCCCACCAATGGTGTAGGAGGGTTTCCTTTTCTCCCCACCCTCTCCAGCATTTATTATTTGTAGACTCTTTGATGATGGCCATTCTGACAGGTGTGAGGTGATACCTCATTGTAGTTTTGATTTCTCTAATACTTAGTGATGGTGAGCATTTTTCATGTGCCTGTTGGTTATCTGTATGTCTTCTTTGGAGAAATATGTTTAAATCTTCTGCCCATTTTTTGATTGGGTTGTTGGGTTTTTTTGTTATTGAGTTGTATGAGCTGTCCGTATATTTTGGAAATTAAGCCCTTGTTGGTCACACCATTTAATTTCCCTCTTTATTGAAACATCCATTTAAGTTAGGGATGCCAATTAGACTTCAGGTGAAGATTTCCAATAGACAGTTTTATATACGAATGTGAAATTGAGAATTATTGACCATAGATATAGCTTGTAAAGTCTTCAGCATATAGATAGTATGCTATCACATGAACCATGATGCGATGGTCTAGGAAGTGAGAGTCCACAGAAAAGTAGAGAAGTCTGAGGGCTGAGCTGTGAGACACACCAGAGATGAGAAATCCTAGAGCAGAAAGCAAACCTGAAAAGGAAATGAGGAGGGTCATGAGGGAAGAGGAGAATCTATAGGAGGTGGTATCTTAGAACCAAAGTGAGATAAGTCTTTGAAGAAAGAGTGAATAACTATTGCAAATGTTATCTATAGGTGTTGTTAAATAAGGACTTAAAATCCACCATTAGATTTAGCAACATAAATGTCATTGGCCACTTTGATGAGAGCTGACTGGTAGAGTGCTATGGGCGAAACCGTGATTAAAGGGGCGCAAGAGAAATTATAGGAAAAGAACTGGAGACTGCAAAATAGGCAACTACATATTAGCTCTAAAGAGAGGTAGAGAAATGGTAGGACAGCAGCTTAGATCATGGAAGGGATTCATTTTTGACACGACAAATGTTACAGCATTTTGTGTGGGTGATAGAAAAGATATACTAAAAAACTTAGCTCTTTATCATAAATTTGCAAATATTATGTCAACCTTTGTCTTTTGCCATTGTTGGTAGAAGCACTAGCATTTAAAGGGTAGGATCAGAATAGGAATTAAACAAACTTTGAGAATTCATCATCTGCTATATAGAGTGAGATAAAGACTGCCGAAACCAAGCATCAGGAACGTAGAATAGCTTGCAAAGTCAAAGTAGAGCCAGGCGGTAGAAGCTACTGGAGGTTTATATTATTTCCAGAGGGATTTCATGATACTAAATAAATGATAGAATTCTTCTGCAAATCTTTTCTTCCAGGTTGATTGGATCTTCATGGTAGGGGTGTGTGTGTGTGTGTGTGTGTGTGTGTGTGTGTGTGTGTGTGTGTGTGTGTGTAAGCAAACTGGAGAGGAAACATGCAAGAAACAGAAAAAAGAACCAGTGGCTTTTTCCTTCTCAGACTACAGTGTCCTTCCACTGTTCCTAAATCAATCTCATGGAAGCCACAGCCTTTAATACTGTTCCAAGGGTGCTGGGTGCTGGAAACTGGTAACGTTTAATCACTCTAAGAGTGAGCTTTGATTCTCTTGGATCACTTCAGGAAGAGAAGACGCCAACATGCTCATCTCTTTCAAGACAGGCATGGTATATATTTTGAAGATCTGACATGTGAAGGTAGTCTTTAAAACTATTTTGTCATTGTAGAATCAACATGTATATTTCTAAAAAGTAAAACAAAACCTAGATTATGGAACTTGTAAGCCAGAAATTTGAAGAAATTTACATATGCACTTTAATATAAAAATTTAGTCACTTAAATGCGTACTGTATCCATCACAACCCAGATCCCTTTTAAACTGCGTAATTGCAACTACTCTTCTATTACCATCTGCCATAAAGACAGTATTCACTGAAAAAGAACCAGATGTGGTAAACAAGTTAACACGTGTCGTTGTCAAATGGTGCTGTTCTAAAGTGTATAAGTGACATGGCAATTAATGTCTGTGAACAGCTGGTTTTAAAGAGTGTTGAAAGTGATTACTTTGTCCCATAAATGGACCAATCCACAGATGTTTCAGGTTGTGCTCAGTTGTTGGCATTTGTAAGTTATATTTTGGAAAACACCATGAATGAGAGCATGCTGTTCTGTAAAACTTTTCTGGATGGCATAACAGAAGAAGGAAATATTTTGAGATATTTCAAGTGACAGCACAGGTTTTAGGGTAAGTGAGATGCAGTATGCAGTTCTTAATATGGATTCAAGCATATCAAAGATGGGGGGAGGAGAGCCTCCCGTTGCCTAATGCTTTCTGGATATATTGTGCTGTCCACCACAGTCATCTCAATGATCATGTCTATGGAGAGGTGTGAAAAAATGGCATCACTTGTCAAAACTCTTCTTCTTGCAGATCTTCAGTGGCAGTGATGGAAGAACTTAAAATGAGCTGATTAAAATGTGCTCAAGTGTTACCTTTCTTTCTTAATCAAAAATTAAACTTGACAGACTAATTAATAATCCATTAAGGTTTACAAGGCCAGCTTCCTTGGAATATTTTTTTTCTCACCTTTTGGCTGATATAAACATTTTGAGACCAAGAGGAATGCATCCTTATTATTCCTGAAAAAATGGAAGCTGCCATAGAATTTAGTCAATGAAATTAGATGGCAATATTAGGCTTATTTTTGCTAAAAAAAAATGTAACCACCTACCAAATTTATCATTCAATGACCATTTATAAACCAAATTGGAAAATATTGTATGATAAAAAAAGAGTTGACTTTCTCAAAATAATTATAATTTTTGTTCCATAATTACATTATACTGTAGATATGAAAGTTATTTTTGCATATTTATCTTTAAATGTGAATTACTTATCATTTGTCAAAATAGAATCTAAGCCTTATTGTTACCCAATGTCGCAGAGATCTATTTGATGATTGAATCTATTCCAAATGTATCAGAAAATATATTCAGATTACATATAGTGCTGATTTGAGAAAAAATAATTTCAATCAACTGCTTCACATGTCAAGGAATTATTATAATTGTGGTAGTTTAGTAACATAAATTAACACCCTGACTGTGAATTAAAGAAAGCAATTCCAAGCATTAAAATCAAAGAGAACTGTGTGTTGTTTTTCAACTCACCAAAAACAACCAGAGTTCAAAAAAACAAGGTACTTTCAAACAAAGATTCTTAAGTAATACAGGTGAAGGTGGTGAAGCATGAAGAAGCAGATTTCAAACCACATAGAATAAACAAGGGTTTTATTTTTCTACTCTTCTCCCCCATGGACAACACCTTCACGTTCCTATCTACTCTGCAACTTCAGCTGCTTTCTCTTAGAGTTCTCATTGAAAAAAAACCAAACAAACAAAATGGATCCCTGTGTCTTTCATGTGTCTGAAGTAAGAAACAGACATCAATTTATTGGAAGAAAATGTAAACGAAATTTGATTAGTGGTAAAACACACTGAATTCTTTCTTTGTGTTAGTATAAAGAAAAGAACTAAATTTTCTATTTCTGTATCTAATACCCATATGGACATAATAGAATAACAGAGACCAGATTTACTCTTCTACATTGAACAATGAAAGAACAGAAGATATTAAATAATGTACATTGTACCACAGCCTTAGCAGGATGATAATCTTTGAGAGAAGACAAATAAAATGAAGTGAGCTCTTTGATGGCTCCTGGATACTATGTAGAAAACATTTCCAGAAATGTGACTTAAGAGACTCATTTCAGTTTCTAAGGTGGCCAAGGTGGATAGAATTTTCAAGGTAGAGGGTCTAAAGGAATGAGCTGAAGGGTGGGGGAGGCATAGAGAGAGAAAGTTAGAAAGAGACAGAGAGAAAGAGAGAGACAGAGAGATTGGGATCTGGAGATATGCAGAGGTTTCCTCTTGGGAAACTTGAGTTTGATGAGCAAATGCACATGCTTCACCTGAGTATGATCAGCACGTGCACAAGCTGGGGAAAGAACCACTGAAAAGGAACTTAGAGAACCGTGATCAAAGGTCACACAGGGAATGGAATAGTTTGTTGTCACTAGACCAAAGCAGAAAGGCCTTCAAATGCATGTGATGCTGAGTAGAGTCTCAGAAAGAATTGCCTCAATAATGAGCTCATATTCAGACTATCCTGTTCTGGATCCATCTAGCATAGCAAACCTCGAAAGAATCAAATTGTTTCCAGCTGCATGCAGAATAATATTTTAAAATATTTAAAGGCATACAAAAACTTTAGCACTCAATCACAACATTCACAATGCCTGGCATTTAAAAAAAATTACCATGTATGCAAAGAGGTCAGGGAAATAATGAGGAGAAAAATTAACCAATATAAACAGAACAACAGTAACAAAAGAGATATGAATAGTAGAATAGTAGACAAGGAAATTAAAACCGCTATTATAAATATATTCCACATGTGCAAGAAGATGGAAGTATGAATATGAAAAGGAGAGGTGTGTAGCGTATAAAAATAGACAAAATGAACTTCTAGATATTAAAATAAATGACTGAAATGAAAAATACATTGGATGGGATTAATAGTAGATTATATGCTGCAAAGAAAAGATTAGTGAAACTGTAGACATGTCAAATGAAACCGTGTCAAATGAAACACAGACAGAAAATACAACTTACAGTTGTTTCATTCTAATGTAAGATGTCAGTAATAGGGAAACCTGAATGTGGGGTATATGAAAACTCTCTGTATGATCTTTACAAAAATTTTAAACTATTCTCAACTCTAAAGTTTATTTTAAAAAAATGAATGGAGGATCAGTGAGCCGAGCAACAACATCAAGCAGCCCGTAATTATGCAATTAGAGTCTCAAGAGGGAGAGAGAAGTGGCGGAGGTAGGAAAAACTATTTGAAGAAATAATGGTCAAAATCTTTCCAAATTTGATGAAGCTACAAACTTACAGATTAAAAAAGCTCCTCAAAGCCCAAGTGAAGAAACATCAAGAAAACCACTACAAGAAGCACCATAATCAAATTGCTTAGTCTGTGGTCCCATGTGACAAGAATATTTCTTATATTCTTCACATCCGTTCATAAACTGCCCTCTGACTTCCTCCCCAAATTCATGTTTTGCCACAGCACCACATGCTGCTGTCTAGCTATTCTGTACATAGAATTTTCCAGCAAACGTTATGGATCACGTGCCTAATGCTTCTTCATTAAGTGGTTCTCCTGTTCTCAGGCAACCCAGGACCACCTATTTGTTTCTAAACATACTGTTCAAATGTCACTTCTTAAAAGTCTTCCTGGGCTCCTTCTTTGTGCTCTGTCGGTGCTCAGAAAATGCTTGTTTAAGTGAATGAATGAACGAAAAGATGGATGGGCAAATGGAGTTCTTTAAACCTTAAAACAAAGAAATGGTGATTAGAAAAAGTGAGATTACAAATCTCAGCTGGTCCATTGGTACAAACTCCTTCTCTTTGAAATTCCCTTGACGAATGGGAGCCTTTGGACTAGTGAGTGACTATCTATTTCTAATCTGTTGTGAAGCAGGAAGAGGGAATGATTTCTCAGGCTTCTTGCATTCAGTTTCATTTTTCTGGTGGGTAAGGTAAGATTTGAGACATTTTCCTGCAGTCCCATAAGTTTCTGCAGAGGAATCTACACGCAAACACATACTTATATGCACATAAGTTTCAGCAGCCATGAGGACCAGAGTATCAGAGTAGACAGGTCTCACTGATATTATGGATTTGACAATCTAGACTTCATGTAATACTAACAGTAGTAACAAACACTATATTTATATTTATTTTTGAGTTAACATTAATTTATAACATTATATGTTTCATGTGTACAACATTATATTTCTACTTCTGTATATCCACCACAAATTTATTTTCTACCTGCCACCATACAGTTGACCCTTTTATACATTTTACCCTCCTCCAGCCCCTCCTCTTTGGTAACTACAACTCTGTTATCTGTATCTATGTGTTAGTTTTTGTTTGGTTTGGTTTATTTTGTTTTTGTTAGTTTTTTATATTCCACATATGAGTGAAATCATAGAGTGTTTGTCTTTCTCCATCTGACTTACTCCACTTAGCATAATACCCTCAAGATCCATCCATGTTGTCCCAAATGGCTAAGCTTCATTTTTTTTTATGTATATATATATATATATATATATATATGAATACCACATCTTCTTTAGCTATTCATCTGTTGCTGGGCACTTAGGTTGTTTTCGTATCTTGGCTATTGTAAATAATGCTGCAATGAACAGGGGAGGGGTGCATACATCTATCTTTTCATATTAGAAACACTGTTTATGTTATAATTAACATAATTCTTCTAGCCAGAGCTAAGACTAGGCTGAGGCAAATGAAGTTATTTGCCTCAGCACAAAATTTAAGGAGGAACTCAAAATTTCAGTAATAAAATAAACATATTTTAATGCATTATATTTTTTTACATCTTCATTGGAGTATAATTGCTTTACAATGGTGTGTTGGTTTCTACTTTATAACAAAGTGAATCAGTTATACATATGTTGCCATATCTCTCCCCTCTTTCGTCTCCCTCCCTCCCACCCTCCCTATCCCACCCCTCCAGGCAGTCACAAAGCACCGAGCTGATCTCCCTATGCTATGCGGCTGCTTCCCACTAGCTATCTACCTTACTTTGGTAGTGTATATATGTCCATGCCTCTCTCTCGCTTTATCACAGTTTACCCTTCCCCCTCCCCATATCCTCAAGTCCATTCTCTAGTAAGTCTGTGTCTTTATTCCTGTTTCACCCCTAGGTTCTTCATGACATTTTTTTCTTAAATTCCATATATATGTGTTAGCATACGGTATTTGTCTCTCTCTTTCTGACTTACTTCACTCTGTATGACAGACTCTAGGTCTATCCACCTCATACCCTAACACACCTCACCCTTCCCCCTCTCCCCATATCCTCAAGTCCATTCTCTAGTAAGTCTGTGTCTTTATTCCTGTTTCACCCCTAGGTTCTTCATGACATTTTTTTCTTAAATTCCATATATATGTGTTAGCATACGGTATTTGTCTCTCACTTTCTGACTTACTTTACTCTGTATGACAGACACTAGGTGTATCCACTTCATTACAAATAGCTCAATTTCGTTTCTTTTTATGGCTGAGTAATATTCCATTGTATATATGTGCCACATCTTCTTTATCCATTCATCCAATGTTGGACATTTAGGTTGTTTCCATCTCCAGGCTATTGTAAATAGAGGTGCAGTGAACATTTTGATACATGACTCTTTTTGAATTTTGGTTTTCTCAGGGTATATGCCCAGTAGTGGGATTGCTGGGTCATATGGTAGTTCTGTTTGTAGTTTTTAAAGGAACCTCCATACTGTTCTCCACAGTGGCTGTATCAATTTACATTCCCACCAACAGTGCAAGAGTGTTCCCTTTTCTCCACACCCTCTCCAGCATTTATTGTTTCTAGATTTCTTGATGATGGCCATTCTGACTGGTGTGAGATGATATCTCATTGTAGTTTTGATTTGCATTTCTCTAATGATTAATGATGTTGAGCATTCTTTCATGTGTTTCTTGGCAGTCTGTATATCTTCTTTGGAGAAATGTCTATTTAGGTCTTCTGCCCATTTTTGGATTGGGTTGTTTGTTTTTCTGTTATTGAGCTGCATGAGCTGCTTATAAATTTTGGAGATTAATCCTTTGTCAGTTGACTCATTTGCAAACACTTTCTCCCATTCTGACGGTTGTCTTCTGGTCTTGTTTATAGTTTCCTTCGCTGTGCAAAAGCTTTGAAGTTTCATTAGGTCCCATTTGTTTATTTTTGTTTTTCTTTCCATTTCTCTAGGAGGTGGCTCAAAAAGGATCTTGCTGTGATTTATGTCATAGAGTGTTCTGCCTGTGTTTACCACTAAGAGTTTGATAGTTTCTGGCCTTACATTTAGGTCTTTAATCCATTTTGAGCTTATTCTTGTGTATGGTGTTAGGGAATGACCTAATCTCATACTTTTACATGTAGCTGTCCAGTTTTCCTGGAATAAACCCCACTTGATCATGGTGTATGATCCTTTTAATGTGCTGTTGGATTCTGTTTGCTAGTATTTTGTTGAGGATTTTTGCATCTATGTTCATCAGTGATATTGGCCTGTAGTTTTCTTTCTTTGTGACATCCTTGTCTGGTTTTGGTATCAGGGTGATGGTGGCCTCGTAGAATGAGTTTGGGAGTGTTCCTCCCTCTGCTATATTTTGGAAGAGTTGTAGAAGGATAGGTGTTAGCTCTTCTCTAAATTTTTGATAGAATTCTCCTGTGAAGCCATCTGGTCCTGGGCTTTTGTTTGTTGGAAGATTTTTAATCACAGTTTCAATTTCAGTGCTTGTGATGGGTCTGTTCATATTTTCTATTTCTTGCTGCTTCAGTCTTGGCAGGTTGTGCATTTCTAAGAATTTGTCCATTTCTTCCAGGTTGTCCATTTTATTGGTATAGAGTTGCTTGTAGTACTCTCTCATGATCTTTTGTATTTCTGCGACAATCCAAGAACATGGTATATCTCTCCATCTATTTGTATCATCTTTAATTTCATTCATCAGTGTCATATAATTTTCTGCATACAGGTCTTTTGTCTCCATAGGTAGGTTGATTCCTAGATATTTTATTCTTTTCATTGCAGTGGTAAATGGGAGTGTTTTCTTGATTTCGTTTTCAGATTTTTCATCATTAGTGTATAGGAATGTTTTCTAATTCTATTGATTTGAGTCTTCTCCCTTTTTTTCTTGATGCGTCTGGCTAATGGTTTATCCATTTTGTTTATCTTCTCAGAGAACCAGTTTTTAGTTTATTGATCTTTGCTATCATTTCCTTCATTTCTTTTTCATTTGTTTCGGATCTGATTTTTATGATTTCTTTCCTTCTGCTAACTTTGGGGTTTTTTTGTTCTTCTTTGTCTAATTGCTTGAGGTGCAAGGTTAGGTTGTTTATTCGAGATGTTTCCTGTTTCTTAATGTAGGATTGTATTGCTATAACCTTCCCACCTAGAACTTCTTTTGCTCAATCCCATAGATTTTGGGTCATCGTGTCTCCATTGTCATTTGTTTCTAGGTATTTTTTGATTTCCCCTTTGATTTCTTCAGTGATCACTTCGTTATTAAGTAGTGTATTGTTTAGCCTCCATGTGTTTGTAGTTTTTACAGATCTTTTCCTGTAATTGATATCTAGTCTCATAGTGTTGTGGTCGGAAACGATACTTGATACAATTTCAATTTTCTTAAATTTACCAAGGCTTGATTTGTGACCCAAGATATGATCTATCCTGGAGAATGTTCCATGAGCACTTGAGAAAAATGTGTATTCTGTTGTTTTTGGATGGAATGTCCTATAAATATCAATTAAGTCCATCTTGTTTAATGTATCATTTAAAGCTTGGGTTTCCTTATTTATTTTCATTTTGGATGATCTGTCCATTGGTGAAAGTGGGGTGTTAATGTCCCCTACTGTGAATGTGTTACTGTCGATTTCCCCTTTTATGGCTGTTAGTATTTGCCTTATGTATTGAGGTGCTCCTATGTTGGGTGCATAAATATTTACAATTTTTATATCTTCTTCTTGGATCATTGATCATTAAGTAGTGTCCTTCTTTGTCTCTTCTAATAGTCTTTATTTTAAAGTCTATTTTGTCTGATATGAGAATTGCTACTCCAGCTTTCTTTTGGTTTCCATTTGCATGAAATATCTTTTTCCATCCCCTTACTTTCAGTCTGTATGTGTCTCTAGGTCTGAAGTGGGTCTCTTGTAGACAGCATATATATGGGTCTTGTTTTTGTATCCATTTAGCCAATCTGTGTCTTTTGATGGGAGCATTTAGTCCATTTACATTTAAGGTAATTATCGATATGTATGTTCCTATTCCCATTTTCTTAATTGTTTTGGGTTCGTTATTGTAGGTCTTTGCCTTCTCTTGTGTTTCTTGCCTAGAGAAGTTCCGTTAGCAGTTGTTGTAAAGCTGGTTTGCTGGTGCTGAACTCTCTCAACTTTTGCTTGTCTGTAAAGGTTTTAATTTCTCCATCAAATCTGAATGAGATCCTTGCTGGGTAGAGTAATCTTGGTTGCAGGTTTTTCTCCTTCATCACTTTAAATATGTCCTGCCAGTCCCTTCTGGCTTGCAGAGTTTCTGCTGAAAGATCAGCTATTAACCTTATGGGGATTCCCTTGTGTGTTATTTGTTGTTTTTCCCTTGCTGCTTTTAATATTTTTCTTTGTATTTAATTTTTGACAAGTTTGATTAATATGTGTCTTGGC
>NW_006795112.1:283427-296295 GCF_000442215.2 Lipotes vexillifer | reverse complement strand
GTTGTTTTTGGTGTCTGTCCCCAGTGGCTAAGGTTGGTTTAGTGGGTTGTGTAGGCTTCCTGGTGGAGGGGACTAGTGCCTGTGTTCTGGTGGATGAGGCTGGATCTTGTCTTTCTGGTGGGCAGGTCCACGTCTGGTGGTGTGTTTTGAGGTGTCTGTGGACTTATTATGATTTTAGACAGCCTCTCTGCTAATGGGTGGGGTTGTGTTCCTGTTTTGCTAGTTGTTTGGCATAGGATGTCCAGCAGTGTAGCTTGCTGGTCGTTGAGTGAAGCTGGGTGCTGGTGTTGAGATGGAGATCTCTGGGAGATTTTCACCGTTTGATATTATGTGGAGCTGGGAGGTCTCTTGTGGATCAGTGTCCTGAAGTTGGCTCTCCCACATCAGAGGCACAGCACTGAGTCCTGGCTGTAGCACCAAGAGCCTTTTATCCACACGGCTCAGAATAAAAGGTAGAAAAAGTAGAAAGAAAGAATTAGTAGAAGTAGAAAGAAAGAAACAAAGGAGGGAGGGAGGGAAGGAGGAAGGAAGGAAGGAGGGAAGGAAGGAAAAAGGAAAGAAAAAGTAAAATAAAATGAAGTAAGATAAAATATAATAAAATTATTAAAATAAAAAAATTATTGAGAGAAAAAAATTTAAAAAAAAAAACGGATTGATAGAACCCTAGGACAAATGGTGGAAGCAAAGCTATACAGACAAAATCTCACACAGAAGCATACACATACACACTCACAAAAAGAGGTAAAGGGGAAAAAATCATAAAACTTGCTCTCAAAGTCCACCTCCTTAATTTGGGATGATTTTGTCTATTCATGTATTCCAAAGATGCAGGGTACATCAGGTTGATTGTGGAGCTTTAATCCACTGCTTCTGAGGCTGCTGGGAGAGATTTCCCTTTCTCTTCTTTGTTCTCACAGCTCCTGGGTCTCAGCTTTGGATTTGGCCCCACCTCTGCCTGTAGGTCGCGGAGGGCGTCTGTTCTTTGCTCGGATAGGACGGGGTTAAAGGAGCTGCTGATTCGGGGGCTCTTGCTCACTCAGGCCGGGGGGGAGGGAGGAGCCCGGAGTGCGGGGGGAGGGGCTGCGGCGGCAGAGGCCGGCGTGACGTTGCACCAGCCTGAGGCCCGCTGTGCGTTCTCCCGGCGGAGTTGTCCCTGCATCCCAGGACCCTGGCGGTGGTGGGTTGCACAGGCTCCCCGGAAGCGGGGTGTAGACAGTGACCTGTGCTCGCACACAGGCTTCTTGGTGGCAGCAGCAGCAGCCTTAGCGTCTCACGCCCGTCTCTGGGGTCCGCGCTTTTAGCCGCGGCTCGCGCCCGTCTCTGGAGCTCCTTTAAACAGCGCTCTTAATCCATTTTCCTCGTGCACCAGGAAACAAAGAGGTAAGAAAAAGTCTCTTGCCTCTTGGGCAGCTCCAGACTTTTTCCCCAACTCCCTCCCGGCCAGCCGTGGCGCACCAACCCCCTGCAGGCTGTGTTCACGCCACCAACCCCAGTCCTTTCCTGGCACTCTGACCAAAGCCTGAGCCTCAGCTCCCAGCCCCGCCCGCCCCGGCATGTGAGCAGACAAGCCTCTCGGGCTGGTGAGTGCCGGTCGGCACCGATCCTCCGTGCGGGAATCTCTCCGCTTTGCCCTCCGCACCCCTGTGGCTGCGCTCTCCTCTGCGGCTCCGAAACTTTCCCCCTCCGCCACCTGCAGTCTCCGCCCGCGAAGGGGCTCCTAGTGTGTGAAAACCTTTCCTCCTTCACAGCTCCCTCCCACTGGTGCGGGTCCCGTCCCTATTCTTTTGTCTCTGTTTTTTCTTTTTTCTTTTGCCCTACCCAGGTACGTGGGGGGTTTCTTGCCTTTTGGGAGGTCTGAGGTCTTCTGCCAGCATTTAGTAGGTGTTGTGTAGGAGTTGTTCCACGTGTAGATGTATTTCTGGTGTATCTGTGAGGAGGAATGTCTTACTCCGCGTCTTACTCTTCCGCCATCTTCCCGGAAGCCTTAATGCATTATTTTTTAAAACATAAAAATTAATGCAAAAATCTATGATAAGCCAAATTTCAAAATTTTAAATAAAAAAAGAAACAATATTATTGATGTTTTCTTTTTCCCTCAATTCCCAATATGTTTCAGAATGATGCTTTTACTTGTTCTGGTTAAGAGCTATGGTTTAACAACAACAAAAAATTGTGCCAATAGACATCAGTTGAAAGCCCTTTTTTTTTAACATCTCTATTTGAGTATAATTGCTTTACAATGATGTGTTAGTTTCTGCTTTATAACGAAATGAATCATCTATACATATATATATATATCCCCATATCTCCTCCCTCTGGCGTCTCCCTCCCACCCTCCCTATCCCATCACTCTAGGTGGTCACAAAGCACCGAGCTGATCTCCCTGTGCTATGTCACTGCTTCCCACTAGCTATTTTACATTTGGTAGCATATATAAGACTATGCCACTCTCTCACTTCGTCCCACCTTACCCTTCCCCCTCCCCATGTCAAGTCCATTCTCTACATCTGCGTCTTTATTCCTATCCTGCTCCTATGTTCTTCAGAACCATTCTTTTTTTTTTTTTCAAATTCCATATATATGTGTTAGCATGTGGTATTTGTTTTTTTTCTCTGACTTACTTCACTCTGTATGACAGAGTCTAGGTCCTTACACCTCACCACAAATAACTCAATTTCATTTCTTTTTTATGGCTGAGTAATATTCCATTGTATATATGTGCCACATCTTTATCCATTCAACTGTCGATGGACACTTAGGTTGCTTCCATGTCCTGGCTATAGTAAATAGAGCTGCAATGAACATTGTGGTACATGACTTGTTGAATTATGGTTTTCTCAGAGTATATGCCCAGTAGTGAGATTGCTGGGTTGTATGGTAGTTCTATTTTTAGTTTTTTAAGGAACCTCCATACTGTTCTCCATAGTAGGGCTCTATCAGTTAACATTCCCACCAACAGTGAAAGAGGGTTCCCTTTTCTCCACACCCTCTGCAGCATTTATTTTTTGTAGATTTTTTGATGATGGCCATTCTGACTGGTGTGAGGTGATACCTCATTGTAGTTTTGATTTGCATTTCTCTAATGATTAGTGATGCTGAACATTCTTTCATGTGTTTGTTGGCAATCTGTATATCTTCTTCGGAGAAATGTCTATTTAGGTTTTCTGCCCATTTTTGGATTGGGTTGTTTGGTTTTTTTTGATATTGAGCTGCATGAGCTGCTTGTAAATTTTGGAGATTAATCCTTTGTCAGTTGCTTCATTTGCAAATAGTTTCTCCCATGAAAGCCCATTTTAAGTGTATATTTGTTATTTTGGGAGAAGGAATTACCACATCCTTTGATAGACCCTCCTTGTAGCATCAAGATAGAAATTCTACATCAGAGTCAATGTTCACAGAAAGATTGTAATTGTATAGTCTATGCAAACATCAGAGGATATTTCCTTAAGGTAACCAATTCTCTCTCTGGGTCTTAATATTCTAATCTTTTAAATGGTTAAATATAGTACTCTGCAGAAACAACAACGACAACGAAAACCACACACACAAAAACTCTGTATTTACTAAAGAAACTTACTGCAAAATAAAGAGAAAAAATTTTGTTGCTCGACTTTTTTTGTTTTCTTTTGCGGTACGCGTGCCTCTCACTGCTGTGGCCTCTCCCGCTGCGGAGCACAGGCTCCGGACACGCAGGCTCAGCGGCCATGGCTCACGGGCCCAGCTGCTCCGCGGCATGTGGGATCTTCCTGGACTGGGGCACGAACCCACATCCCCCGCATCGGCAGGCGGACTCTCAACCACTGCGCCACCAGGGAAGCCCGTGTTGCTTGACTTTTATTAACATCAAATATAAGTGTTCTTAGTTTCAAAGTTAAGCTAGATTTGCCAGAAAAAAATGTTCTGACATTAGCTACCTCACCGATCTTGAAGCAAATACTTGCAGAAATACATCTCGGCTTTGCTGAGTATGTTCAAAAATGTCTGACAGTCAGAGTTAGGAAACCTCAGTGCAGTGTGCTGACCAGAGGTAGAAGGAGTACCGTAGATTCTTACACACCCGCTTTGAGCCATATGGCACAGCTGTAGAGTGTGATATAGGTCAGACCAACAGAAGAACTAATCGAATCAGAATTGAATTGATTGATTTTGAACAAATACACCAGGAATTTTGCAGTAGACTCAAATAGCACAGGTTAAGCCCAGCTTGACCATGTCAGTGCCTAATGCTGACTTTTCTATGCCACCTTATAGTCTACAAAATGTTTTCACAGACAACCACTTTGAGCCTTTTAGCTCAAATATAAGAACTGATGTTAAGAATGTAAGCATTGATGTCACATGCTACATGAAGAAAACTGAGACCTGAAGTAGACTTGTCCAGTTTCACATAGTGAGTAAAAATTGGAGGAAGTTCTTGAAGCTATCTGGCCCACAATTCAGTAATTTTTCTATTGTATAGCCTTCTTTCCATCATCACACTATCATATGCAGAGTGGAAAGAACATCCAATTACTATTTCCTTTTCTCAGTTAAATCAGTATATGTTGGTAAAGCCTTGCATTTATTTTTTTTAACTTTTATTCTTTAATTTATTATTTGAAGCAATCTCCAAGTTATAGAAAAATTGCAAGTATAGCACAGGTAAATTGTTTTCATTTGAAAGAGCTTTTTACATGATGCCCCATAGCACTCCTCTCAGTACTTTAGTGTGTAGTTTTTTAAAACAAGAATATTTTTTCTACAGAGCACAATACAACCATTGAAATTGAGAAATTAACATTGACATATTACAACAATTTACTCAACAAAGTTGAATTCAAACTGTCATCTACGTTTTACCAACTGTTTGAGAAATGTTCTTAGTGGCAAAAAAATTCAGTTTGGAATCCTGTAGTGCATTGAATCTTTTAGTCCCCTTCGTTATGAAACCATTTTCAGTCTTCCCTTGGCTTTTGTAGCACTGCATCTTCATAGATACAGGCCAGATAGTTTATAGAATGTCCCTCAATTTGAGTTTCTCTGATGTTTACTCACAATTAGATTCAGGTTGTACATTTCAGGAATATCACAGAAGTAATATTGTGTTCTTATTGCATCTTGTTAGTTTACCCAAGATTTCAATTTGTCCTATGTTAACTTTGATCAGTTGATGAAAGTGATGTCTACCAGGCTTCTCCACCATCCAAATATTCAATTTATTCATTTATTTTTGTATATCACTATGAACCATGGCTTTCTGTTTTATTTAGTGGGCTGTCATCCATTAACATCATTATTTATTTTGAGGCTCAGTTGTCCCAAATTTGGCCAGTGGAAACCCTCCAAGTGTCCTTTTGGCATGCCCCTTCATCATTTGAGCCTTTTATTGTTTTCTGGTACAAGATGATGTTCTAGGCTCATGTTCCTTCCTGCTCTACCTCTAGATCAGACCTTTCTCCAAGGAGTCCTAGCTCTTCTAGGGGAGACTAGAATTAAGAAACCAAGTCTGGGTTTAAGGTGTACTTATTACTATTGGGATGTCCCTGCTTCCAGGCTTTCTCAATAGAAAATTTAGAAAACACATGTATAACCACATATTTACACCTCTATTTATTTTTATGTTTCTTTCTATATTGAAAACCAGGAGTTCACACAGACATCTTTAGTTTCAATATAATGCCATAGCATTAACACTAATTTCCTCCCTTTCTGGATCTGTAATTTTCTTTACTGATGGTAAGAGACCCAGTTCCCATTATCCCTACCTAACATTTATTTATGTGATCAGTCTCCCTCAGTGTAACTGCACTTCCAATACTGCTACCATCCTCTTCATGCACAGATGACTTTCTTGTTGCACTTGGGCTCTGATACCTTGCTGCACTGCTCCCTCCTACATGTGAATACCCTTCTCTCCCCACCTTTGTTCCAACTCCCTGAGTGGGATTGCCCACAATGTGGAAATTCTCCTCACTCCAGCCTCCTCAGCCCACTTAGGGGCCATTACCTCCTGGTGAAATGGTCTCGCAGATGGTGATACTCTCACCTGGCTAGTCATAACACCTTGTCATCTCATGTAGATGCTCTCCTCAAGCCACTTGGGCTCATACAGCCAGTGAAGAGATAACCCTTCTAGACACATCTTCCTCACACTGTTCACGATCTGATACTCTATGCCAAGTTCCTTCTCTACACACACTGGAATGCCACCCTTAGGCCACTCAAACACTGACACTGCATTGGGTTAGCCACCTCCTTACCTGCCGTGGGCTCCAGTACCCCATGCCACACCGCCTTGCAGCCCCCTGCCTTGTACATGCCTTCCTCACTCTGCTTGAGGCCTGAAGACTCCCACTCTCCCAGTGGATACCCTCCCCATCCCTCCTGGAGTCCACCGTCCGACACAGGCCATTCTCTATGCACCACATGAACGACCTTCTCACCCTTCTTATATAATAAATCCTACAACTAGCTGTAATCCCATGTGCATACCCTCCTTACCATGCTTTTGTTCTGACACCCCACATCAAACTGCCCCTTCAGTGGGCATTCCTCAGCAGGCTTGGTTTTCATCCCCTTCACTGGGCCACATTACCTGGGAATACCCTTCTACCCACACTGATTCCAACATTCCATTCTGAGCATGGTGCCACTGCCCCTGGCATGGACACTTACTGTCCTCAGCCACACCTCATGCTTGTGGACTAAATTTTTCATGAAGAGAACAGGAAATGGAAGGGAAAGAAAAGTAAAAATTGTCTTTAAACATAAATAGGATTACTTTCCCTCATCATTGCCCAATTTGTTTGTCAATAGACATTTTTATTCACAAAACTGATCTGCATGTTCTTTCATCCTGATCAGACATGATGGTCTCAGATCGTTTACTAGTCACACCCAATAAATGACATAAATACACTAAATGCAGAAACTATATTCCATAATACATCAACAGTATACGCACATGTAGAGAAATATATCTTAAAAGATACCTTTGAAAGAATACTTTCTATGACACTGAATGATTAGAAGTCATTTTCTATGATGTTAATTCATTTGATAGAATAATTTCCCATTGACAGTAATTAATTAGAACAGTTTTGTGTTAATTGGACAGAATTGTCTTTATAAATGAACAGAGCCAGTTGGCTTTTAGCTCTTTCAAAAAAGTGAAGAACAATAGGAAAAAAGTTTTAGTTGTAGCATCAGTAGGAAATTTTTTTTTTTTTTTTTGCCTTATGTGGGCCTCTCACTGTTGTGGCCTCTCCCGTTGCGGAGTCCAGGCTCCGGACGCGCAGGCTCAGCGGCCATGGCTCACGGGCCCAGCTGCTCCGCGGCATGTGGGATCTTCCCAGACCGGGGCACGAACCCGTGTCCCCTGCATCGGCAGGCAGACTCTCAACCACTGCGCTACCAGGGAAGCCCCAGTAGGAAATTATTTTGACAGCAGGCTTTATAGGGAAAAGTATGTTTGAAATATGCTGGCCTAGTTGTTCTTTTTCAGTGCCTTATAGCACTTTTATTTTTAGACTTCTTCCTTACTGAGTATGCACTTGGCCTCTGAAATTTATTATATTGTGTGTATAAGTGCACATGTGTGTATGTAGTTTAAGGAAACTGAAAATATGTGAGACACAAATCTCAGAGTGAAGACCTAAAGTCTCGCAGGTTGCGGAATCTAATTGATCTGTATGGTTTGCAGGATAAGATCACTTGGGATCAGTTTTAGGATGATCCATGGCAACTAAGTAAATCCCCTATTACTAAGTCACCAGGATTAATGCACCTAATCTGCCTTATAATCAAGTTACTCCCAGTTCTCCAGACAGTGTACTAGAAAGGAAAAGTTCTAAAGTATGATGGGCATGAAGACAATCTCACTGTCACTGGTCCACAAATTCTATTCTTTCTCCCACACCAGCACCTTTGGATCAGGACAAAGAAGTTTGGAAGGAGGGAGGCCTTAGCTCTATAGCAGTTGAAGTGTTGTATAGCTAAGGCTTCTGAATATGAGAAAGGGCACAAAGCACTAATGTTTTTAAGACCAAACACAGAAAGTTACATTGGCAGTGACAGTTGTAAGGGAAATGCTAAATATTCACATCCACAGTGGCAGAAAATGTGCCTAGACATTGGGCCAGAGCAGTGCAGCAGCCATGCCACTGCATATGGTAGGAAACGTTTGCAGCTGAGGTGGCACCTAAACAGAACTGAAAGTGGTATAAACCCAGTCCTGCTGTTCAAACCTCACACAGGAATCCCCAGAACCCTTCATCTCCATCTGTGAAAGATTTAGAAAGGCTTGGATGTGAAGATTCCAGTTAGTTAGTGACATGCCAGAAAGTTTCCACTTAATTTATGCTCTTAGAATTATTGTGTACTTGCCACTTGTGCCCCGATTTTATCTGACCTAATTTGTAGTGGTGTAAGAAATACATTTTATATATGAACATCCAGATGTACTCAAAACATAAATTTATGAGTTTTTATTTATTTTAAAATTGCTATATATATTGTTTTCCTAGGTGATGAACTTCCTTCTGACATTTCATGGGAATCAGCTTACTCTGATCCTAACTTTAATATTAGTTGTCTCCCACTATCTTTTCTTGCTTTGACTGCCATCTGGCCAGATTTCTCTAGATCTCAGCCAATCCTCTTGACTTTGATCTATTTAAAAAGACCTTTCAGCTCTAGCACATGTCCATCCCTCCTGGCCCATGCCTGGTGGGCCATCTTCACCATGCTTCCCTTAAGGGACAAAGGATTAGAAACTTATGATGCTGATTTTACTTCTCATTGTCAAATGAGGCTGAGTAGGATTCTTCCTGTCTTCTCCAAAGTGTGACCCAAGTAGAGGACCCAAGTGTGAGCTCTCATGAGGGATCGTGGGAATACTGTGAATGTTATTGGAGAAGATTATTTCCCTTTCCAAAGCCAAGGGAATGGCTTTTTAAGAATGAGGTGGATGGACCTAGAGTCTGTCATATAGAGTGAAGTAAGTCAGAAAGAGAAAACCAATACCGTATGCTAACACATATATATGGAATCTAAAAAATAAGTGGTTCTGATGAACCTACTGATGAACCTAGGAACAGGACAGGAATAAAGACGTAGACATAGAGAATGGACTTGAGGACACGGGGAGGGGGAAGGATAAGCTGGGATGAAGTGAGAGTGTAGCATTGATATTTATATACTACCAAATGTAAAATAGATAGCTAGTGGGAAGCAGCCACATAGCACAGGGAGATCAGCTTGGTGCTTTGTGACCACCTAGAGGGTGGGATAGGGAGCTTGGGAGGGAGATGCAAGAGGGTGGGGATATGGGGATATATGTATATGTATAGCTGATTCACTTTGTTATACAGAAGAAACTAGCACAACATTGTAAAGCAATTATACTCCAATAAAGATGTTTAAAAAAGTCTCCAAAAGAAAGGAAGAGAGAATTTTGTTCTCCAATGGCTGTCTGCTTAGACCCCTCACTTGCCTTTGTGCTCCTTTACTACACAGGCAGACAGAGAGAATTAGAAAGAAATGACAGAGCTAAGAAGGCGGGAGCTGAGTGGGGCTGCTTGTCCCTGGCCATTTGGCAATGTCGGCTGAAGAGAAAGAAGGGCTGAAGAGAAAGAAGGAAGAGACTTTGGGATAGACTGATGCTGGTGGGGGAAGAGTTGTCTTGGAACAGGTCTAACCGGAGCCTTGTCTCTGACATTAGGAAATTGGGCCATTGAACACCACCTTGAAAGGGATTCTTAATACCCGATAGGTGTGGTTCCCAAGAGAGCCAACATTTAGGTAACTGTGACATAGCAAATAAGTGTAGCCAGTTTCAGTTATCCAGGGAAACAACAATAATCACCTCAACCAGATTGCCACCGCTCCCAGTTAAGTCAAGGAACACTCTCATTTTCCCTCTCTATTCCTCCTTCCAACTCAAATAACTAGCACTAGAAAAGGGAGGAAGGGAGTGTGTAAATAGTGATAATGTCATATCGTCCCTCTCCCTGCTCCTTCAAAGCACTAAAGCCACAAGAGATTTTACCTGGCATAGTGGGAGGCAGAAAGTTTGAAACTAGTTTAATGTGAAAATTTTTCAAAATAATGGGACAGCATATTAAGTATGGAAATGAAACTCTTCTTGGCTTCCCTGGTGGCGCAGTGGTTGAGAGTCCGCCTGCCGATGCAGGGGACACGGGTTCGTGCCCTGGTCCGGGAGGATCCCACATGCTGCAGAGCGGCTAGGCCCGTGAGCCATGGCCGCTGAGCCTGCGCGTCTGGAGCCTGTGCTCTGCAACGGGAGAGGCCACAACAGTGAGAGGCCCACATAGCGCAAAACAAAACAGAACAAAACAAAACTCTTCTAATTACTGAGAAATGACTATAAATTTAATGACAATTTCAAAGTATTAAGAGACTCACTACATAGTATTTGCATAAATGAAGTTGTTACACGTTGATATTATCAAAAGTTGATATTTCTTCATAAACTCTCTATACTAGTTAAATGACCCTGGACATTCACTTACACTTTTTGAATTTCAGAGTTGAAAGCATGACTTTAAATTTAGACAGCCAAAGTTATAAGCAATGGAAATCCATTAGGATAGCAAAGAGCTGACAGGGTAGAAATTTTTTTCCTTCTGCCTTCAATCAGTAGAGAAGAAAAAGGGCTCCACCACACAGATTTGAAGGTCAGTGTTGTATGGGAAAAAGCCTTAGCTGAACTTAGGACAGAAGGAGAACACTGAAGGAAGACCTGTCTTAGGCAATAGGAGGTAGGAAATGACATTAAATGGCCAGAGCTGTATAAGACAGGTCACAAACAGGGAAGAGAGGGATATGATAAGCCTAAAGCCAAATGTCAAAGCAGAACAAGCTTTAGAATTAAGAATATCAGAGACACAAGGCTTTGGAGACCCATAAGACAATTATATTGAAATATTTCTGAGGCATGTGTTAACTTCACTGAACAAATATCAATGAGTGTCAAACTCGCTAATTAACGTGACTATAAAAGTGAACATGATACGGTAAAATCCTGCCCTTGCATTGCTTATAACCTAGAGAAAGAAAGATTCTGATGTTCCTTCTCTCCAAATTCTTGCCAATAAAAGTATTTTATAAACATATATTACTAAAGTATTTCTGATTCTCTCAATGTAGTTTATTTTAAACAATTTCATTCCAACTTGCTTTTTTCATCTTTTTAAGAGTTAAATATATCAAAATCCTTGTCACTGCAGTAATGGTTTTTACAGGTAACCAATCTAGACAGAGTCAAGGCTGAGACTCACTTAGAAAACTAGAGCTGTATGTGGAGGCTACCTGATTTTGTCTATTCTGGATCATAGAAAACTGACTGCAACAATCAGGCAGAGTTGGTCTGGCCAAGGTTGAGAAATTTAAGCATTCCAAAGGCATTCATTAACTTGAGGATTGTTCAGTATGGACTATAAATTGATAATTACATCTGTCCAGACTCTAGGAGTGGAAGAGAATAGTAACTATGTCCCTTTGGATACACCCTTCAGTGAGGTTCTGATTTCTGTTCCACAAAGTACGTGATGAGAGCTCTAATCAGGGAGGAAGTATAAGGGTTGCATTTCTGTAAAGCTTTGGTTAGGTTACCTTTTCTCTCTGGAAATGCCCATTGCATTATTTCTCTTCTGATTTCCACAATGTTCTATTCTGGCATGTAGGAGTCTTATTACTACTTGAAGACAACTTTTGATTCTTACCTTTACATTTATTCAAAATAACATCCTTTAAGTACAAAGTTTTGCATTGTACAGCAAACTTCAAAATCTTAGTTGATTTTGAAAAATCTTAGTTGATTGCTTTACTTTTACTGGGAACGGCTGCAGGCACTGCCTCTCTCTAATTTAGTTACACATGCTCTCTGTACTCTATTGTTACTTACTTTTGTCCTGCCACAATCATCATAAGGGCTCTTTGACACAGAGTCATTTGCAACTAGAGTTCCTTGCTGAAAACAGATTCGCAGTGAACATGTGCATTGCCTTCTTTGCATATGCCTCTCGGATCACTTTTTCAGTCCGGAGACATTCATTCATCCAGTAGTCATGAATATTGGCTGCAGATGGTTCATTATTCGTTCACTTTGGAAATTACCCTCAGCCTGAGGAAGCTGACTCTCCCAAGGTCATGCACATTGCTGCAGTCAGTTTGCATTCAATGATTGGTGCATGCAGTCTGGAGGGCCTGGAACTATTACTTAATTGGGGACAGTTCTGAAGGGCCAACCCATTCCATAGATGGGCACAGGGCTGGTTGAGACCTCTTTGCATCTGCATCACATTCCAATTCTCTCTCTCTCCTGAATGCAAAGTCCTGTCTTAGATATTGTTTCTGAGGATGCCTACCTAAGTCAGTGGGTGCCAAGAGTGATCCTAAAGAGTGAACTGTAAAATGGGATATTAGGACTGGTTTACCTGCTGGTTGGCCAGCATCATGACTCCTATTACTGGTAGTAGGGGGAGTACTAATAAGCCCTGGTACGCTATAGCAGTGCAATTACTGAACTTTTTACCAGTGGTAAACAAGTGGAAAGTATGTGTTTACTTTCCATTGGACAATACAATGTCTCAGGCATTTAAAAAGTAAACAGGAAATAGATATTATAATATATGGGATTAGATGACTCTTGCTGGGTTGAATCAATGTATTGGAAAAAGACAATGGTAGATGTGCTTGATCATTGTTTTAAGGCTATGTATGAAAGTCACAGTGACTCCTTGGAAATATATAAAAAGACTCACTTTCTAATACTATAGAGCAGAAAAAAGGTGAAGAACAGGCTCAGGATTGAATTAGAAAGCTAGAGGAATCCCAACAAGTCAACCATGCTATGATCTGGGCTTTG
>NW_006795112.1:197371-283417 GCF_000442215.2 Lipotes vexillifer | reverse complement strand
GAAAGAGTAGAACCCTGAGATTAAGGATGTTAATGTCTGGGTCAGTGGTTTCTAGAACCTTGACACCGGAGATCACCTACAACTCTTTGGGCATTCAGAAATGTTCCACTCCTCTTTGTCAACGACTAGCATTTTATCTATGCATAATGATGATGCAGACACCTTTGCTTGCAAGACAACACATGCCTTCCTCAGGCTATACTCCCACTTCTGCTGCTTGCCAGAAGACTTTTAACTAGGGTCAGATTACAGGATAAATTGGCTGGGGAAGTTTCTGCTAAAGGAGAAAAAATGACTAAGTGCCAAGAAACTGCAGGACCTAGCCAAGATTACAGTCAGCAACCTGGAAAGTACCTGTGAAATTGGATCTGAGGGTGCTGAATCCAGAAGCGCAGCCTAAAATACTGATTTAAAAGAGAGTTTCTTCATATGGGAACACAACCCTGTAACATAGAATTTAACACTTTTTCAGGGAAATTGAGAGATGATGCTGATATATTATAGGTTGGCCTGTGAAAGTTTGGAAAAAGTGTTTGCCCTCACTAAATAAAGACAAATGAAGAGATTCCCTGGCAAACAGCAGGAAAAGGTAAAATGCTCACCAACATAAGCAATTAGAGTGTGTATAGTACATAAATCTGCAAAACCTTATGGGAACCCTGAGTACAATTCGCTTAGCAAAGTGCTAAGGAATATGGGAGTGAGGAGTGCACCAGCAGTGTAAATATCTGTGATGGCTATCCTCTGTAGGCTAGGAATGATTTTAAAATATGATGTTATCTGATTGAAAGGAAGGTGATGGAATGCCAGATGAATAGAGACCATGTGGCAGGCTTTAATTGTCAGGAGAAAGATGAGTGAAATTACTGAAATATGTGTCAAAGTCAGAGTAGAAGTCAGGGACCAGACCAACCATCTCTACAGTGATTTTTAATAGAACACAATGCTGGGACTTCCCTGGTGGTCCAGTGGCTAATACTCCATGCTCCCAGTGCAGGGGGCCCAGGTTCGATCCCTGGTCAGGGAACTTAGATCCCACATGCCGCAACTAAGAGTTCACATGCCGCAACTAAGAGTTCACATGCCGCAACTAAAGGTCCCACATGCCGCAACTAAAGGTCCCACATGCCACAGCTAAGACCCAGCACAGCCAAATAAAATATAAATATATAAATAAATATTTTTTAAAAATAGAACACAGTGCTCCTGGGAATAAGCTATATGGGCAGTCAACAATGATGTTGCTTGATTTATAAAAGGAAACAAAATAAACAGTATCCATGGTAGTTCAACTTGAATTGGTTTACAGACCCCAAACCCACAAACTGAATGCGAGGCTGGGTCTCTAACACCCGGTAACATCATAAGTATGTAATGATTCCCCCATTTTTGCCCCGTGGTTACTCAGTAACCATGCCCTGGGAGTATATGGTGGTGAGATAATAGATAATAAAATAAACATGGTTTATTTTACTCTGGTTCCACTTGTTCCACAGAAGCACCTGTTAGTAATTTCCCAAGTCTCCCAAAATATAATTAAAATGTACATCCTTGTTAGTTGGCATGTTATTGTTGCATGTAACAAATTATCCCAAAATTTAGTGATTAAAGTAAACATTTTATTTTTCGCATGTTTCGTGGGTCAGGCATTCAGGAAGAGCTCAGCTGGGCAGTTCTTTCTTAGGACTTCTCATGCTGGTGCAGTTAGATGTTGGTTGAGGCTGCAATCATCTAAAGGCTCAGCTGGATTAGATATCCAAGCTGGCTCACTTGCCTGGATAGCAAGTGATGCTAGCTCTTGGCTAAGAGCTCAGCTGAGGCTATCATCTAGAGTAGTGCGCTCTGACTCTCTAGCCTGGTATTCTCAGGGTATTTGGACTTCTTACATGGTAGATGGTTTCTACCAGAGCAAGCATCCCATGGGGAGCAGGTTAGACAATGCCTGTCTTTTTCTGAGCTAGCCCTTAAAGACAATATAATATCACTTCCACTGTCTTCTCTTGGTCAAATTAGTCACAAACTACTGAGATTTAAAAGTGAGAGAATGGGAAGAGTGTGAAAGAATTTTTTTTTTTTTTTTTTTCGGTACGCGGGCCTCTCACTGTTGTGGCCTCTCCCGATGCGGAGCACAGGCTCCGGATGCGCAGGCTCAGCGGCCATGGCTCACGGGCCCAACCGCTCCACAGCATGTGGCATCCTCCCGGACCAGGGCACGAATCCGTGTCCCCTGCATTGGCAGGCGGACTCTCAGCTACTGCGCCACCAGGGAAGCCCAGAATTTTGAAGCCATGTTATTAAAATTGCTATACTCTCCCATTGATTTCTTTGAGGTAAGAATTATAATGGAAAGGTCAAAGGAAGTTCCTGGAACTGTCCTTTCACAACTTGGTCACAGTAGTAAATCAAAACCTAGAGTCACGTCCTGGTGGGAAATAGCAGAGATCAGTGTCACCCTTAGAGTCTTAAAGCATGCAGAAGTTATAGTCTCTTTCATGTTCTTATTTAATTTACTAGTGTAGCCCCTATAAAAGCCAGATTGATCCTGAAATTTGAGAATGGGCTATCAGAAATTTACCTAAAGGGTAACTCCAATTGCTTTTTTGTTGTTTAAGTGGTTAGAACACATTAGCATAACTTTAGGTATATGATATGTAGTCATTATCTGAAGAAAATATCATATTAGGTATATGATATGTAGTCATTATCTGAAGAAAATATTCTTTTTCATTCCTATCAGGAAGGTGAGTCAGAGGCAGTTGACATTCACATGGAATGAACAAGAGTATATATTAATGATTTTGCACTAGGGTATGTTAACTCTCCTTATGTCTATTATACTATAGTCCAAAGGGGCCAGAATTCGATAGATATTCTGTAGAATACATGGTTGGCATTGTGTTAGTTGGACGTGATGAGTGAGAAGTAGCATGTTAGCAACTTTGGCAAACATCATGTAGTCAAGAAGGTAGGAGTTTAAAACCTCTGAAGATTTAGGAGCTACCCATATTAGTGAAGTGGACTGGAATGTGCCAAAATATAACCATGATTCAGAAAGAACAAGTTATTTTTGTTTTTATTTCTATTGCTTTGAGAGACTGACCTAAGAAAATATTGCTACAATTTATGTCAGAGAATGTTTTGCCTATGGTCTCTTCTAGGAGTTTAATGGTGTCATGTCTTATGTTTAAGTCTCTAAGTCATTTTGAGTTTATTTTTGTGTGTAGTGTGAGGGTGTGTTCTAACTTCATTGATTTACATGTGGCTGTCCAACTTTACCAGCACCACTTGCTGAAGAGACTGTCTTTTTCCTATTGTATATTCTTGCCTCCTTTGTCAAAGATTAATTGACTGTAGCTATGTGGGTTTATTTCTGGGCTGTCTGTTCTGTTCCATTGATCTATATGTCTGTGTTTGTGCCGATACCATGCTATTTTGATTCCTGTAGCTTTGTAGTATTGTCTGAAGTCTAGGAGGGTTATGCCTCCTGCTTTGTTCTTTTTTCTTCAGGATTGCTTTGGCAGTTCAGGGTCTTTTATGCTTCCATGTGAATTTTAGAATTATTTGTTCTAGTTCTTTGAAAAAGGTCATGGGTAATTTGGTAGGGCTTACATTAAATCTGTAGATTGCTTTGGGTAGTATGGCCATTTTAACACTATTAATTCTTCCAACCCAAAAGCATAGAATATCTTTCCGTTTCTTTGAATCCTCTTCAGTTTCCTTTATTTATGTTTTATAGTCCTCAGTGTATAAGTCTTTCACCTCCTTGGTCAGATTTATTCCTAAATATTTTATTTTTGGGTGTGTGAGTTTAAAAGGTATTGTTTTTTACATTCCCTTTCTGATATTTCACTGTTGGTGAAGAAGTTATCTTCTTGAAACTCCTGTTTCCTGGGAGCAGAGACACAAGAGGCTTGTTTCATATTGCCAAGAGAATGGGAAGTTTATTTGGATGCACCGTAGGTCACCTGCAAGAACTTGTCAGCTTTCAGCCTCCTGGTCTTGAATGGAGCATCCCGACAAGAGTTAGCATTTTCTTCTATTAAAATCTGCTCAGTCCCTTGGTTTCTCAGTACTATCGGACAAAGACTGCTTTGAAGCCCCCCAGGTCATGGCTGACTCCTGCTATGTCCTCAACTCTTGGCCACCCCCCAACCCAGCACCTACTTGGTGTCGCTGCCTGTGTGTTGTTGCTCTCCAGAGTTCTCTACCCCTCAACTGCCTCCTCTCTCTGCATCCACGTTTATTTATTTATTTTTAACATCTTTATTGGAGTATAATTGCTTTACAGTGTTGTGTTAGTTTCTGCTGTATAACAAAGTGAATCAGATATACATATATCCCCATATCTCCTCCCTCTTGCGTTTCCCTCCCACCCTCCCTATCCCACCCCTCTAGGTGGTCACAAAGCACTGAGCTGATCTCCCTGTGCTATGCAGCTGCTTCCCATTAGCTATCTTTACATTTGGTAGTGTATATATGTCAATGCTACTCTCTCACTTCATCCCAGCTTACCCTTCCCCCTCCCTGTGTCCTCAAGTCCATTCTCTTTGTCTGTGTCTTTAAATGGGACCTAATCAAACTTATAAGCTTTTGTACAGCAAGGAAACCATAAACAAAACGAAAAGACAACCTACAGAACAGGGGAAAATATTTGCACATGATGCAACCATCAAGGGCTTAATTTCTAAAGTATACAAACAGCTCATACAACTCAACAACAACAACAACAAAAAACCCAATCAAAAAATGGGCAGAAGACCTAAATAGACATTTCTCCAAAGAAGACATACAGATGGCCAATAGGCACATGAAAAGATGTTCAATATCGCTAATTATTAGAGAAATGGAATTCAAAACTTCAGTGAGGTACCACCTCACATCAGTCAAAATGGACATCATTAAAACGTCTTACAAATAACAAATGATGGAGAGGATGTGGAGAAAAGAGAGCCCTCATACACTATTGGTGGGTGCCTCTATGGAGAACAGTATGGAGGTGCCTCAGAAAACTAAAAATAGAGTTACTATATGTTGCAGCAATCCCACTCCTGGGCATATATCCAGACAAAACTATAATTCAAAAAGATACATGCACCCCTATGTTCATAGCAGCACTATTCACAATAGCCAATACATGGAAACAACCTAAATGGCCATTGACAGATGAATGGATAAAGAAGATGTGGTACCTTGAGGACACGGGGAGGGGGAAGGGTAAACTCGGATGAAATGAGAGAGCAGCATTGACATATATACACTACCAAATGTAAAACAGCTAGTGGGAAGCAGCTGCCTAGCACAAGGAGATCAGCCCGGTGCTTTGTGACCACCTAGAGGGGTGGGATATGGAGAATGGGAGGGAGGTGAAAGAAGGAGGGGATATGAGGCCATATATATATATATATATATATATATATATATATATATATATATATACACATATAGGTGATTCACTTTGTTATACAGCAGAAACTAACACAACATTGTTAAGCAATTACACTCCAATAAAGATGTTTAAAAAAAAAAAGAACAAGTTATTGTAGCTAGTACATCCCATCACTAAGGAAGAAACAGGGCCCTTGTTTGGCTTCTGAGATTATGAAGACAGCATATTTCACACTTGGGAATACTGCTTTTACTCATTGAGTTGGTGACACAGAAGCCAGCTTTGGATAAGGGGCTATGCAAGAAACAGGGTTGTAGCAGGCCCACTCTATAATATAACAACAGTGCAAGAAGACTTGCTTGGGCCATGTAACTCAGCAGACTCAAACTATGGCCCTCAGGCCAAATCATGCCAGCTCTCTATTTTTGTAAATAAAGTTTTGCTTGAACACAGCAGTGCCCATATGTTTACATCTTGTCTTCAGCTGCTTTCACACTGTGTGGCAGGGTTGAGTATAGGCGGTTCTTGCTTTGCATGGTTCTGATGTGCACAAATTTTAACTAAACCAATTTAGTTAGATAACACAAATCTCTCAAGAACATGGTTCAAGTTTTAGTTACCATGGTACATTAACTGTAATTACATAAATCACAGACTTTGCTGCTAGCTCTTTGGTCCCCACATCAATATGTAAATAAAAAACGTATATCATAATCAGTAACCAGTCAGCATCAACTGTTCAGTACACACAGAGACAAAAAGTATGTCGTGCTGCTTTCCTGTTTCCTAGTGATGAATTCATGTGATAGTTTAAAAAATGTAAAGCAAATATACTCCAGTAAAAATTTTTTAAAAATGGATAATTGGAAGATGTCTCAGATGCTGGCAAAATCTTTACAATAGGCAGACTCTTGGAGACATTTTATGACTGGGTTCTTTGTGACCATTTGTTTTTTTTAGATTCCATGTATATGTGTTAGCATATGGTATTTGTTTTTCTCTTTCTGACTTACTTCACTCTGTATGACAGACTCTGGGTCCACCCATCTCACTACAAATAACTCAATTTCGTTTCTTTTTATGGCTGAGTAATATTCCATTGTATATATGTGCCACATCTTCTTTATCCATTCATCTATTGATGGGCACTTAGGTTGCTTCCATGCAGGACAGTTCTTTTAAACTTGCTTTTTGGTAAATCTGTCTAGTTTAATAAAAGCAACTACATTTTACTTGTACAAATGTTCTGAGATGGAAAGATTTATGTTTTCCCTATTTTGCTTACACATCTTTAACAAAGTTCATTTTATACACATATTAAGACATTGTGAGTGATTTTTAAAGTAGAACAATATTCACTTCACAGAGCAGAATTTTTTGTTAGCTGTTGTTTTTGATTATTTTGGGATAATTAATTATGTATGGATTTGCATTATTATTTTGGAATTTTAATGAACATCAGAAGTGATGATATTAAATAGCTTTACTAAACCTGCTGTATAAAAATAAGTAAATGAATAGGTAGGTGCAAAGCAGTCTTTGATCTAGGCCTAACTGAGCTTTACTACTGGGATGATATTTTCAGAGAACTCTATCAGATGCCTTATTTTTGGAGATTTTTCCATTTTCTCTAGTGGTAGTCTGAACTATTATTCCCAGCCATGTGTGAGCTTTGGAAATTTTTCAGCCTCCTCTTTTCTGGTAGGTTTTCCCCCAATCTTGTGTGATTTCTTTTAACACATACATTGATTAGTGCTCATCCTGAGAATTGAGGGGTTCCTGTTCAGATCTTGTTACATTTCCCTCTGTTCAACAACCTCTCTCCATTATTGTGCCACAAATTATAGCCACTGTGACCTCCGTAAACTTTGAACTGTCTTCTCATGTTAGTGACCACCATGTTCTCTGTAGGTTTTCTCTCCTTGCACTACAGCCCTGAAACTGCCTCTAGGCAGGAAGCTGAGGCAATCAGAGGGTTCACTTCATCTGTTTCTTTTCACTCAGGTGAAGAGACTATCCTGTGCTATCTGTTGCCTGATATCTGAACAACGTTGTTTCTAATATTTTATCTGATTTTTCTGTTGTTTGAGGCATGGACATAAATCCTTTTATTTCATTCAGACCTTAAATGAAAATTAATAATTATCATTTGATTGATTTGTCTCTGTATTCAGCAGACGAATAGTATAGTGATACTAGTAGTATTCAGATACTATTTTGAAGAGGTTCAGAAATTCTTATTGATACAGAGAATGCAGAAAAAAATGTGCCCCAGAAAACTTTGTGAACATTGAGTAGAGAACCGTGAAATAAATAAAAAGTTGAAAAATAGGTTAGTAAATATTTGCACGGATAATTTATCAGCTTGTCACTTGGCAAAATTTTGGATTCGATATTAAGAAGTGCTTTTTGAGAGTAGAGATTATTAAGAAATAATTTAAGTTATTAAGGTAAGTTATTCTAATGTTATTTTTACCCTAGAAATCATTAACTAAGGAAGAAACTTTCTTCCATAAATGCTTTGAATAAAGTTTTCTGGAATAACAGGGCTGAAACAGGATAGCTGAATTTTTTGAAGTTCTGGGGGTTTTTTTTTGCGGTACACAGGCCTCTCTCTGTTGTGGCCTCTCCCGTTGTGGAGCACAGGCTCTGGACACGCAGGCTCAGCGGCCATGGCTCACGGGCCCAGCCGCTCCGCAGCATGTGGGATCCTCCCGGACCGGGGCACGAACCCGTGTCCCCTGCATCAGCAGGCGGACTCTCAACCACTGCGCCACCAGGGAAGCCCCGAAGTTCTGTATTTTTGTAATGTGCTTCTCTCTCACTCATCAAAGAATGTTTAATCAGCTAATTTCTGTTTTCACTGATGAGCCCTCACTGTGCTTGGCTCACTAAATAATCCAGTCACCATCTACACTTTAAGAATGACAAATAATGACACATTATTCTTCTTCTCCAGGATTCCCTGTTCATCATGGTCTTCTTAATGAAAAAGATAACTTATATATCTAGGTTTAACATGATATAAAATTTCAGTGAAAATGAATATTTTACATTATTGAAACTTGCTTCTCTGTTTACCCACACTCAATAATGTTAAGAAGTTCTGTTTTGCATCTTTTTCATCTTAAACACTTTCTTCTTAAACAGTTTAATATTTGATATTTGTGATATCAGAGTTACCCATTTTTGAATACCAAAAATTGTATAATAGTCTCACAAGCAGTATTTGGGGTTCTTGATTCCATTCCAGATGGCTAAGATTGCAGAAATTTGGTTTCTGGATGAATGTCAAGTTACTATCTAGGTGAATGCCTATGAAACTATCAGGGGAACTAAAGATGATATTAAAAGTCATATTCATTGGGGCTTCCCTGGTGGCGCAGTGGTTGAGAGTCCGCCTGCCGATGCAGGGGACGCGGGGTCGTGCCCTGGTCCTGGAAGACCCCACAGGCCGCGGAGCGGCTGGGCCCGTGAGCCATGGCCGCTGGGCCTGCGCGTCCGGAGTCTGTGCTCCGCAGCGGGAGAGGCCAAAAAAAAAAAAAAAAGTCATATTCATTAATAAATGTGTTAAATATTTATTGAGTTCTTACTATGTTTCAGAGACTGTACATCTGAGTACGTAGTGATAAATGTAAATGTTAATTATAAATATTTAGGCTTAGTTAACATTAACACCCTTTTTCCTTGCATTTAATTTTCTATAATGGGTCAGCTACATTTTATAATATTTAATAGGTAGTAGTCAAATTGAATGTTTAGTCAGGAACTCTTTATCACTCTGATTTAACCCTATTTACTCCCCTAATTCCAAGTATAAATCATCAAAGCGCTTGTAGTGTGGTCTTGGACAGTTTTGAAAAGTAAGTTTAAATAGTGTTAGATTGTAGTTTTTTCAGTACGGTTTAAAAAAAAATTAGCACAGTTGATCTGACTGCAGCAGAAATGAAGCACCATTTTCATTTTCATAAAGTCCTAACTTTACATTGGCTCTGTGGATAGTGTTTGAATCCTCACATCACTACAAGAGTAATATTAATAAGTGAAGGTGATTTTTACACCCAGAGTAAAAGGGAAGACTCGGGAGAAGGTTCCTTCAGCAAACCCCCTTCTGCAGATGTGATCTGGTTTATAGTGGCAACTTGGCACTGAACATGTTTTATCATCAAGTCCCAAAAAAAATCTTGATAGAGCGTTTCTGCAAGTAGTTTCAGAGGATTATTTATGGCTCTTCAAGGATGCCAGATTGCCTCATTTTGAGGCAATTAAGACAGGAATTCAGGCAGCCGTTATTTGCATCTTTAGGAGAAAATCCATTAGCACAAGGCCAGGGGATCACTGGGGCCCAGAGATGCTACCTTGAATAATAATCTTGGACCCCAGTAAACTCTAGCTAGCAGAGCCAGTGACGCCTTTTAGAGCAGTCTGCATGTAGATGGGCACAGAAACAGAAGCTGAGAGTCTTTTAGGATGATAACTAATATATTTTTTATCAGGCAGACTGAAATGAGACTCCAGAGAGAACAACAGAAAAGACTGATCAGAGAATAAAATTGGTGACAAGAAGATTGGAAAGTAGGATTCATTGCAGAACATATAAATCATGGGGAAGCTTGTACATGGAGAGGCAGATAAACTCCAGAAATCCACATTTTGCTAGAGATTAGATTAATGAATTATCAGTTTGAATACTTAAATTCTTTAGTATTTTACCACATGTAGGAGAAGGCCAGGTGTTGACTAAAAAGAAAATGCCATCTCTGTCAGGAGGTTCAGCATCACAGTAAGAAATACCTGCACACAGATTTGGAATAAAACAGGAAGAATTTTTTCAAAAATGCATTTTTTAAAAATTAGCAGTCCTCGACCTCTGCGTTGGCAATTAACATACATAATGACTCACTTTCACAGTTGATATTGACACCGATATTCCTGCTTGTTGAAATAAAGATTTAGCTAATGTTAGATGAAATAGGACCAATGTATTTTAAGAGCCAAGGGCTAGGAGTTCTAGTAGGGATAAATGTGGTAAGGAGGAAAGGTGAAGTCAAGAGACCATTTTTCTTCTTTTTAAAAAATGTCCCCTGTTCTTCGTCTAGTCTTCTTATATGAAGTTCCCCAAATAAACGATTCCAAAATCCATTATGTTCAGGTACTGTGCTAGGCACTTGAAGTACGAAGATATTAAAAAGTTGGTCTTTTCCTCAAAAAGCTCATAAATGAGGAAACAGAAAAACAAACAGCGCAAGTTGTGTTTGATAAGCTCAATGCATGTCTTAGGTTTTTCTGCCAGCAATGAAAAGGTGAAATATGAGGTAATAACATCTCATTTCCTTCTCCATGAGCTAGAATACTTGTCTGAATAATCAGAATGCTAGAGAATTTCATCCATTCAAGCCCTCTAACCTGAATACAAATGCAGTAAAATGAAGCCTAAAATACTAGTGTTGTTTATTTCTAAGAATATTGGGGGAAAATGTGACAACTTACTAAGCTATTTATTTTAAAGACTATAAATACTTCTAATTAGGAATACTTACCTAAATCTCACCTACTGTAACAGGTTCTTTTCATGCTGTTCAAACTTCTTTTTTTTTTCTAAGGCAAAACTATCCACCCAACAGCAGCAAAACACTTGACTGGAGTTGTAACTTTGACTCGAATAGGATTCTATAAACAGGTTTTATGGTGCTTTCACTGACCTTTAAGATTGTAATAACAATTATATCAGTAGTGACAGAACACAGATAATAGTGGTTTTTGCATTTTGAGACAATGTAATATAAGCTATGTTTATATATACACATATGTGTTTATGTGTGTATGCACAATATATACTCATACTTAACTATGTGTATATAGGTATGCTTTTATTTTTGCTCTTTCTCTTCATTCATCAAAATGTAGAGGAGGAAGAGGGCTCCTGAGGGAAATGGTGAAGATGGAAGGAGCAAAAAAGGAAAGATCAGGGATAACTGAATTACAATGTGGAAACCTACCATTAAATATCAGATTGTGACTTGAGTGAAAAATAAACATTTGTTGCATAATACCTAGCCTGACAAATACAATCTTTTCATATCTTAATCAATATAAATGGTTTCCCCTTCTAATGTTTTGCATCAGTAATTATATTAAGGCTCATTAAGATTTCCATATTTAATATCCCTTTAAGTTTTTTCTAATATTTATATATTTTTATGTCTTTATTGATAGTAGTTCTGTAATTTTTAGTTATTCTTATAAACAGATTTTTGGTTTTTAGGAATCTGTGAGGCTCTGTCTTTTCTTTTTTTAACATCTTTATTGGAGTATAATTGCTTTACAAAGGTGTGTTACTTTCTGCTTTATAACAACATGAATCAGTCATACACACACACATGCTCCCACATCTCTTCCCTCCTACGTCTCCCTCCCTCCCACCCTCCCTATCCAACCCCTCTAGGTGGTCACAAAGCACCGAGCTGATCTCCCCGTGCCATGTGTCTGCTTCCCACCAGCTATCCATTCCACGCCTGGTAGTGTACATATGTCCATGCCACTCCCTTACCCCTTCACAGCCCACCCTTCCCCCTCCCCACATCCCCAAGTCCATTCTCTAGTAGGTCTGCGCCTTTATTCCCGTCTTGCCCCTAGGTTCTTCATGACCTTTTTTTTTTCCTTAGATTCCATATATATGCGTTGGCATACGGTATTTGTTTTTCTTTTCTGACTTCACTCTGTGTGACACAGTCTAGGTCCATCCACCTCACTACAAATAACTCAATTTCGTTTCTTTTTATGGCTGAGTAATATTCCATTGTATATATGTGCCACATCTTCTTTATCTATTCATCTGTTGATGGACACTTAAGTTGCTTCCATGTCCTGGCTATTGTAAATAGAGCTGCAATGAACATTTTGGTACATGACTCTTTTTGAATTATGACTTTCTCAGGGTATATGCCCAGTAGTGGGATTGCTGGGTCATATGGTAGTTCTATTTTTAGTTTTTTAAGGAACCTCCATACTGTTCTTCATAGTGGCTGTATCAATTTACATTCCCACCAACAGTGCAAGAGTGTTCCCTTTTCTCCACACCCTCTCCAGCATTTATTGTTTCTAAAGTTTTTGATGATGGCCGGTATAAGATGATATCTCATTGTAGTTTTGATTTACATCTCTCTAATGATTAATGATGTTGAGCATTCTTTCATGTGTTTGTTGGCAATCTGTATATCTTCTTTGGAGAAATGTCTATTTAGGTCTTCTGCCCATTTTTGGATTGGTTGTTTTTTGATATTGAGCTGCATGAGCTGCTTGTAAATTTTGGAGATTAATCCTTTGTCAGTTGATTCATTTGCAGATATTTTCTCCCATTCTGAGGGCTGTCTTTTGGCCTTGTTTATGGTTTCCTTTGCTGCGCAAAAGCTTTGAAGTTTCATTAGGTCCCATTTGTTTATTTTTGTTTTTATTTCCATTTCTCTAGGAGATGGGTCAAAAAAGATCTTGCTGTGATTTATGTCATAGAGTGTTCTGCCTATGTTTTCCTCTAAGAGTTTGATAGTTTCTGGCCTTACATTTAGGTCTTTAATCCATTTTGAGCTTATTTTTTGTGTATGGTGTTAGGGAGTGTTCTAATTTCATACTTTTACATGTACCTGTCCAGTTTTCCCAGCACCACTTATTGAAGAGGCTGTCTCTGTCTTTTTAGTATGACTTTAGACATATTTTCATTAATAAAATATTTACAATTACTTCTACTATATATATTGGTTTTCAGTTTTCCATGTTTTCTCATTATTCTCTCCTTTTCTGCCTTTGTTTGAATTTTTCAATTGTCTTTGTTTCATTCTTGATATTATAATGGTTTGTAAGATAGATATAGATATGTAGATATATATCTTTTAATTATTAGCTTTAGATATTTTAATCTACATAATAAAGCTAAAATAAGCAAAATGAAAAAAAAAATCAATCTTCTTTTTCCACTATTCCCTTCCATCCCCCAAACTATCATCTTCTATTTAATAAATTACTCTGGGATTTGAGTTATAGGATTGTATATATTTTTAATCAGATCAAACTTACTCATATTTAATGTGCTTTATTCCTTTGGGTTGAATTTTTTTTTTTGCATTTTTTCTTTTGAGCATGTTATCTTATAATTCTCACAGTTTAGGTACTTTTTAAAAAATAAAATATGAGTTCTTGCATGTTCTCTCCCTTAAATGATAATTTAAGATTTTATGTTCAAGATCATTTCCTCAAAATTCTGAAGAAATATGTTTACAGTCTTACAGGAAATACTGCCCAAAACAAGTCTGTTTTCAATGTCATTTAATTCTTTTAGTGTGTCTACATCTTAAAGTGATTTATTTTCTTAATTTTGGGAGTTCAGAAATTTTACCACAATGATGTGTCTAGTGATATATAATTGTGTATCTGTGTGTTTAAAATTCCTGCCACTCAATACATGGCAAGCCTTTTCAATTTAGTAATCTCATTATTCTTCAGTCCTACTTAAATTTTTTTCCCCATTTTTAAAGAACATTTGGCCCCTCCTTTTATCTCCTCAGATCTTCTGTAATATTTTTAAAACACAAATCTTAGGACTGCTGAGTCTCTCTTTGGTATTTTATTTCTTTCTTTTTTGTTTTTATTGTTTTAATGCATGGGCATCTTTCTCTATTCAAAAATTTAGCTCACTACTGTAGTCAATTATGATGTTAAGCATAGATTTTCAGAGTTTTGTTTGTTGATAGCAGTTTAAATTTGTACAATCACTGCTGCTGACAGAGCTTTGGCAATAATCATGATTTAAAGTATTACTCTGTTTGTCCTGTTAGGTCTGTTTCCTCAGATGTTAGTTTTTCTATTCTTTTGTGTCTCTTTTATATTGTTGGTTTTCCTCAAAGGGTTCAGAATTCTTGGTCATGTGATTAGGTTGTATTTGTGATGTCTGTTTATATCACCTTGAAACGCTTGCTTTGGGCTTCCATAAAGGGGTGGCAACAATATGAAACTTCTCTATCTCACAGAGCTATTATATGAAAGAAAAGAGAGTACACTTTTTTTTTTTTTTTTGCGGTATGTGGGCCTCTCACTGTCGTGGCCTCTCCTGTTGCGGAGCACAGGCTCTGGACGCGCCAGCTCAGCAGCCATGACTCACGGGCCCAGCCGCTCTGCGGCATGTGGCATCTTCCCGAACTGGGGCACGAACCCGTGTCCCCTGCATCGGCAGGCGGACTCTCAACCACTGTGCTACCAGGGAAGCCCAAGAGACTACACATTTTTAAATGCTTGGTACAATTAAAATAAACATGAGGCTTAATGGTAAGGAAAAAAACACTATTATCTTTAGTTTTTGTGTTATTTTATGCTAACAACTGCAGATTAAATTACCTTCCTATGTGGTTTTGAGTTCCATTTCTATGTCAGATAATTCCTTGAATACTTCATTTTTAAAAATATCTATAATGCTTAAGTTGTGACTTAAAACTCAGTAATATTAAAAAAAAAAACTATTCCTGAAAATGAACTTGGCCTACACTCATATAGAATCCATGCAGTTTAAAACAAGAAATTCAGCTATTTTTCTCCCTTATTTCTGCTTATGTTTTTATCATTAAGTCTATTTCCTTTAGAAATGGATTTTCATCTTTCATCTATGCTCAAAAATATCACATATTTCTAATATTTTTATTGAGGTCAATACAAAGCTTCAAATATGAGAAGAAAACCACCATTATGATCTTACAGTCACTGTTCAATAACCATTGTAAACAAAGAACAGACATACCTTTATGCAAAAAGATATATTTAGCATTGCCTTGACTGATAGCTGCAAGAATGCCACACTTCACTAAGTCTCGATTTGCATACAGGTAGCACAGTAACACCCATGCATACCATATATCTTCACAAGTGAAAAGTTACAAACCAAAGTTTAAAATACATTATACCACTTAAAATGGGAACTATATGCAACCAGATTGACTGTTAATATACTAAGTGTATTCTTGTTCCAGGAACATTTTTACTAAGCAAACAAAATACGCCTTTTGTAATGGGGATACAAAATTTAAAAGGAAGAGTTATTAATATGTTAACTGTATAACTCCTGTGATTTATGATGTAAAGATACCATGGAAACATTTGGGAGGAATAGCAATAAAAACTGGGAAAGTCACAAAAAGCTTTGGAGGGAAAGAAAACTTGAATTGATTCTTAAAATATGAGTATAGGATCTATATAAAATGAGATTTTATAGGAGAAGCTGATTTTTTCAAAATTCATCATGGGTCACTTAACCCATATTCCACAGTTATCCATGTCTTCCTATTCACTCTTCAATTTCTAACTCAATTCTTTTAAAAACACTCTTCTGTCTTCTTGACATCAACCACCAAACCAAACAACCTGTTGAATTCTGCTTGGCTTCTAGATAAGTCCATTTTAATATTTGGGAGTTTGTTTTAAATTTAAATGTTTTGCCTCCAACTCAAGGGAGAGGTTTTATCAAGAGGACTAATGAAGTACTGATCTCTGTCCAGTGCTAACCAGGATATGGGGATATCAATAGCAATGGGGAAGTGAACAACAGAAGCACTAAGAGCCAGGGACCCACAGCCCACGGGGAATTACAGGCTCAGGCAAACATGATCCAGAACAAATGGGAAAAAAAAAAGAATAAAACAGTGGAGCAAACATTAATCAATTAAGCAGCTGTCATCATGGAAAAAAGGAACTTTTCTTTTAGACTTGTTTGATAATCAGGCTCTGTCTGAGTGACGAGGCCTGTGTGTCTAACAGGGGTTCTACAGTTGCCATTGATATAACATAAAATAGAACAGATTAGAGCCAGGGTTCGAATAGCGATTTTACCACTTATTAACTGTGTAGATTTAGAAAACGATTCATCGAATCGGCTTACTTTTTCTAACTAACTATAATCTCATCAGATTGTTACGACGATCAAGTGGAATATTGAAAGTAAAGTATGTAATCTTTCCCTTCTCTTCTGACAAATAACATATAGAACGAGGACTAGGTTTATCAGGAGTCTCCTTCTACAGCCAGTAGCTTGCTGATTTATAGACGTGCTGAGCAAAATGCAAAACCTTGTGTTAGAGAAGCAAGGATGTAATAGGTACATAGAGTCTGGTTACAAAGAAATAGTATCTGGGCCGGATTGCTACATCATCCATTAAGGTACTGATAATTCCTTCTTAACTGATCCCAGACTTTTGTGGGTTTCACACTTCTGATTGAGGGATAAGAAAGTGCTTTAGAGACAAGCAGAGCAACACAGCACAAATAAAGAATACCTGCCTCACTCCCCCCACCTCTGCCCCAACTTGCTTGTACGGCTGATGATGCCTCTGTGGTTTTTGATCCTCTTTATTTAAAAGAATCTCAGCACCTCATCTTCCCCTGTTGCAGGCAGGAAAAAGATAAATTTTTGTTTACATATCATCTTAAGTAAATTAGTGTGTATAGGCATGATTTGTATAATTACAAACAGTTAGTAAATAGTGTAAATAGAGATCATGTCATAACTAGCAAACATAATTAAAGCACATAACAAGTCTAGAAAAACCTATATTTTTTGCAAGAAAAAAAGTTCATTAGATGAATTCCAAAATCATATCTTGGAACAAACTTGACATCAAGCATGTTGTACTTCATATTTAGGTAAAAATTGTTACAGCACAAGAATGTTTCTTGGGAACTTTTTTTGGTATGTATTTTAAATAATTTTATTTAAATCAAGGAAAATAAAATGTCAATAACATAAACTTTTTCACTTCTTTTCCTCCTATTCCCACATGAGGGAACTGTGATTCACTTACATTGTCTCTTTGAGGGAAGTATTATTTTTGGTTTCACCCTTTTTAGTGTCCTAATAGAAATTGCTTTTTTATATGTTTATCCTACACTGGCTTATGTTGCTATTAAAAATACGAATGCCAAATTTTTACACCTACAACAAGCTCTTTTGAGTATAGGAGACTTGTACTTTTTACATTCCTCAGGCTCACAGCCCCAAATATGCTGACTTCAAATATCTAGTAGTTGTGTTACCCAGCACAGTTCCGTGTGCTTGATGCACAGTAAGGCCAAACGATGTTGAAACGTTGGAGTCTGGAGCAGAGAAAGGTTTATTGCAGGGCCACGCAGGAGAGGGTTTGCTCATGCCTTAAAAACCCTGAACTCCTGGAAGGCTTTCAGCAAAGCCCGTTTATAGGAAAGGTGAGAGAGGGGCGTGGTTAGTTGTTGCAAAGCTCTTGGTGGAGGACCCCTTTGTTCTTGCAGCTGTCCATGTAGGTCAGGTCACAGTCAGGCCACGATGTTCCTGTAAACCTCCTTCAAAACAAATGCAATTTTTTATCTAAAGGTGTAGTAATACTTTTTTTTTAATTAATTAATCTATTTATTTATTTTTGGCTGTGTTGGGTCTTAGTTTCTGTGCGAGGGCATTCTCCAGTTGCGGGGAGCGGGGGCCACTCTTCATCGCGGTGCGCGGGCCTCTCACTGTCGCGGCCTCTCCCGCTGCGGGGCATAGGCTCGTGGCTCACGGGCCTAGCAGCTTTGCGGCACGTGGGATCCTCCCAGACCAGGGCTCAAACCCATGTCTCCTGCATTGGCAGGCAAATTCCCAACCACTGCGCCACCAGGGAAGCCCTAAAGGTGTCATATTCTTAAAGGTCATAGCCTTGAGAATTATACAATTCGGCTTGTATTATACAATACAATTAATTATACGACCGCGGCTTCTAACACTGAACAAATCCTGTGATCAAAGTGACATCATTACCCCTCATTTTACTTGTCCAGGGTCCCAAGGATCGACTTTCCCCCTCCAAGGTTTAGGCCCCGGCTGAGAAGGGGTCCTTGCGCAGGCCGGTCACCCTTGGCCAGGAGCACTCATCCAGCACCCAGTCTGGGTGCTCCCAGCAGTGCCCAGGCGCGGCTGAAGAGGCAGATCTCAGCTGGCAGCGCCCTCTGGGCCAGGTCCCCAAACTGCGGCCAGCCATCATCACCGAAGGAGCAGGACGTCCAGGATCCAGCTGGCCCTCAGGCTGCTCTGCACACCCCAACAGGTGACGGGTCACAAGCACAGCGACCCAGGGTGACCGCCGCCTGGCGCACTGCAATGCTGACCACTGGTGGAGGGGGACCATTAAGGGCCGCGGGCTGAGGGCCACGGGCTAACGCTGCTCTCGCCCCGCCCCCATTACAGTTGCGGAGTCAGTTTTTTAAAGGTGAGTAAAATGTGTAAACTAGTAATAATTATTTAAGTAAGTTTAATTTGTTTCAATAGATACAACTGGTATAATCAAAGGATAATAATGTTCAGCATTTTAGAGTTTAGAAAAATATTTTCTTTCACATTACTTCTTTGGGTCTCATATCAGCCTCCCGAGGCAATTATTTATAGTTGAGGGCAGAGACTCCAAGAAGTTAGCGACAACGTAAAGTTACAGCCTGTCACTTGGAATGCGACTGGTAGATGTATAAATTAAATCCGGGAATTTTAGCTGTTAAATATCTAAAAACCTGAATCCATTTAATTTGCAGATTAGATGTATTTTTTGAAAATATATAAAATTGCATTTATAAAAAAGCTAGTCTAACTAGTGTTATGAATAATAGATGCATCTTTGAAATACTCATTCCAAAAAACATACAAATTTGATTCTCATTATTCACTATAGTTATGTTCTACAAAGTTGCTGCAAACACTGAATTAACAAATATTGAATCATTGCTCCTAGAAGAAATATAGGGTTAGATTCCTGCAAGCCTTGGCCACAGCATTTTTGCACACATAACCTTGTTTTTATGTGTGTGTTGTTTGACACCTTATTTAATACATACTGTTGATTCATTAACATTGAACTCACTATCAACAGCACTATAACACATGCCTCAACAAAGTTTATCTAAAACATGTGCTCTTCGTAAAGCACATCACAGCCTTTTTTTTTTTTTTTTTTCTTTCACAGCCTTTTTAAATTCAGAACACAGGCAGTACTTCAACACTGCTTGGGGGCCATTTTAAACAGAGACATCACCAACAAAAAGCCAAAAAACATGGCATTAAATAGTCCACAAAACATATACTTGTTATGGTACAATAGCCAAAACAACCTTCTCCTTGTTCCACCTACGCTGGGAAAGTGTGTGTTGAGGAACTCCTATTTCTTACCTGTACATATTCATGCCTTTAAACTATTGTGAAAGTAGTATGAGTATTGATTTTGGAGTTATAAATGCATTTTAGTCAGTAGGTAAATGTGCAAATACAGAATCCATGAATAATGAGGATTAAATATATTAAATTCCCAAACAAAAACACTGTGTTATGCATTAAGGATATGGAGATGAGTAACAATTATTGCTGATTTCGAAAGTTTTGAAGTCTACCTGGGAAGATGGGATATCAACAGATAATGACAGTTCAGTGTAGTTGTGCTCTTATGACTAGACAGTCAGGAAGGAGGAAACAACTCAATCTTTAGTTTGCATGTGACTATGTCTTTTATTCCTGTCTTTCAATATTATAACTTGGAGCAGTATGATCGTTTCCTACCACAATTTTTACTACTTTAGATTTATGAACCTCTTCCCCCTTGTTGATATGGAAGAAGTCTCAAAAAGCACTGCCTCAGGGCTTCCCTGGTGGCGCAGTGGTTGCGAGTCCGCCTGCCGATGCAGGGGACACGGGTTCGCACCCCGGTCCGGGAGGATCCCACATGCCGCGGAGCGGCTGGGCCTGTGAGCCATGGCTGCTGAGCCTGCGCATCCGGAGCCTGTGCTCCGCAACGGGAGAGGCCACAACAGTGAGAGGCCCGCGTACTGCAAAAAAAAAAAAAAGCACTGCCTCAGCATTCCTCTATTTTTTTAGGGATCAGCAAGGCAAATTAAGGCTTCATAGAAATTTGAACTTAGAAAAGTGAAACATTCCTTACATCTCTGTATTACCACTACTATTACATTTTGCCACTGAATTGTCTATAAATTGTACTAGAAAAAAATTCACCAATACCTTCTTTCTCCATGGAAGGCACCAATACCTTCCTTCTCCAACACCTTCTTTCTCTACACTACCACAATATTATTACTTCTCTTTTCTTCCTGGTCTCATCCAAATATGGCCTATCCATTTCCTAAAATTCCTCATTTAACTCAACTTGGAACTCAATTATATTTCTTTGGGTAACATAGTGCTTTTTAAAAAAAATTTTAAAAAGCATTTTTATGTTTTAGATCTGAGATCTAGTCCCTTAGGTATCAATACATTTTATACTTGTGTACATGGAAATCTATAATCTTAATTTTGTTTTCCAATTCTCTGGCCTGGGGCTGCACCCTGAAAAATAAAGTGCAATTATTTTGCAATGCTCCTTTTCTTTTTTCTTCATTTGGCATACCTCTTTTCCTCCAGGATCTTTTTGTTTGTTTGTTTTTTTGTTTCTTTCTTTGAGAATTGTTTTTCCCTCCAACTCATCCTTTATATTCTCTACCTCATGTACAACAAAATAACACCAACAGCCCTCATAACAATTTAAGACTCTGTTGTTTATGTAAATAAGACTCCTCCCTGATTATCTTCAGCAGAGCTCAGTCTTTTGCTGGGAACCTCTCATTAATTGAACCTTGCTCTTAATAGCAGTGCTTTTGATGGCAAAACATCCTTTAAACCCATTTGAGTGTGATGGAGAGTTAACTTTTAAGTTCCTACATGTTGGTTTGTTGTTTTAAAGTGCCAGTGCTTCCTATTAATCCAGTTAAAATTTCACAGTGAACCATGACTTCTTTTTGTCTGTCCCAGTTTTAAATTGCCTCACATATTATTGCTGTGTATATTATTTTTCTTACAAAAATATACACATTTGTCTATATCAGCATTGAAATTAGCTCTGTTTCCACTGCTCTAACGTAAATCCTCTCTGAGTTTGCATTCTCTGAATTTAAAATTGACCTTCAGCAGTTATTCAAAAAACTATTTATTTAGATGAACTTAAATATATACTTTCCATTCTCAAATGGTGAATCTTCAAAAGAACCTGCTGTGTTACCTTTTAAGACTATATGTATCTAAAGAACTTTTAATGTTACCCTCCTCAGCTACCTAACAGTACTGTCATTGATTTGATTGTTTTGATTACTTGTTTGATTGATTTGATTACTTGTTAAAATGGGATTCATTCTTGTCTTTTAATTGATATTTACATAAATTTTTAATTCAGTTTGATCTCCTGTGATCACCTCTGTGGCAAAGAACGAGATGATGCACTTTGTTGAAGTCTGTTCTGTAAAACCTCACAGGTTATTTACCAGTCCTAGCTCATTTAGAAAATTGCAAATTGTTCTAGGATATTTAGGCAGCAAAAATATATTAACATTTTATAGTTTTGTGTCATTAGAGGAAATAGAGCCTTTTGAAATATTATATTGTTAATCAGTTGATCTTTTCTCTCAATAATTAGTTCTTTCAGTTTACTTCTAAAATTACTGGAAGTGGTATTTTCAAGGTACTATAAAGTAAAAAATGACGTTTAAAAATAATAGATTTTTTCTTATCCTGAATTCAGTTCTCTCACTACTCTTGGTGACTAATTCATTGCTGCTATCATTTAAAACTTTGATCTTATAATTTTTAATGATTTAGAATTGAGATAATTAGAAAGTACATGATAATGACTAATTAGAATACGAACAGCACTATGCCTGAAGCACAAATAATGAGTGAGAAATGTGTTGAATTTTTTTTAATGTTTGGAATTATATTTCTATTTGAGAAATGCAATTATTTTCAATAGCAATTTTGTTCATACAAAGAAGTTTTAAAACAGGATTACAGCTTGAGACCTCCAAATTTGTTCAGATATGTTAAAATCTCACTTATGTCCTTTTAATTTTGATATATATAAACTGTGAATTTGAAACTGAGATTTTTGCCTATTTATAAAAAAGAACATGTGGGGTTACATTAAAATATGTATCTCATTTTTGAAATGTATTAGACAGCAAGCTACTTTATTATGGGCCAGTTGGTTGGCATTGGTAGGGCTACTCAGTGAGTATTCTGAAAGATATTTCACTTGAAAGATATTTTAAGAGTCATTAAAATTCTGACTCTTTACTTACCTTCTCACCAAATGACTTTGGGCTAAGGTATTTACAGCAGTCTTAATACATATTTATATAGAGAGATATTTTGGTAAAATTGTAATACTAAGGAATTTGGAAAGATTTTTGGATGAATTGTTGAGTGTTAATGAGTATGTTTTGGGTGTTGCAGGTTTGTTGTGATCATTCTTTTGCCACTAATTCCAACTTAAAGTTTTTTAATTAGGCAGATTTCTACTAGGTCCTTGTGGGCAAGAGCAAACTCACTGGAAGAGCTAACTCTATAAATTGTTCAAGTACCTCAGTTATTTCTAATTTAGGATTGCTCAACCTTCTAACTTTCTCATATAATATCTTTAGCTTTCTAACTCTGGTCAAGGTCATAAAATAAAACTCAAATTATCTGTTCTAGAAAAAAGAAAATGACACTCCAAGCTCCAGATAATATGATATAAATAGAATAAAATAGACCATTTATAAAATCTCTATAGCACATTGCAATAATCCATGAGAACATTTACTAAAACCTATGTTAAAAAAAAGTGTATGTAAAGACAATTTTCAAATAAGCTTTAATTATACAGCATGTGGTAGCTTTAGTTTGTCCAAATAGGAATCTCAAAATTAAGAGTATTTTCTGAATTGACCAGGTAACATTGGATTTTTATATCCCATTTCACTTGGAAAAGTGCCCACATTCCCTGAGTTGTGTGAACATGATGAATTTTCATTAAACTAAAAACAATGAAACACAGAATATATACTAGGGAGAAAACTGAGTAAGAAATGATGGCATCACCACCTTCTTCAATTTCTTGCCAAATACTAACTGAAAGAATATTTTTAAAAAGATGCCAAATCAAAGAGATTTTCTGTGCTAAGATGCTAGATCAAAGAGATTGTCTATGATATAACCATGGTCAAGAGCTATAACAAGGCTTATTGGAGGTTACTACATTTTCTTGGATACGATTTTCTTGGATTTGCCCTCTGAGTTATCAGAAATTTAATGTATGCATACTTAATGTGAAATTTTGAAGGTATGGCATGTCAGAGAGAGCCTATATTTAATATGCTGTCTAACCAGGCTCATTGTTGTAATGCACACAGGAAATCAGGTTGATAACTTGGCAGACAGGTTATCTCACATTCCAACACCAAGCTTTGAAATTTAGAGATCTAAAAAAGTAGCAATACATCATAGCAGTCAGTGCTGGAAAACAAGGAGGGATCCACAGAGGAACTATAAATATCAACAGAGTCCCTAAATAAAATTAATGCTATTTACTGGAAAAATAAAAGCTCTCTAAATTGATAAGAATCAATTTAAAATATTTGGATAGCATAATAACTGTAGAAAGAAAATTGAAAATGTGATTCAAATTTTGTAGCAAAACATATATAAGTCCCCAAAGGTTATGTGGCTGAGTTTTCCAAAACTTTAAAGGAATAGAAAATTCCCCTCTTATATAATCTCTTCCATAAAAATAAGGGAAGCTGTTTTATTGTAGGACATGTGCAACTTCAGCTTTATGAGTCAAAACCCAGTCACTATCACTCTATATATACTTTCACCATCAATAAATAAGAATTCTCATTTCATACTTACCCACCAACACTTGGTGTTACCATACATACTTATTTTTATAAAAGATGAAAATGTCATATCCTATTATTTTTATTTATTTATTTTTTTGCGGTAGGCGGGCATCTCACTGTTGGGGCCTCTCCCGTTGCAGAGCACAGGCTCCGGACGCGCAGGCTCAGCGGCCATGGCTCACGGGCCCAGCCGCTCTGCGGCATGTGGGATCTTCCCGGACCGGGGCACAAACCCGTGTTGCCTGCATCAGCAGGCGGGCTCTCAACCAGTGCACCACCAGGGAAGCCCCATATCCTATTATTTTAATTTATATTTTCCTAATTACCAGATTATCTGTTCATGTGATTATTAGTAATTACTTTTATAAACATGGCTAAATCTAAAATACAACAGTATATACACTATGGTTAGTGGAACATACATTGTATTTGTTGAGTAGGTACAAATACATATATAGCAATGGTAGTCACCAAATTCTGCATCATGACTATCTTCTGGGAGGGTTCAAGCTAGAGTGAGCTTTACCTAGAATTGAGGAGATGAGATTTCTGTTCAGTTATTTAATCTCTTCTCTCCTTACATCCATGAAAACAGTAAATTTAGCCATCCTATTGATTTGGGGCTGGGCAATGTGATTTGTTTTGGACAGTATAATATGGATGGAAGTTAAAGTATATTAACCCTTAAGAGAAACCCCATATTTCCACTCACATCTCTGGAGAAAGCTTCCATTTCTTCCATGAAAAGTAAATGTTCCAAGTAACTGCTGCCACTCAACCAAAGCCCAAAATTGGTACAGGTGGAATAGACCTAAACTTAACAGCAGCCTTTAGTAGAGCTGATGGAGCCATCTCTTAAATACATGAGCAAGAAATGCATTTTTATATAATGGTTCTACAAATCAATAGGGGAAAACATGACAAAGGAAATCAACAAATATATCACAGGAGACAACAAACAAATGAGCACCATAAGAAATATGCTGCTCAACTTTGCTAGGAAAATGCAGGAAAAAAAATCAAGGAAATTGTAATTAAAATGTCGAGCAAACCAGCATTTTTCTCTTATCAGGTTGGTAAAATTGATAACTTGATCAGATATAGTGTTAGTGTGGGTATGGAAATTGAGTACCATATGCCTTTGCTGAAAATAGTTAACATTAGGTTTTTTGGAACACAATTTGACAGTATCTCTTAAAAGAATGTGCAAACCTAAAGCCCTAGAATTTCCACTTCTAGGGATCTATCTTAGAAAAATTTCGTTCACATACATGGAGTCATGCAAAACTATATTTACTGTAGCAGTATTGGTGAGAACTTAAACATACCTTCCTGTTCCATTGTTAAACAATATTGAAAATTGGCAAAATAACTTAGGTACTTGTTCTAGGAAGATAAGACTAAGAAGAAACCATAATAACTTGCTTATCAATAATAACAGATTTGTTAACAAAATTTGCTTCCTCATCTCTCTCTGCCACCAGTCCAAAGGTATACGATACATATGAATTCTGCCCAGTCCCACCCAGTTCCTTACCATATAAGACTTTCTTTAAAAATCACCCTGCTCAGGTCTTAAAACCCTGATCCCCCTTTCTGGGACATTCCTAAACTCTGTCAGCTTGACATTCTCTCTTACTACAGTCAATCTAATCAACTTACCATTGCTTGGTTACAGATTTTCTTGGTGGTCCTTTGAGAGTTGAAAGTCAAAGTTTGAAATAGCAGTATCAAAAGGTCAGATTTCCTGGTTGAATTGATATATTGAATTCTTGTGAAAAGTAAATTAGTCAATTTGTTTAAGCCAATTAGGATAAGGGCACAGTGTGAGGCTTCAAAATGTGTCAGATATAAACAACAATATGTAAATGTCCTAAATCTCTATCAACAGAAGAATAATTAAAGAACCTACAATTCATTCATACTGTGTACAGTTGAAAAGAAAGTTAATAGCAGAAAAGCGAATTGTGACATAGAACGTATTATGTGAGTATTTAAGTAAAAATATACTATAGGTATATATTTTATATTCAGTCAATATATGAAAATGTTCTTTAAGGATCTCATCAAACCCAAAACAGTGTTCATTTCTGGGGGAAAGGAATGGATGGAATTGAAGATTACTGAAAGGGATTGTATCTTTTTTTTTCCCCAAAGAACATATTTATGTATTAATTGAGTGATTTTTCTTACAAAGTACATGTTTTCATTGAATTTTTTTAAACATTGTGGGGATGAGAAACAGTACATCTAATATGTAGAACCTTAAAATGTTCATAAAATGCCTACCTTTTTCATCTAAAACTTCCAAATAATTTACAAATGGACATACAGAATACTTTCAAATACTTCTTTATTTGTAATTTTCAAATAGTCACTTCAGGAAAGATACTCAGCAACTGTTTTTACTGAAGCACTAAGCAAATTTGAGTCATGAAGTGAGGAGTAATTCCTTAACCAATGAAAATGTCAGGAGGCGTTTAGGTAGGCAAAATATCATTCTGCCTGGATGGTTAGATTGCGTGTTGCCTCATTTAATTTTTGGCAAATTGATCCATTTTGCTTTCATGAATACATTTCTAGAAATCATAGGATATTTTGCACTGGCACAGAAGGAAATATTTTCCTTAATAAAACCAAGCGGCATAATTTTTCTGGTCTTTATTCAGAATGTGGAAGAAAGAAATTTTAATCATTAAGCTTTAAAGATTAAAACAGAACTCTCTCCTATGCAATGTTTATAAATATCAATCAAATATAGTCCAACAAGATATTATGGATAACAACAAGGTATTATGGATAACAGCTATGCTCAAAGGCAGTTAATAACTTCTGTTTTAAAAACTTTTGTTTTTAAAAATGATGACTTCTTGCTTTGGAGTTTATAGATCTTATTCAGAACTGTATTTGATTTTCTAATACAGGTAATACCATTGAAACACATTTTAAAAGACAGATGGGTTTAAAGGAAAAATACTGATCAGGAAACATAGAGTACAATATTAAATTTTGCTAATCACTAGCTCTAACATGTGATTAATAATTTTTCCTGCTTTACTGAGATCTAATATATAATATATAACATAATATATACATTATATAATATAAAGATTATGTTAGTTTAAGGTGTACAACATAATGATCTGATATATGTACATATTTTGAAATGAAGCACAGTAAGTTCAGTTAACATCCCATACCCTCACTAGGGGTTTGTTTGTTTGGTTTTTTTTTTTGATGAAAACTGTTAAGATCTATACTCTCTCAGCAACTTTCAAATATACAATACAGTATTGTTAACTATAGTCACCATGCTGTGCATTACATTTCCAAGACTTACTTATTTTATAACTAGAAATTTGTACATTTTGACCTACTACATGCATTTCTTCCACCCTCCACCCCCAACTCTGACAACAACCAATCTGTTTTCTGTGAGTTCAGAGTCTACAAATAAGTGTGATCATAGAGTATTTGTCTCTCTGTATGGCTTACCTCATTAGCATAATGCCCTAGAGGTTCATCTATATTGTTACAAATGGCAGGATTTCCTTCTTTTCATAGATGAATAAAAGTCTATTATGTATCTATAGATATAGATACAGATAGAAATATATCACAATTTTTAATCCATCTATCCATAGATGGACACTTAGGTTGTTTCCATATCTTGGCTATTGTAAATAATGCTGCAATGAACATGGGGGTTTAGATATCTCTTCAAGATGATGATTTTATTTTCTTTAGATATATACCCAGAAGTGGGGCTCCTGAATCATATGGTAGTTCTATTTTTAATTTTTTAGGACTCTCCATACTTTTTTCCACAGTGGCTGTACCAATTTACATTCCCACTAACAGTGCACAAGGATTTGCTTTTCTTCACATCCTCACAAGCACTTGCTGTCTCTTGTCTTTTTGATAATAGCCATTGTGACAAGTGTGAGGTGATAGCTCATTGTGGTTTTAATTTGCATTTCCCTGATAATTAATAATGTTGAACACCTATTCATGTACTTTTTCACCATTTGTATGTCTTCTTTGGAAAAATGTCCAGATTTTCTGCCTATATTTAAATCAGATATTTTTTGTTATTGAGTTGTGTGAGCTTTTTATATATTTTGGATGTTAATCCCTTATAAGATATATGATTTGCAAATGTTTTCTCCTATTCTGTAGGTATCCTTATCATTTTGTTAATGGTTTCCTATGCTGTACAAAAGTTTTCAGTTTGTTATAGTACCACTTGTTTATTTTTGCTTTTGTTGCCTTTGCTTTTGGTGTCAAATCCAAAAAACTCATTGAAAAAAACCTATGTCATGGAGCATTTAAAAAAATTTTTTTCTAGGAGTTTTATGGTTTAGGTCTTATTTTCAAGTATTTAATTGATTTTGAGTTGATTTTTGTGCATGGTGTAAGATATTGGTCTAGTTTCATTTGTTTGCATGTGGCTGTCCAATTTACCGGACACCATTTATTGAAGAGACTATCTTTCCCCATTATATATTCTTGGCTCCTTTGTATAAATTAACTGACCATACATATATGGGTTTATTTCTGGGCTCTCTATTCTGTTCCACTGGGCTATATGTCTGTGTTTATGTCAATATCATACTGTTTTGATTACTGTAGCATTGTAATATAGTTTGAAATCAGGAAGTTTGATGCCTTCAGCTTTGGTCTTCTTTCTCAAGATTTCTTTGACTACTTGAGGTCTTTTGTGGTTCTATACAAATTTTAGAATTATTTGTACTATTTCTGTGAAAAACACCATTGAGATTTTGATAGGGATTGCATTGAATGTGTAGTTTGCTTTGGGTATTATGGAGATTAACAATATTAATTCTTCCAATCCATGAACACAGAGTATGTTTGTGTTCATTTGTGCCTTCTTCAATTTTTGTCTTATAGTTTTAGTGTACAGATCTTTCACCTCCTTGGTTAAATTTATTCCTAGGTATTTTGACCTTGGTGATCAATTATAAATGGGATTTATTTCTTAAATTTTTCTTTCTGGTATTTCACTATTAGTGTGTAAAAACACAACATATTTTTTTAATATTGATTTTGTCTCCTGCAATTTTACTGTGAAATTGCTAATAATTCGTTTATTAGTTCTAACAGTTTGGGGTGGAGTTTTTGGCTTTATATTTATCGTATCATGTCATCTCCAAATAGAGATAGTTTTATTTCTTCCTTTCCAATTGGATGCCTTTATTTCTTTTTCTTACTTAATTGTTCTGAATAGGATTTCCAGTGATATACTTAATAAAATTGGCAAGAGTGGGCATCCTTGCCTTGTTTCTGATCTTTAGAGGTCAAGCTTTCAGCTTTTCGCCGTTGAATATGAAGTTGGCTATGGGCATGTCATATATAGTCTTTATAATATTGAGGTAACTTCTCTCTATACCCAGGTTGTTGAGAGTTTTTATCACAAGCAGATGATGAATTTTGTCAAGAGCTTTTCCTGCATCATATGATTTTTATCCTTTATTTTGTTAATGTGCTGTATTTCATTGATTTGTGAATGTTGAACCTTCTTTGCACCCCTGCAATAAATCTCACTTGATGTGGTGTATTATCCTCTTAATCTATTGTTGAACTCATTTTGTTTGTATTTTTTTAGGACTTTTGCATCTATGTTCATCAGGAATATTGGCTTGTATTTTTCTTTTCCTTTAGTGTTCTTATCAGGTTTTGGTCTCAGGATAATGCAGTCTTGTAAAGCGAGCTTAATAAAGTTCCTTCCACTTCTGTTTTTTGGAAGAGTTTGAGAAAGTTTTGTACTCTTTTTTAAAATATTTATTTATTTATTTAAAAATTTTTATTGGAGTATAGTTGATTTACAATGTTGTGTTATTTTCAGGTGTACAGTAAAGTGAATCAGTTATGCATATACATATATACACTCTTTTTTAGATTCTTTTCCCATATTAGTCATTACAGAGTATTGAGCAGAGTTCCCTGTGCTATACAGTAGGTCCTTATTAGTTATCTATTCTATACATAGTAGTGTATATACATCAATCCCAGTCTGCCATTTTATCCCTCCCCCCGCTCCCCCCCGGTAACCATAAGTTTGTTTTTTACATCTGTGACTCTATTTCTGTTTTGTAAATAAGTTCATTTGTACCATTTTTTTTAGATTCCACATATAAATGATATCATATGGTATTTATCTTTCTCTGTCTGACTTACTTCACTCAGTATGACAATCTCAAGGTCCATCTGATGGTTGCTTCATTTGCAAATATTTTCTCACATTCATGTCAATCCCAATCACCCAATTCATCACACCACCATCCCCACCCCACCATAGCTTTCCCCACTTGGTGTCCATACGTTTGTTCTCTATGTCTGTGTCTCAACTTCTGCCCTGAAAACTGGTTCATCTGTATCATTTTTCTAGGTTCCACACACATGCATTAATATACAATATTTGTTTTTCTCTTTCTGACTTATTTCACTCTGTATGACAGCCTCTAGATCTATCCACATCTCAACAAATGACCCTATTTCATTCCTTTTTATGGCTGAGTAATATTCCATCATATATATGTACCACAACTTCTTTATCCATTCATCTGTCAGTGGGCATTTAGGTTGCTTCCATGACCTGGCTATTGTAAATAGTGCTGTAGTGAACATTGGGGTGCATGTGTCTTTCTGAATTATGGTTTTCTCAGGGTATATGCCCAGTAGTGGGATTACTGGATCATATGGTAATTCTATTTTTAGTGTTTTAAGGAACCTCCATACTGTTCTCCATAGTGGCCGTATCAATTTACATTCCCACCAACAGTGCAAGAGGGTTCCCTTTTCTCCACACCCTCTCCAGCATTTGTTGTTTGTGGATTTTCTGATGATGCCCATTCTAACTGGTGTGAGGTGATACCTCATTGAAGTTTTGATTTGCATTTCTCTAATTATTAGTGATGTTGAGCAGCTTTTCATGTGCTTCTTGGCCATCTGTATGTCTTCTTTGGAGAAATGTCTATTTAGGTCTTCTGCCCATTTTTGGATTGGGTTGTTTGTTTCTTTAATATTAAGCTGCATGAGCTGTTTATATATTTTGGAGATTAATGCTTTGTCCATGATGCATTTGCAAATATTTTCTTCTATTCTGAGGGTTGTCTTTTCGTCTTCTTTATGGTTTCCTTTGCTGTGCAAAAGCTTTGAAGTTTTATCAGGTCCCATTTGTTTATTTTTGTTTTTATTTTCATTACTCTAGGAAGTGGAACAAAAAAGCTCTTGCTGTGATTTATGTCAAAGTGTGTTCTTCCTATGTTTTCCTCTAAGAGTTTTATAGTGTCTGATCTTACATTTAGGTCTCAAATCCATTTTGAGTTTATTTTTGTGTATGGTGTTAGGGAGTGTTCTAATTTCATTCTTTTACATGTGGCTGTCCACTTTCCCCAGCACTACTTATTGAAGAGACTGTCTTCTCCATTGTATATCCTTGCCTCCTTTGTCATAGATTAGTTGACCATAGGTGCGTGGGTTTATCTCTGGGCTTTCTATCTTGTTCCATTGATCTATGTTTCTGTTTTTGTGCCAGTACCATATTGTGTTCATTACTGTAGCTTTGTAGTATAGTCTGAAATCAGGGAGTCTGATTCCTCCCGCTCCATTTTTTTCCCTCAAGACAGCTTTGGCTATTCAGGGTCTTTTGTGTTTCCATACAAATTTTAAGATTTTTTGTTCTAGTTCCATAAAAAATGCCATTGGTAATTTGATAGGGATTGCATTGAATCTGTAGATTGCTTTGGGTAGTACAGTCATTTTCACAATATTGATTCTTCCAATCCAAGAACATGGTATATCTCTCCATCTGTTGGTATCATCTTTGATTTCTTTCATCAGTGTCTTATAGTTTTCTGCATACAGGTCTTTTTTCTCCCTAGATAGGTTTATTCCTAGGTATTTTATTCTTTTTGTTGCAGTAGTAAATGGGAGTGTTGCCTTAATTTCTTTTTCATATTTTTCATCATTAGTGTATAGGAATGCAAGAGATTTCTGTGCATTAATTTTGTATCCTGCAACTTTACCAAATTCATTGATTAGCTCTAGTAGTTTTCTGGTGGCATTTTTAGGATTCTGTATGTACAGTATCATGTCATCTTCAAACAGTGACAGTTTTACTTCTTTTCCAATTTTATTCTTTTTATTGCTTTTTCTTCTCTGATTGCCATGGCTAGGACTTCCAAAACTATGTTGAATAAGAGTGGTGAGAGTGGACATCCTTCTCTTGTTCCTGATCTTAGGGGAAATGCTTTCAGTTTTTCACCATTGAGAATAATGTTTGCTGTGGGTTTGTCGTATATGGCCTTTATTATGTTGAGGTAGGTTCCCTCTATGCCCACTTTCTGGAGAGTTTCTATCATAAATGGGTGTTGAATTTTGTCAAAAGGTTTTTCTGCATCTATTGAGTTGATCATATGGTTTTTATTCTTCAATTTGTTAATATGGTGTATCACATTGATTGATTTGTGTATATTGAAGAATCCTTGCATCCCTGTTGTAAATCCCACTTGATCATGGTGTATGATCCTTTTAATGTGTTGTTAGATTCTGTTTGCTAGTGTTTTGTTGAGGATTTTTGCATCTATATTCATCAGTGATATTGGTCTGTAATTTTCTTTTTTTGTCATATCTTTGTCTGGTTTTGGTATCACAGTGATGGTGGCCTCATAGAATGAATTTGGGAGTGTTCCTTCCTCTGCAATTTTTTGGAAGAGTTTGAGAAGGATGGGTGTTAGCTCTTCCCTAAGTGTTTGATAGAGTTCACCTGTGAAGCCAGCTGGTCCTGGGCTTTTGTTTGTCGGAAGATTTTAAATCACAGTCTCAAATTCACGGCTTGTGATTGGTCTGTTTATTTCTATTTCTTCCTGGTTCAGTCTTGGAAGGTTATACCTTTCTAAGAATTTGTCCATTTCTTCCAGGTTGTCCATTTTATTGGCATAGAGTTGCTTGTAGTAGTCTCTTAGGATGCTTTGTATTTCTGCGGTGTCTGTTTTAACTTCTCCTTTCTCATTTCTAATTTTATTGATTTGAGTCCTCTCCCTCTTTTTCTTGATGAGTCTGGCTAATGGTTTACCAATTTTGTGTATCTTCTCAAAGAACCAGCTTTTAGTTTTATTGATCTTTGCTATTGTTTTCTTTGTTTCTATTTCATTTACTTCTGCCCTGATCTCTATGATTTCTTTCCTTCTGCTAACTTTCAGTTTTGTTTGTTCTTCTTTCTCTAGTTCCTTTATGTGTAATGTTAGATCGTTTACTTGAGATGTTTCTTGTTTCTTAAGGTAGGCTTGTATAGCTATAAACTCCCCTCTTAGAACTGCTTTTGCTGCATCCCATAGGTTTTGGATCATCGTGTTTTCATTGTCATTTGTCTCTAGGTATTTTTTGATTTCCTCTTTGATTTCTTCAGTGATCTCTTGGTTATATAGTAACGTATTGTTTAGCTTCCATGTGTTTATGTTTTTTACGTTTTTTCCCCTGTAATTCCTTTCTAATCTTATATTGTTGTGGTCAGAAAAGATGCTTGGTATGACTTCAGTTTTGTTAAATTTACTGTGGCTTGATTTGTGACCCAATGTGATCTATCCTGGAGAATATTCCGTGCGCACTTGAGAAAAAAATGTAATCTGCTGTTTTTGGATGAAATGTCCTATAAATATCAATTAAATCTATTTGGTCTATTGTGTCTTTAAAGCTTGTGTTTCCTTATTTATTTTCATTTTGGATGATCTGTCCATTGGTGTAAGTGAGGTGTTAAAGTCACCCACTATTATTGTGTTACTGTCGATTTCCTCTTTCATACCTGTTAGCAGTTGCCTTATGTATTAAGGTGCTCCTATGTTGGGTGCATATATATTTATAATTGTTATATCTTCTTCTTGGATTGATCCCTTGATCATTATGTAGTGTCCTTCCTTGTCTCTTGTAATATTCTTTATTTTAAATTCAGTTTTATCTCATATGAGTATTGCTACTCCAGCTTTCTTGTGATTTCCATTTGCATGGAATATCTTTTTCCATCTCCTCACATTCAGTCTGTATGTGTCCCTAGATCTGAAGTGGGTCTCTTATAGGCAGCATATAGATGGGTCTTGTTTTTGTATCCATTCCTCAAGCCTGTGTCTTTTAGTTGGAGCATTTAATCCATTCATGTTAAGGTAATTATCGATATGTATGTTCCTATGACCATTTTCTTAATTGTTTTGGGTTTGTTTTTGTAGGTTCTTTTCCTTTTCTTGTGTTTTCCACTTAGAGAAGTTCCTTTAGCATTTGTCGTAGCGCTGGTTTGGTGGTGATGAATTCTATTAGTTTTTGCTTGCCTGTAAAACTTTTGATTTCTCCATGGAATCTGAATGAGATCCTTGCCGGGTAGTGTAATCTTGGTTGTAGGTTCTTCCCTTTCATCACTCACAGTATATCATGCCTCTCCCTTCTGGCTTGTAGAGTTTCTGCTGAGAAATCAGCTGTTAACCTTATGGGAGTTCCCTTGTATCGTTCTTCCCTTGCTGCTTTCAGTAATTTTTCTTTGTCTTTAATTTTTGCCAATTTGATTACTGTGTGTCTCGGCATGTTTCTCCTTGGGTTTATCCTGTATGGGACTCTCTGTGCTTCTTGGACTTGGGTGGCTATTTCCTTTCCCATGTTAGGGAAGATTTTGACTATAATCTCTTTAAATATTTTCTTGGGTCCTTTCTCTCTCTCTTCTCCTTCTGGGATCCCTATAATGTGAATGTTGCTGTGTTTAATTTTATCCCAGAGTTCTCTTAGGCTGTCTTCATTTCTTTTCATTCTTTCTTCTTTAGTCTGCTCCTCAGCAGTGAATTCCACCATTCTGTCTTCCAGGTCACTTATCCATTCTTTTGCCTCAGTTATTCTGCTACTGATTCCTTCTAGTGTAGTTTTCATTTCAGTTATTGTATTGTGAATCTCTGTTTCTTTGTTCTTTAATTCTTCTAGGTCTTTTTTAATCATTTCTTGCATCTTCTCGATCTTTGCCTCCATTTTTTTTCCGAGGTTCTGGATCATCTTCACTACTCTTATTCTGAATTCTTTTTCTGGAAGGTTGCCTATCTCTACTTCATTTAGTTGTTTTTCTGTGGTTTTATCTTGTTCCTTCATCTGGACATAGCCCTCTGCCTTTTCATCTTGTCTATCTTTCTGTGAATGTGGTTTTTGTTCCACAGGCTACAAGATTGTAGTTCTTGCTTCTGCTGTCTGCCCTCTGGTGGATGAGGCTATCTAAGAGGCTTGTGCAAGTTTTCTGATGGGAGGGACTGGTGGTGGGTATAGCTGACTGTTGCTCTGGTGGGCAGAGCTCAGTAAAACTTTAATCCGCTTGACTGCTGATGGGTGGGGCTGGGTTCCCTACCTGTTGGTTGTTTGGCCTGAGGCAACCCAACACTGGAGCCTACCTGTGCTCTTTGTTGGGGCTAATGACAGTCTCTGGGAGGTCTCACGCCAAGGAATACTTCCCAGAACTTCTGCTGCCAGTGTCCTTGTTCCCATGGTGAGCCACAGCTACCCCCCACCTCTGCAGGAGACCCTCCAACACTAGCAGGTAGGTCTGGTTCAGACTCCCCTGGGGTCACTGCTCCTTCCCCTGTGTCCCAGTGCACACACTACTTTGTGTGTGGCCTCCAAGAATGGAGTCTCTGTTTCCCCCAGTCCTGTCAAAGTCCTGCAATCAAATCCCACTAGCCTTCAAAGTCTGATTCTCTAGGAATTCCTCCTCCTGTTGCCGGACCCCCAGATTGGGAAGCCTGATGTGGGGCTCAGAACCTTCACTCCAGTTGGTGGAGTTCTGTGGTACACGTTTTCTCCAGTCTGTGAGTCACCCACCCAGCAGTTATGGGATTTGATTTTACGGTGATTGCACCCATCCTACCGTCTCATTGTGGCTTCTCCTTTGTCTTCGGATGTGGGGTATCTTTTTTGGTAAGTTCCAGTGTCTTCCTGTCGATGATTGTCCAGCAGCTAGTTGTGATTCTGGTGTTCTCACAAGAGGGAGTGAGAGCACGTCCTTCTACTCTGCCATCTTGGTTCCTGCTACTTTTGCTTATTAATCTGACGAATTGTTAAAAATATTCTCATATCCAGTGTTGGTGGGGGTGTGGGGAAGCACCTATTATCTGTGTTCATAGTGGAACAGAAGTTGTTCAGCATTTTATTTTTAATGAATTATAATTGCTTTACGATGTTGTGTTAGTTTCCTCTGTACAAAGAAGTGAATCATCTATACATATACCTACATCTCCTCCCTCTTGGACCTCCCATCCACCCCCCTATCCCAGCCATCTAGGTCATCACAGGGCAGCAAGCTGAGCTCCCCCTAGCTATACAGCATGTTCCCACTAGCTATCTATTTTACACACTTTAGTGTATTTATATCAAACCTAATCTCCCAGTTTGTCCCACCCTGCCCTTCACTCCCTATATCCACCTGTCCATTCGCTACATCTGTGTCTCTATTCCTCCCCTACAAATAGGTTCATCTGTACCATTTTTCTAGATTCCACATATGTGTTAATATACAATATTTGTTTTTCTCTTTCTGACTTACTTCACTCTGTATGACACACTCTTGGTCCATCCACCTAACTACAAATAACTTAATTTCATTCCGTTTTATGGCTAATGTTCCATTGTATATATGTACCACATCTTCTTTTTCATTCATCTATCATTGAACATTTCGGTTGTTTCCATGTTCCTGGCTCTTGTAAAGAGTGCTGCAGTGAACATTGGGGTACATGTGTCCTTTTGAATTATGGTTTTCTCAGGGTATATGCCCAGGAGTGGGATTGCTGGGTCATATGGTAGTTCTATTTTAAGTTTTCTAAGGAACCTCTATACTGTTCTCCATAGTGGCTGTATCAATTTACATTCCCACCAACAGTGCAGAAGGGTTCCCTCTTCTCCAAACCCTCTCCAGCATTTATTGTTTATAGATTTTTTTGATGATGTACATTCTGACTGGTGTGAGGTGATACCTCATTGAAGTTTTGATTTACATTTCTCTAATAATTAGTGATGTTGAGCACCTTTTCATGTGCTTCTTGGCCATCTGCATGTCTTCTTTGATGAAATGTCTATTTAGGTCTTCCGCCCATTTTTTAATTGGGTTGTTTGTTTTTCTGATGTTGAGCTTCATGAGCTGTTTGTATATTTTGGAGATTAATCGTCTGTCCATTGCTTCATTTGCAAATACTTTCTCCCATTATGAGGATTGTCTTTTTGTCTTGTTTATGGCTTCCTTTGCTGTGCAAAAGTTTTTAAGTTTCATTAGGTCCCATTTGTTTATTTTTGTTTTTATTCCCGTTACTCTAGGAAGTGGATCAAAAAATATCTTGCTGTGGTTTATGTCAAAAAGTGTTTTTCCTATGTTTTCCTCTAAGAGTTTTATTACATCTTACATTTAGGTCTTTAATCCATTTTGAGTTTATTTTTCTGTTTGGTGTTAGGTAGTGTTCTAATTTCATTCTTTTACATGTAGCTGTCCAGTTTTCCCAGAACCACTTATTGAAGAGGCTGTCTTTTCTCCATTGTATGTTCTGCCTCCTTTGTCATAAATTAGGTGGCCATATGTTCATGGGTTTATCTCTGGGCTTTGTGTCAAGTACCATTGATCTATATTTCTTTTTTTGTGCCAGTACCATACTGTCTTGATTACTGTAGCTTTGTAGTATAGTGTGGAGTCAGGCAGGCTGATTCCTTCTGCTCCATTTTCCTTTCTCACTATGTGCGGTCTTTCGTGTTTCCATACAAATTTTAAAATGTTTTGTTCTAACTCTTTGAAGAATGCCATGGGTAGTTTGATAGGGATGGCTTTGAATATGTAGATTGCTTTGGGTATTATAGTGATTTTTGCAATATTGATTCTTCCAATCCAAATCATAGTATATTTCTCCATATGTTTATGTCATCTTTGATTTCTTTCATCAGTATTTTATAGTTTTCTGCATACAGGTCTTTTGTCTTCTTAGGTAGGTTTATTCCTAGGTATCTTATTCTTTTTGTTGTGATGGTAAATGGGATTGTTTCCTTAATTTCTCTTTCTGGGTTTTCGTTGTTAGTGTATAGGAATGCAAGAGATTTCTGTGCATTAATTTTGTATCCTGCAACCTTACCAAATTCATTGATTTGCTCTAGTAGTTTTCTTTTGGCATCTTTAGGATTTTCTATGTATTGTATTGTGTCATCTGCAAACAGTGACAGTTTTACTTCTTTTTAAAAAAATTTATTTATTTCGTTTATTAATTTTGGCTGTATTGTGTCTTCATTGCTGCATGCAGGCTTTCTCTAATTGCAGCGAACCGGGGCTACTCTTCATTGCAGTGCACAGGCTTCTCATTGAGGTGGCTTCTCTTGTTGTGGAGCATGGGCTCTAGGCATGTGGACTTCAGTAGTTGTGGCTCATGGGCTCAGTAGTTGTGGCTTGCTGGCTCTGGAGCGCGGGCTCTGTAGTTGTGGTGCATGGGCTTAGTTGCTCTGTGGCATGTGGGATCTTCCCAGACCAGGTCTCGAACCCGTGTCCCCCCCATTGGTATGCATGTTCTTAACCACTGCGCCACCAGGGAAGCCCCTACTTCTTTTCTAATTTGTATTCCTTTTATTTCTTTTTCTTCTCTGATTGCCGTGGCTAAAACTTGCAAAACTATGTTGAATAAGAGTGGCGAGAGTGAGCATCCTTTTCTTTTTCCTGATCTTAGTGGAAATGCTTTCAGTTTTCCACCACTGAGAATGATGCTTGCTGTGGGTTTGTCATATATGTCCTTTATGATGTTGAGGTAGGTTCCCTCTATGCCCATTTTCTGGAGAGTTTTTATCATAAATCGGTGTTTAATTTTATCAAAAGTTTTTTCTGCATATTTTGAGGTGGTCATATGGTTTTTATTCCTTAAATTGTTAATGTGGTGTATCACATCGATTGATTTGTGTATACTGAAGAATCCTTGCATTTCTGGGATAAATCCCACCTGATCATGGTATATGATCCTTTTAATGTGTTATTGGATTCTGTTTGCCAGTATTTTGTTGAGGATTTTTGCATCTATGTTCATCAGTGATATTGGTCTGTAATTTTATTTTTTCATGATATATTTGTTGTTTGTGGTATCAAGGTGATGGTGGCCACATAGAACAATTTGGAAATGTTTTACCCTCTGCAGTTTTTGGAAGAGTTTGAGAAGGATCAGTGTTAGCTCTTCTCTAAATGTTTGATAGAATTTGTCTGTGAAGCCATCTGGTCCTGGACTTTTGTTTGTTGGAAATTTTTAATTACAGTTTCAATTCCTTTACGTGTGATATGTCTGTTTATATTTTCTAATTCTTCCTGGTTCGGTCTTGGAAAATTGTACCTTTCCAAGAATTTGTCCATTTCTTCATGGTTGTCCATTTTATTGGCATGTAGTTGTTTGTCATAGTCTCTTATAATCCTTTGTATTTCTGCGGTGTCAGTTGTGATTTCTCCTTTTTCCTTTCTAATTTTATTGATTTACCACCTCTCTCTTTTTTTCTTGATGAGCCTGGTTAAAGGTTTATCAATTTCGTTTATCTTCTCAAAGAACCAACTTTTAGTTTTATTGATCTTTGCTATTGTTTTCTTCATTTCTGTTTCATTTATTTCTGCTCTGATCTTTATGATTTCTTTCCTTCTACTGACTTTGGGTTTTCTTTGTTCTTCTTTCTATAGATGCTTTAGATGTAAAGTTACATTGTTTATTTGAGATTTTTCTTGTTTCTTGAGGTGAGATTGAATTGCCATAAAGTTCCCTCTTACAGCTGCTTTTGCTGCGTCCCATAGTTTTTGGGCATTGTGTTTTCATTATCATTTGTTTCTATATATTTTATGTTTCTTCTTTGATTTCTTCAGTGATATCTTGGTTATTTAGTTGCGCACTGTTTAGCCTCCATGTATGTGTTTTTTACAGTTTTTTTCCTGTAATTGATTTCTCATCTAATAGTGCTGTGGTCAGAAAAAATGCTTGGTATGATTTCAGTTTTCTTAAATTTTCTGAGGCTTGATTTGTGACCCAAGATATGATCTATCCTGGAGAATGTTTCTGTGCACTTGAGGAGAAAGTGTATTCTGCCACTTTCAGGTGGAATGTTCTATAAATATCAATTAAATCTGTCTGGTCTATTGTGTCATTTAAAGGTTGTGTTTCCTTATTTATTTTCTGTTTGGATGATCTGCCCATTGGTGTAAGTGGGGTGTTAAAGTCCTCTACTATTATTGTGTTCCTGTCAATTTCCCCTTTTATGGTTGTTAGCATTTGCCTTATGTATTGAGGTGCTTCTATGTTGTGTGCATAAATATTTATAATTGTTATATCTTCTTCTTGGATTAATCCCTTGGTCATTATATAGTGTCCTTCCTTATCTCTTGTAACAGTCTTTAAAAGTCTATTTTATCTAATACGACTATTGCTACTCCAGCTTTCTTTTGATTTCCATTTGCATGGAATATCTTTTTCCATCTGCATGGAATATCTTTTTCCATCCCTTCACTTTGAGTCTTTATGTGTCCCTAGGTTTGACATGGGTCTCTTGTAGACAACATATATATGGGTCTTGTTTTTGTATCCATTCAACCAGTCTGTGTCTTTTGGTTGGAGCATTTAATCTATCTACATTGAAGGAGATTATCGATATGTATGTTCCTGTCACCATTTTCTTAATTGTTTCAGGTTTGTTTTTGTGGGTCTTTTTCTTCTCTCGTGTTTCCTCCCTAGAGTAGTTTCTTTAGCATTTTTTGTAAAGCTTGTTTGGTGGTGCTGAATTCTGTTAGCTTTTGCTTGTTTGTAAAGCTTTTGACTTCAATGTTGAATCTGAATGAGATCCTTGCTGGGTAGAGTAATCTTGGTTGTAAATTTTTCTCTTTCATCACTTTATGTATATCTTGCCACTCCCTTTTGGCCTGCAGAGTTTCTGCTGAAAATGCAGCTGATAACCTTATGGGGATTACTTTATATGTTATTTTTTGTTATTTTTTGCTTTTCCCTTGCTTTTTTTTTGGCTGCATTGGGTCTTAGTTGTGGCATATGGTATCTTCTTTGAGGCATGTGTGATCTTTGATTGTGGTACGCAGTGTTCTCTCTAGTTGCAGCATGTGGGTTTTTTCTCTCTCTGTGGCATGTAGGCTGCAGGGTGCATAGGCTCTATAGTTGTGCCACACAGGTTCCAGAGTGCGTGGGCTCTGTAGTGTGCAGCACATGGGCTCTCTAGTTGAGGTGCATGAGCTCAGTAGTTGTGGCGCGTGGGCCCAGTTACCCCACGGCCTGTGGGATCCCAGTTCCCTGACCAGGGATCGAACCCACATCCCCCATATTGTAAGGCAGATTCTTTGCCACTAGGGAAGTCCCCTCCCTTGCTGCTTTTAATATTTTTTCTTTGAATTTAATTTTTGTTAGTTTGATTAATATGTGTCTTGGTGTGTTTCTCCTAGGGTTTATCCTGTATGAGACTCCCTGTGCTTCCTGGACTTTGGTGACTATTTCCTTTCCCATATTATGGAACTTTTCCACTATAATCCATTCGAATATTTTCTCAGACCCTTTCTTTTTCTCTTCTTCTTCTGGGACCCCTATAATTCGAATGTTGGTGTATTTAGTGTTGTTCCAGTGGTCTCTGTGATTGTCAGTTCTTTTCAGTCTTTTTTCTTTATTTTACTCCTCAGCAGTTTCCACCATTCTGTCTTCCAGCTCACTTATTCGTTCTTCCGCCTCAGTTATTCTGTTATTTATTCTTTCTAGTGTATTTTTCATTTCAGTTATTGTGTTTTTCATCTCTCTTTGTTTGTTCTTTAGTTCTTCTAGATCTTTATTAAACATTTCTTGTATTTTCTCGATCTGTGCCTCCTTTCTATTTCCAAGATTCTGGATCATCTTTACTGTGATTACTCCAGATTCTTTTTCAGGTAAGTTGCGTATTTCCTCTTCATTTATTTCGTTGTGTAGGTTTTTACCTTGCTCCTTCATCTGTGACATATCTTTTTGTCATCTAATTTTTTTTTTTTGATGGGTGGGACTGTGTTCCTGTCTTACTGGTTGTTTGGCCTGAGGCTTCCAGCACTGGAGTTTGTTGGTTGTTGGTAGTGCTAGATCTTGGTGCCAAGTTGAGGATCTCCAGGAGACCTCACTCTGATGAATATTCCCTGGGTCTCAGGTTCTCTCTTTGTCCAGTGGTTTGGACTCAGAGCTCCCACTGCAGGAGCGCAGGCCAGTCACCCTGCTTGTGAACCTAGATCCCGCAAGCTGCGCAGGTGGCAAAAAAAAAAGAAAGAAAAAAGGAGCAGAACAGGAGCAAAGAGTAAAAAGTATAATATTAGAAAGTTAACAGATATGTTAGAAAGAATTAAAAAGAAAATTATATCTATATATATATATATATATATAAAATTAAAAAAAATATATATATATATGAAAGGACAACCGAAATGTAAAACAGAACCACAATAGTAAAAAAGAGGAGGGAAAAAAAAAAGCAGGAAAAGGCCTTGGCTGTGGGGGGTGGGGCTTAGTCAGAGCGGGGTTTAGGTGGTGGGCATGGCCTATGCTTAGGACCCACAGGACCGGTAAAGGCCCTGGGGGGGTGAGAGGTGGGGCTTAGGCTCAACAGAGCAAGAGGTACTCAGGAGTGCCTCTGGACTTGAAGGGCTGAGGACCAGGTCTGGGACCCCAGTAGTCTCACTGGGCCTGAGTGGGTGTGGGAAATGCTAGGCCCATTCCCCTCAATCCTCCAATCCCATAGGGTCCCTCCCCATTGGCCTCTCTTCGTATCCCCCATGCCCCTAGAACCCAGGCAGCCAGAGCGGGCCCCAGAAGGCAGGAGACCAGACCCAGAAGCCCAACAGGGTTCCCGGGGCCATGTGGGTGGAGGAAATGCCTGCTGCACCACCCCTGATCCTCTGGTCCTGGAGGGTACCCCCCCACCCTCCGCCTCTCCTCCTCTTCCCCGTCCTCTTTTCCCCCCATGCCCCTAGGTTCCACAAGGCTGGAGGGGGGCCCCAGAGAATGGAGGACCAAGCCCTGGATCCTGGCAGGCTACCCAGGGCCCAAGTGGGTGGGGGAAACACCCTCTGTGCCTCCCCTGATCCTCCAATCCTGAAGGGCCCTCCCCATCCAACTCTCATCTTCTCTCCCCACTTCCCTCCTACACTCCTAGGACCAGTGAGGCCTGGAGGGGGCCTCAGAGGGTGGGGGACCTGGCCTGGGAGTCCAACAGGCTTCCTGAGGCCCAAGTGGGTGGGGGAAACGCATGCTGCACCTCCCCTCAGCCTCTGGTCCTGGAGGGCTCCTCCTTCCCACCTCTCTTCTTTCCCCCCCTCCCTCCTACACCCCTAAGACCAACGCAGCCAGGAGGGGGCCTCAGAGGGTGGAGGACTCACCCGGGAGACCAGCAGGCTTCCCGGGACCCAGTTGGGCAGGGGAAACTCTAGGCGTGCTCCCCCAATCCTCTGAGACCCCAAAGGTCTCTCCAGGCGTGGGAAACCCTGCCCCCTCCCAGCCACCCCTCAGGGGCGCCAGTCCTGTCCGGCCTTCACTTCTCCTCTCCCCTCACTCCGCACCACATCCTACCCAGTTTCCCGGGGGCTCCTCCCATCTCCTTGGGTGTCAAGGTCCCCCACCAGCATCTGGCAGGTGCCCTAGTTGCGGGGAGATGCAAACTCCGCATCTCCCACACTTCCATCTTGACTCCTGTTCCTACTTTCATATATTTTCTCTTTGCTGAAAGTCTCATTTTGTTCATGCGTTATTCTCCTGACCTTGGTGAATAACTTTATAAACATTTTGCATTCTTGTTGAGGAAAATAACTTATCTCTGTTTCATTAATGTTTGTTTCTGGTGTTCTATCATTATTTTCTTTGGAACGTATTTCTCTGTTTCTTTATATTCTTTGACTCTCTATGTTGGTTTCTATACATTAAATAAAACAGTCACCTCTCTGAGTCTTGATAACATGATCTTGTGTAAGAGATGAGACTTATCATTAAGCCCTGTCTTACCTCTTCATTGTCTCTCAAATCTTTGTGCATTTCCAAGTCACCTTCTTTGTTTTTAGTGACTCCCAGTAGTTGAGGATTAACTAAGATCTGTTTTGATGTGGATATTTTCTCATTGGCCTGATTCTCATTTGCTCATATAGTTTCTGGATGTTTCAGAGGGAACTGCTCCATTTGTAGCTGTAGAATTGGTATGTCTGTGGGAGGAGGTAAGTTCAGGAGCCTCCTCTGTCACCATCTTGGATTAGAACTCTTTGTGATTAATAATTTTGTTTCTGTGCATTTCAGTTTCCTCATCATTATATGAACTTTGGCCTTCCTTCTCCTTTTCTCTTTGACAGACATGTAATGAAGTTTATGGTATACTAGATTCTAAGTGCTAGGTTCTGGGAATTCGAAAATAGAGGTATATTTCTCTACTCTCTGATTCTTATCTCTGTGACAGCTCTTTTAATTGATCATGTTAAAATACCCCAAATAATGATTTTCAAAGAAGTATAATCAGGATACTGTGGGTGACCACAGAAAGGAAAGGTCTGGCACAGTCAGGGAAGTTTTCAACAGGAATGTGCAATTCACCTGGATATGAAGGGTGGGTATTATGCCACGCATAACAATTTGAAAGAAAATGTTCCAGCATATGCACAAAAGCATACGGTTGAGAAAGGCGATGACGGGCATTTGCTGAGACCAAAACATGGGCTGAATGAGGATTGAGACAGTAGCTGAAGATGAAATTCAGTAGGTAGATTAGAGTTAGAACTATTAGAATATGAAGGATCTTATGCACTATACTAGTAGTTTGAACGTTTCTTGGAGATAATTGAGTCACTAGAAATCCGATGGGAAAGTCATGTGAAGATTTTTTTCCTCTTAAGGAATATTGTATGGATGAATGCAAATGAGACCAAATACAGACAGATTTCAGAAAACTAGAAGGTATGACATGGGCCCATGAAACACAGAGTTAATCATATGCCTGAAATCTGAATACAAAAGTAATGTTATATGTGGCTTTCAGACATTTTGGAAGTACAAAAAAAAGAACCACAAGAAAGGAAAAATAAAACTATCCTAATCTCACAACATAGATATTGGTGATTCAGATTTCAATATATTTGTTTTGATAGTTTTCAATATATACTATATCTTTCATTTATTTAAATTGTGGGTGTGTTGGGTTTTGTTGCTGTGCACAGGCTTTATCTAGCTGTGGAGAGCCGGGGCTACTCTTCATTGAGGAGTGCAGGCTTCTCATTGCGGTGGCTTCTCTTTAATTTGGAGCACAGGCTCTAGGTGTGCGGGCTTCAATAGTTGTGGCACTCAGTCTCCATAGTTGTGGCTCGTGGGCTGTAGAGCGCAGATTCAGTAGTTGTGGTGCATGGGTTAGTTGCTCTGCGGCATGTGGGGTCTTCCCCGACCAGGGCTCGAACTTGTGTCCCCTGAATTGTCAGGCAGATTCTTAACCACTGCACCACAAGGCAAGTCCCTATACATGTACATTATAAAACAAAAATCATGACACCAATGTGGAATATTCTATAGATGAACATTTTTTTCTTAGCCATCAAACATTAGGTGGACATTGTTTATAATATACCATCAGTTACTCTCATTATTGGAAACGTAGGGATTTCAACCATTTCAAAAGCATTGTGATGAATGTTTGTTCCTCCATATTTGTGTTGTTGTCTGAAAAAGCTACTAGTTGTAGAATTTCTAGCAAAAGATAATATACATTTAAGGTTTTTAAAAATATCTATTCAAAATTCTCTTTCAGAAAACAATTTATATTCCTACCAGCAGCCTCTTTTCCTTGCAGCCTTTAAAACAATGAATATTTTTATTTTTTTCTGAACAAAGATGCAGGGGACACGGACGGGTTCATGCCCCGGTCCGGGAAGATCCCACATGCCGCGGAGCGGCTGGGCCCGTGAGCCATGGCTGCTGGGCCTGCGCGTCCGAAGTCTGTGCTCCGCAAGGGGAGGGGCCACAACAGTAAGAGGCCCGCGTACCGCAAAAACAAAAACAAAAACAAACAAACAAACAAAAAACAAAAAAAGGCAAATATGATATCTCACTGTTTAATTTGCATTCCTTTGATTACTTATGAGGTTATGCCCTTTCATGTTTATTGTAGCTTGCCTCTTCTGCCAGTTTTTCTATTGGGGTGTTTGTAGTTTTATGTTTGATTTTAAAAGGCTCCAGGACCTTTTTGTTTAGGCAGAATACAAGGTAACAATTAGATTTACTCAGCCATAGAGAAGCTGTAGAGGCAGATGAAAAACTCAAAATTTGTGAAAAACCAAAAAACAGCAAGGTTTCAGGTAACAAGAAATATGTGCTGATATTTGACAGAAAAGTCGGAGCTATGCAAACTTACAGAGGGGAAGCAATGATGAAGGTAAGGCATGAGCACCTGGCTCTTTTCCAGATTCCAGATGAATGAAGCAATGGAATTAAGAGGCTTTGTCCCTGTGAATGCAAAGAAATCCCCCTGGGTTTGAGAGAAGGCTACACTCAGGTGCAGACGACAGCTAGTTAGCAATGTTAGTTTTCTCTTAAAGTGTATTATGAGAGTAAAAGAATATGCCAAATTGCAATAACCTTGAAAACTAGCAATAGGTAAGGGCTATTAAACTATTAAACTTCAAAAGAGGTTAGGAAAGGTAATCAAGGAAAAATTGTACAAGATTAACATATATGCAGCCTATCAGTCCCTTAAAATGCAGGTATTGTACCTTTGTTCCACAGAAAGTGAGCAGCCTGTCCTGAAATTTGTATGAACAAATTTCCTGACATTGTCAGAAAAATATGGTATAATGTGCTCACTTCAGTAACTACCATCACCATCTAGATTTAGAAAATTTTCATCACACCAAAAGCTCCCTCATTCCTCTTTGTTTTCTCTCGCTATGAGTGAGTTATATTTTTCTAAAAATTTATATAAATGGGACCATAAAAGGATGTACTCTTTTGTATCTAGCTACCTTTGTTCCATGTAATGCTTTTGAGATTCTTCCATATATATTAGTATATACAATAGTAGTATGCCACTGTAGTATTCAGTGTGGAATGTTATTCCATATGGATATACTATAAATCATTTATACATTAATCTGTTGATGGGCATTTGGGTTGTTTGCAGTTTGGAGCTGTTATGAATGAAGTTGCTATGCACAAATTGCTATCTACAAATCTATGTGTGGGTAAATGCTTTTATTTGTTGGGTATTTGCCTAGGAGTGGAATGGCTAGATCCTATGTTAGATGTAGGTTTCACTTTGCAGAAAAGATTAAGAGGTACAAACTACTATGTATAAAATAAATAAGCTACAAGGATATATTGTGCAACATAGGGAATATAGCCAGTATTTTATAACTATAAATGGAATATAACCTTTAAAAATTTACTGTATTGTAAATCTGAAACATATAGTATTGTACATCAACTACACATCAATTTTTTTTTAAAGTGCTATTTTAAAAAATGCTAGTTTACAAAGTGGCTGTACTATTTTCCATTCAGATCAGAAATGCATGGTTGTTTCATTTCCTCCAGATCCTTGCCAACACTCTGTATGGTTAGTCTTTTTAATTCTAGCCATTTTAATATATGTATAATAATATCTCATTGTGGCTTTAATTCACATTTCCCTAATGATTAATGGTGTCAAAAATGCCTGCATGTGTGAAATGGCCTTTCCTACATCTTCTTTGTCAAGTATTTTCTAAACCATTTGCCCACTTCTTTCTTTTTTTATAATTCAACTGTAAGAGTTCTTTATAAGCTCTAGAAGCAAGTTGTTTTCTTTTTTCTTTGCCAGATATACACATTGCAAATATTTTCTCGCAGTTTGTGGCTTTTTTCCCATTTTTGTAGTGGTATGTCTCAAATAGAAGAATTTATTTTTGACAACATCAGTTTTATTGATCTTCTTTTATATTTTTTGCTTTTCTGTCCAGTCTAAGAAACCTTTGCCTACCACAAGATCAAAAAACAACCTATACTTTAGCATAAAAGCTAAAAGGAAGGGGATAAAGGGAACAAAGAGAATGTAACAAAGTATCTGGCTTTGCTGGAATTTTCCATATTTAGTGATTAAAAAATAAAACCAAATATCTTAGGGACTAATAAATATATGTGGCAATATAGGGATCATTAGTATTGCATAGCAGATATAGAGGGAAAAATTGAGTCTTTTTGACTCAATTGAGTATATTTATTGAGTATATTTTTATTTGAGAGAGCACAAAGTAGTTTTAGAAAGCACTTCAACTTTTAAAATAAAATTCAAGAAATCTTGTGTTGTAAAACCAAGTGAGAAATGACAAAAATAGAGGAGATTTTTGATAAATGAATGAGATAGAGAAAATAAATTAAAACACAAGTTTAAAGAAATAAGGATCTCTGCAAGAAATATAATCAGTAGTGTAGGAGGAAAGTTTGAATAGCTTGCCCAACATTCAGAAGAAAGAGGCTAAGATATTAAGGCTATGTACAATATTAAGCCTCTAAGATATTAAGAGGCCAAGATATTAATTTGTAATATGTAATATATAAGTAATATACTTAAAATTATATTATATAGTAATATACTTAAAATTATATATATATATATATAAAACATATATATGACAACAGGATAGAAGTGTATATGTGTGTGTATATATATATATATTTGACAATAGAGTTGAAGTAATAATTGAGGATCTGGAATAGGACAGCTTACCTCAGCTGAAAAATAATTTGAATCTATAGGTTTCTTAGTTAAGATACAACAATACCTAGAGAGCCTGGTGAAATTTTTGAAATGCATGGATTAAGAGAAATACTAAGGACATTCAGGCAGGAAAAAATAAAGTTTACATACAAAGGAATAATGTCAGCTTGACCTCACATTCTTTATATATCACTAACTTCAAAAGACATTGAAATATCAAAAGAATTTTGAGGGGGGATATTACCACCCAGAACTCTATAACTCTGTTATGCTTGAAGGAAAAAGAAGAAAATTCTCAAATACACATGGCTCAACAGTGTAATTTTCACACTCTTACAAGGGGGGAAAAGCTTTCACAGACGTAGTCCTGTTTGAAATATGCAGCTGTTTGAAAGCAGCATCAAAGTAAAGAAGTTAATATGGTAGTCATGATAAGAAAATTCTTATGGTCAACGTGAAGTCAGTTAAACGTCAAGTTAAGATAATTAATGGTTAAACAGACTGAACACAAATGTCACAATAATTTTTGGACAAAGAGATATATGATTTAAAAATAAAGTAAATCTGAAGTAAAAATATGACATTATAGTAAAAATGGAAAATAATTATGGGTAAAAGGTAAATAAATGTGTGCTAAATCCTTCTTTGAAAAGAATCAATATATAGCGTATCAGTTTAACTGTGATAATAAGAGAAGTGTAGGCTCGTTTTTTATTTCAAAATGCTAAAGTAATCTCCAGTAGAATTACAAAGAGTTGTTTTTATAGCTATCAAATAAGAAAGAAAACAGAAAAGTATCATATCCTACGTATCTAAAGAGAAAAAATAATAAAAACACTTAAACTCTTAAAACAATATTACAAGATTAAGTATATCAATTTGATAATGAAAATATACTGTAATGAAATTTCTGTAATGAAAGAAAAGATTCTCTTTTTTGTCAGCAAATAAAATTCAAAGTCATTCTGATGCAGATTCCTGGGATTTGAGGTTATTTGTATTTACTAAAATTTAAGGACTTTTTGCTACATACACAAAGTGGAGGATTTAATAAGAAGCTCACAACTTAGTATTCAAATGTCTTTTGTCACTGGATGCTTACAATAGGCAAGTTAAAATACTTCTCTTGTGTTGTGGTTTATTTGTGATGTAAAAATAATAGTAGGATCTACCTCACAAGATATTCTAAAGGGCTTGGAACATTGTTTTTAGAAAGTGCTACGTTAATATTGCTATGTAAAGAAATTTAGGAGGAGAAAAACTTGAAAGTGGGAAGTGTACTCTTCGGGTGTGAAAACATCAGAACTGTGCTTGAGCTGAGGCTGGCTGTATGTGCAATTTTTGATGGCAGCCGAAGACACTTGGTACTAGGTGTTACAGCTCCAGATGCCCATTTGAGAGACATCAAAGTCTCTGATAAGATTTTCTGAAGCCTATTGGATGGATATACGCTTGAAATATTGTCAAAATTCAAGGGGCCAGAAAGGGAAGATTTGGAATCAGAAGGCTTCATTTAGCATCATTAAATCTTGATTATACCCCCATACTGTTAGTCTGTTCCACCGAAGGACTTTTAGAGTAGAAGCAGTCAATTTTCAAGAATAAAAAAGTAGATGTTCAATTGATGAGAAATCTCAATTTTTTCTAAAGGAGAACATAGAATGACTATTTATTACATCTGGACAAACAAATAATTATGTTCTCTTTAAGGAAATACAAAGATGTGCTGCATGATGTCTTGGATGCTAAAATGCTCTACTTGCCAGTGTAACAGGCATCCTGCATCTGAATGGGTAGGTGGGGAGAGAAATGAAAGTGACAAGTGGAGCGAGTGAGGTCAAGCAGCCCATTTAGCTTCCACTCTGATTATGGATTGAACACACCCTCTCAGGGAAATGGATTCCACATTTGAAAGTAGTATAGTGCAAAGATGAAAAAGGGAAAGTAATAAGCAGGTTATATTCATGATATAACTTTGTGCTGACATTTCTCTGACTAATTGAGAAAAAGAAAGGGGAGAATATTTAAAATATGTAAACAATCATGCCAGAGAAGTTTGAGTGAGAGTCAGCAGAAGAAAATGGAAGGTCAGAAATTTGATACCCAAAAGTCACATGATTTATTGAAGTTCAAGATAGAGCAGTAAACATACTCCTTATGCATGTTGATAGGAAAGGGAAACCAGGTAAATTTGGAAAAGAAAAGAAAAGCATGCTGAGCTTTTTAAAGTAGAGTATTACTAGTTCAGACACAGAGAAGTATTAATTGTCTTGAATATTAGTGGTGGGTGTTGAGTATCACCCCATGCAGAGTCCTGCAGACTCTTCCTTCTAGAATGGCAAGGCAAACTCAAGCAAGCTTTAGCTAACGTGCTTGACACTGCAGGTCCAGGGTTATGTGCCTGACACTGCAGGTACAGCGTTAAGCAGATTTAATACAAGCTTCTGTCACAGTTGATTAACTTTCATGTTTCAACATTTAAAAAGAAGATGACAATTGCTAAAGGGTAAGTTCATAATTCTTTCTTCTTGTGTTAATTCTATGGTGGAGAAAGTATTCCACCAAAGGGAAAGTTTAGAATGCAAAGAAGTACAACGTTTGAGAGAGGTTTTGAGAAAGCAGAAGATAAAAGGAGGGAGGAAGTGGACACAATTTGTATATTGATGGCAGTTAGAAAAGAATGATGTTAAGAAGTTGAACTTTAAAACCTATCTAAGAGGAGGAAGGAAATCCAACTAAGACCAGCAGATGGTATATGGCTTCTTAAACCCTTCCTAAAGTTTGGGTTTAAAGAAAATGTATGAGCTTGAGAGAAAGATTGCAGGGACTTGTGTGGGAGAGGGGATAAAACAAGTCAACCTCTGAACATGGTAGAGTATATGACTTTGGGCCTATTTACTTTAACAGAATAGAAGAATAAACTACATTACAAAGAAAATATTTAAGGGGCAAAAGAAGGATATGCTAATTAGAATTTGAGAATAAACACTCTGAGTAGCATATACATGCAATAAAATGCCTAGAGACAAACTTTCCAGAAATAAATTAATTAAATAACTAGTGAAACAGAATGGGAGGATAAAAAAAGTAAAGAGAAACAAACTTTTGCCGTCCACTTTTCAGATTTAAGTAATTGATATTCAATTTCTGTAGAAACTTTGTTGGATTGGCTCATGGGAGTTGGATTGTAAATATGTATAATATGTAAATAACTTTAATACACTTGAAGGATTTAAAAAGAGGGATGATACATATGAAAGTGCTCTACAATGGATATCATTATAGACACTGGGAATGTTGAAAGGAATACCCAAAGAACATTTCCAATTCTTGTCTCATTTCTGCTTATATGTATTTAATTTCTGGCATAGGGTCACATATAAAATTAAAAGCCCTTCATTATTGAATTTATTTTCTTTCAACATCTTCTTTCAAGGCATTGCCTCTCAGGATTTCTGTATAGTGGAGATTCATTTGGCTGCTTTTCTGGTTATGTTTATTGTTTTCATCATCCATTTTAGTCCCAATGATTCCAAAAGGCAGGAAGCATAGCTATTTACATTCCCTGGCCTGGAAAACATAAATATTATTATGATAATGATAGTCAGAGATTAATTCACTAGGCAATATTTTAAACAATTCCATTTTGGAAAATAAATTGAATTTCAATTTCTTATATACAGCTTATATCTTCTAATAAAATTTATGGTAAAACTGGGTAAGTCTTTAATATATAGTCGACTCTTACTTGGCAAACCTTATTTGCAAATACTGAAAATGTTCTTCCAAAAACATCACTTTCAACATATTTCAAGGACCTTCAGTGGTTCCTAGTTACATACTAAATATGAATTCACCATTTACAGCTTTAAAAAATCCCACTCAATATCACCATAGTATAACCATAGAACTCTCTTTGGTTTTGCTTTGATTAAATTTTGCCAGAACTACTCATCACAATTTTTTCAGTCAGTCATGTTCTTCTTCATTTTTGCATGCTAATGTTTAATATCATGTTTTTACTTTTTTTTTTTTCAATTTATTTATTCATTTATGGCTGTGTTGGGTCTTCGTTGCTGTGCTCGGGCTTTTCCCTAGTTGCGGCGAGCAGGGGCTGCTCTTCCCTGGGGGCACCAGGGAAGTCCATCATGTCTTTACTTTGTGAAGAACACATTTCCTGTAATGGCACCTTAGTGCAAAATTTCTTTGTGTCAGTGATAATTCAGTTTTTTGACAGAATAAGCATCAATTTAAAATATTTATATTTTGGAATAATTTACATGATAATAATTATCAAGGTGATTTTAAGTGTATATCAATAACTAAAGTTCAAAGGAAGAATGAGAGAACAGGGAATATTCTGAAATCGAACCTAAGAATGATAAACAAATCATCAGGTTTTGTTCATTGTGCTTCCTATGACTCTCTCTTTTTTCCTTATTTTTCTACATATCCCAGTGTCTCAGTGTCTCAGTTCAGAACATCATCACATCTTGCCTGGATTTACAAGGCAAGGGTTAATAAGAACTTCTTGCTATCTAATTTTCCAATTTTATTGTTGTCTTTTCTGCAACATATTTTCTAGTTTTTTCAAGTGAAACGGTGGTTCTGAAATGTAATCTAGTTCTGTTATCCCCCTACTTTAAAAACTTGTTAATGATTCCAAACTACCTTCAAGATAAATTCTGATTTCTCACTTGTGCACCCAAAGCCCTTCACTCTCTGGTCCCCTGACAGTCACTGCTCTATTTGTTCTGTGAACACCATGTCCTAATTGAATCTATTGGCAAGTGGCTGAGTAAACCATGTTTTCTGTCGTCTGTTGTATTTGGGAGGGGTGTTAATTAGGACAGGAAGATGTTGTGTAATTCTGATAAGCTCTAGTCTGTTTTTCACTTCTTTTGTGACTTCAAAATAACTTAGAGAAGGCATGGTGTAAATTGTTAGCATATGAGATAGCACTTTAAAATTTTTTAATGAAATTAATTAACGTGACCTTAATCTAGTTGTTTGTATAGGCAGAATTTTAATTTTGAACCTGAGCACTTTCTAGTCTCATTAGGTTTACTCTCCATTTTCTTATTTTAAGTAGTTGTGTTAAGGACACAACTTGAGATTTACCTCTTATTAAAAAATTTATTATCATTATTATTATTTTGGCTGCGTTGGATCTTCATTGCTAAGCACGGGCTTCCTCTAGTTGCGGAGAGTGGGGACTGCTCTTCGTTGCAGTGCATGGGCTTCTCATTGTGGTGGTTTCTCTTGTTTTGGAGCACAGGCTCAGTAGTTGTGGCACATGGGCTTAGTTGTTTTGCAGCATGTGGGATCTTTCTGGACCAGAGATCAAACCTGTGTTCCCCGCATTGGCAGGCAGATTCTTAACAACTGTGCCACCAGAGAAGTCCCAAGATTTACTTCTTAAGAATGTTTTTATATTTTTTTTCTTTTTTTCATTTTCATTGAGATGTAATTGACATATATCACTGTATGAGTTTCAGGTGTACAGCATAAAGATTTGACTTACATTTCTTGTGAAATGATTACCACTGTAAGTTTAGTTAATAACCATTATCTTATATAGATACATAGATAAAAGTGGGGGAAAAAAGGGGAAAAAAATTCTCCTTGTAATGAGAACACTTAAGATTGATTCTTTTTTTTTTTTTTTTTTTTTTTTGCGGTACGTGGGCCTCTCACTGTTGTGGCCTCTCCCGTTGCCGAGCGCAGGCTCCAGACGCGCAGGCTCAGCGGCCATGGCTCACGGGCCTAGCCGCTCCGCGGCATGTGGGATCCTCCCGTACTGGGGCACGAACTCACATCCCCTGCATCGGCAGGCGGACTCTCAACCACTGCGCCACCAGGGAAGCCCAAGATTGATTCTTTTCACAACTTTCATATACATCATAGAACAGTGGTAACTATAGTCATCCTATTGTACATTACATCCCTAGTATTTATTTATTTAACAACTTTTTAAGTGTACAGTACAGTATTGTTAACTATAGGCATAGTGTTATACAACAAATTTCTAGAACTTATTCATCTTGCATATTGCAAATTTTATACCCATTGAATAGCATCTTCCCGTTCCCCTCCCCTCCCCTCCAGCCCCTGGCAACCACCATTCTACTCTCTGTTTCTATGAGTTTGATTATTTAAAATACCTCATACAAGTAGAACCGTACAGTATTTGTTCTTCTGTGACTGGCTTATTTGACTTAGCATTATGTCCTCAAGGTTCATTCATGGTGTCAGGTATGTCAGTATTTCCTTCTTTTTTAAGACTAAATAATATTCAATCATATATATGTACCACATGTTCTTTATCTATTCATCTGTTGATGGACATTTAGATTTTTTTCCACATCTTGGCTATTGTGAAGAATGCTGCAATGAACTTGAGGTTGCAGATAGCTCTTCGATACTCTGTTTTCATTTTCTTTGGATATATCCCCAGAAGAGGGATTGCTGAATCATCTGATAGTTCTATTTTTAATTTTTTGAGGAACCTTCACATTATTTTCTACAGCAGCTGCTGCAAAATTTTACATTTCCACCAGCAGTGTACAAGGGTTCCAATTTTTCTCTATCCTAACCAACACTTTTTATGTTTTGTTTTAATTTTTTTTGAGAATAGTTGTGAGGTGATATCTCACAGTGATTCTAATTTGCATTTCCTTGATGATTAATGATGTTGAGCATCTTTTCATATACCTGTTGGCCATTTGTATGTCTTCTTTGAAGAAATATCTATTCAAGCCCTTTGCTCATTTTTAATGGTTATTTGTTGTTTTTATTTGTTCATCTAGTTGGTTTTGGGTTTGTTTTGTTTTGGTTTGGTTTTTGTTTTGTTTACTTTTGTTTTTTGCTACTGAGTTTAGGATTACTTTATATATTTTGGATATTAAAACTTTATTAGATATATGGGTTGCAGATATTTTCTCCCACTCTCTAGGTTGCATTTTCATACTGTGGACTGTTTCTTTTGCTGTGCAGAGTTTTTTAGTTTGATGTAGTTTCACTTGTTTATTTTTGCTTTTGTTCCTTGTACTTTTGATGTCATATCCAAGAAATCACTACCAAGAATCATGTTATGACGATTTTCCCTAGTTTTCTTCTAGGAGTTTTACAATTTCAGTTGTTATGTTTACTTTTTTATTCATTTTGAGTTGATTTATTTATTTTTTTGTATCATGTATAATATGGGTCCAATTTCATTATTTTGCATTTTCATATCCAGTTTTCTCAAGACCATTTGTTGAAGAGACAGTCTTTATCCCATTGTATATTCTTGGCTCCCTTGTCAATGATCAGTTGACTGTATATGTGTGGATTTATTTCTAGGCTCTCTATTCTGTTCCATTGGCTTATATGTCTGTCTTTATGCCTGTACCAAATTTAGGCAGATTGTTTTTTAAAAAACATGTTTTGTAACATAAGACCTGTATGAGAGTAATTTCTTAAAATCTGGTATTAATATTTTGCTTTATCCATAATCTGCACCAAGTTAGCCCTTTTGAGTAATGTAATCACAGAGTAGGGGAATTACATGTTACTTGACCAGTGCTACTCAGCTAACTGGTAATAAAACAGGAATAAGAACCATGGTCATATGAAATCTTGCCCAGTGCTCTTATACCATATGACCAACCACTCATATAATGATGAAAAACTTACTGTAGCTGTAGCATATTAAATTTTTTTTCATTTTCCTAGACCTAATTTCATAATTAGTGAGTAAAAATAAAAACAGCAGGTGGGAGAGAGAACAGAGACCGCCTACTTCAGCAGCATTCCTTGGACAGCTGGCCATGCAGACTGTGGGAACTGGAAAACGGTGATCAAATTACGTACAATAAAGTCATCAATCAGTCATAATCAAAAGACTGTCAAACCTCAACCTTATTCAGATTCCTCATGGACCTCACTCCCTTTCTTATTTTTGTAAATGAAGTACACAAAAGGCAGAATTTTGAGTAAAACAGACTGCAAGACAAAAATTTAGAAATTCATCTTTATCCCAGTATTTCCTTGTGTCTTCAATCTCTTGTCCGTACAATTCATATCATTCTTGCCTAATATGAAAGTAAGTCAAATATTTATAATTTGAGAAAAGCTGAACTCTTTACTGTTTACCATGTAGTTTATATAGTACAAGTAAAATTCTAAGTATTGTATTTTAGTGTAATATGTGATTCACTCATTTCTGTGATAAAGGAGAAAATTGTTTTAGCTAAAGAAGTCTACTACAAATTCACAGAATGTATAGAAGAATAAAAAGTAACAAGGCACAGCCAATTGCCTGATCCTAAGACTTATTTCTTATTCTTTTAAGCTATACTTAATAATATGTTCAATCATTTATTTAATAATATGTTCAATCATTTAACAAATATTTAACAAATGTAAAATGCTTATGGGCACACTAGGTATGGTACTCTTCTAGATTCACAAACCCAAACCAAAAAAGAAAAAAGCTGAAAGGTTCAAAGTAATTTGCAATGGTTTTAGATGAGTTGCTAAACACAATTCAGAGTACTATTGTTAAACTAAGTGTGACCATGGACACGTAAGAACATGGCACCTCCCGGAGAAAAGTTGTTGATGAAAATGACAGGAATGGCAGATCTGAGAAGAGCCATGCTAGCCTGAGAAGTATGGGAGCAAGGGAGACAACACATCAATAGATGTGCACATAGTGAAGCTTATTGACTAGATAGGCATCATAAAAGGCCAAGGAGACAACGAACTAAATGCCCTCCCTACACTAGATATTAAGAATGATAACAACAACAAAAAAAGAATGATAACAATAGTAATAATTAAAACTGCTACTATATATTATGCACTTATTTAAACTTCACAATAACTTGATGAGTTGGTGTTATCCCTCAATTTTATAGATTAAGAAATGTATATACATATATATATATATATATATATATATATATATTTGTGTGTGTGTGTGTGAGATAAAGCCACATGTCTAAAATTGTAGAGCTAATAAATCAAATAATTCAGACCTATCTCAAAATCTTTTTATTTAATCTACGATACTTCCTGCTCATAGATATATGGTCATACTTTTGCCATTGCTGCAGAACCAGGTTAAGTTTGTGGTGAATAAATAGTGATGGAACAGATAAACTAGGTCAGGTTAATAAATATTAGAATGAGAGAAATGTGGAAGGTGGGAATCAGAAAGGAAGAATTAAACAGTCTTATTTGTGGATTTTAATGTTTTTACAGTTGAACAGAAGGTTTGTTATCTTCTAAAGAAGGAAGGAAGGAAGAAAGGAAGGAAAGCAATCCTTGCCTTCTTATCTGGTAAGATTATCTTTAATGTGTATCTCTAATGCTACTGGATTCCTTTTTCAATAGCCTATCATCCCTGAACTGCTCTTTTGCCTTTCCTCTTAACCATAACTTCTTTATTAGCTTTCTCTATAATGTAAAGACTGTGAGAAATAATTTATATGGAGTGTACCATGTTAAACACAAGCAACTCTATTCTTATTCAGAATACTAAATATTACCTAGAATTCGATTTGCTTATAGAGAATGATCTAGATAATACACAACAAAATAAAAGCTTTCCCTTGAATAATTAAAGGTTTTTATTCAGTTATCTGACTTAGCTGTCTAACCACTTTGTAAAGAAATTCTTCTGCAAGACACATGGAATAAATGCCTAAAGTGGCTAATGAATAAATCAGTGGCTGAAGAAATGCATTTTGAAAAGGAAACACTTACTTTGTTATACTTTCAGAGCATACTGAAGAGAATGCATGCTTTCCTTGATTAACCAAAGTCTCTATATTTCAAAACAATTATTATTCATTTTAAAAACTGTGTCTTATTTTACTGCAAATTAAGTATGAGCCAGTAAGAATTATGGTTGCCAGTAAAAGGCTATTTCAGTCTTAGGATGAATTAATAGAAGCATAATGTAACCTAGGAGAGGAGGAGATAATTCCTTTTTTTCCTGTATCAATCAGATAATATGTAAAGAGGTACACAATATAAGCACTAAAACTTGATTATTGTAAGAGTTTTTTAGCTAGTGTTAAAAACAGAAAAAAATACAGGCAATAATGACATTACAAAAAATAGCAGGTAATATTTGCAACAGACATCTTAGGCAAAATCTACCCTTTCTGAGTCTCACTCCAGGAGAGGGATAAGGATTAAGAATGAAGTAAATCTTAGGGCTGTCTGAAGCACATTTTATAAATAGTAAAAAAAAAAAAAAAAAATTATATTTATTTTCAAGCAGAAAAGTCAAAGTATCAGTGCTTTGCATTGGTTTATAGCTGCTTTGTTTTAAGAAGGGACTTTTAAAATTTGAGGACTTGAAAACTGGAAAGGTCGTGACAATGTGGGTCTTCAGTATCTTTTTATACAAGGGTACGTTTGAAGGATTATAGGACCTGTTGTGAGGAGAGGAGATGAAAGGTAGAGCCACTATTGTTTCTGTTTAATTATGAAATGGAAAAGATACCTAATAGTCTAAGCCATCATTTCCTAGACAGCAAAGTTAGTATTAATTTTAACATTGCTATCTCTCACTAAATTTAAATATCAGCAGCTTAATAATCACTGGACAGATGGATAGAAGTATGTGTTTAGAGCACATGGATTCTAAGTGAAAACTAAGTACTGAAGAACTGTTCTCTACCTGTGAAGGGTAGAAACTTTAATTTGTGAACAAATTTTAGCTAACTGGAAAAGTTTTTAAGGCTGGTTCTCAACTATTTCTTGATGGGTAAACAACTGTGGTCATTTAATTCTAGACAGAATTATAACTATAGCTAAAATAATTTGCAGGGTAGTAGAGTTGTTTAGTTTTGTTTCAGAAGAAAAAAATTCTGTTGCTGAAATTTACATAAAGAATTAAAGTTATAAAATTTTCTGAAGTCTGAATCAGCTTCATAATATGTGAAAAAGATGTCACCAGAATTTTCATAAATGTTGTCTTATTCATTTATTTACCTAGTCAACAAAGTTCTTATAAACCTACCATATGCTAGGCTCTATTCATATAAAATACAGTAAAAAGAACTATTCTGTCCTCCAGGTACTAACATTTAATTTAAATCAGTCATGTAACTAATTATAGGAACTGATACTTGCTAGTATAAAATTTGAGATGGGGGTAACCTAAGGAGGAATCACCAAAGTTTGCTAGGACAGGTGAGCAAAGACTCTGTAGAGGAGAGTCTTTAACATTTAAACTAAGTCCTTGACCACAAGAAGCTGGTGTTCCCCAGATGGACAATTGGAGATTGGGAAGTCCTGCCAGGAGCTGGGATGAGCAGTAATTGCCCTTTCAGTGTGGAGGAAGTGGCATGACACCTGGCAACGGATAAGAACTTTGGCTTTTCTAGAACACAAAGCAAATGGAGGAGATGAAAACAAGATTGTGCAAATGTACTAGGAGCTAAATGAACAGATTGTGAAAGGCTTTGGATGTTGTGCTCAGGAGTTTTACTTTGTGCAGTGAATGATTTTATTCATCAGGGTGACATGGTCAGATTTCTGTTTCAGAAGGACTACACAGCAGAAGAGTAGTGTCTAGATCACAAGAAGGCAAAGAATCTTGTTAGCAAGCTCTTACAACAGTCCAGATGAGGGATGGTGAGGGCTGAATCAAGGCAGGCCAGGTGTGTTAATTTCAGTTGCTACTGCTGTTCTCAATAGAAAGAGAAGTTAGGGAAGATATGAAAACTTTTGTACTGTTTCCCTTCTAAATAGGGAAATTGGCATTCACACTGAAGAATAATTGGTATATAGTCTTTCATTTTAATTGTGATCATGTGGAAGCCAGATTCTTCTAGCATGTCTGGTAGCTAAACATGGGATATTGGGTTCTAGATATATCTCTATTTTACAGAAGAAGGAGCAGCATCAGGAGTTTAACTTTTCTAAAGGTGATGTGCCCAATGATTTTATTATGGGGGATGGGGAACCTAATTACATTAATCAAAACATATACAGGTCCTCACAACAGGTCCTGTAATCCTTCAAGAGAGAAGAAGTTTCTCTCTTCAGTCAGCACCTTGACAAGGTAATAACATCTCTTTGTTCCTTATCATCTTTTTTCTCACTAGTTTGGGTTTTTTTGTTTCTGCCAATTCGAGGTGCTCATTCCATGTTGCTCATGATTGCTCTTTTTCTTAAAGTGTACCCAAAGTTTCTGAACTTCCTTCTTTAAAGTTTTTGTAACTTGTAATCTTCCCTGTCCACCTACCAAATATCCTAGTTTTTGTAATTTTCAATAATTCAGGCTGTTTCTTCCTTTGCACAGATCTGACTTTACAAAGCACAATAAAAGTTTTTATCTAAGAATGTGTTTCCTTGGCTCAGTCAACTAGTATTTGTGCTGCCCCTATTCCTGGTAAAATATCATTTTTGATATTTGGCATTTATAAACTCATAAAACTTATAAGGAAGAGGAGAGTCTGAATTTATCACCTGTTCTTACTTTAAAATTGCTATCAATGAAATTTAGTTCCAACTACTAGATTCAGTGTTACCAAATTACACATTTCTTTATTTTATGTTATGTTTTTATGTTTTTTACACATAATTCTATTTATGGAGGTTCAAGATATCCTAATTATAAGAGGATGTGTAGAAATGCCTAATTTTTACATCAAATGAGCTGAGGATTATAAAAGTATATCAAAATATTATTAGTTAACACATTGCCTACTGTGAAAAAGTCAGTACATTCTAACAAATGCCCATGGTAGATGATAAATTCTTTTAAAGGCGCCACAGAGATGGTCTACAAATTCCCCCAAATTTTACATTTTCTAAGAATTCTTTCTTACCTAAATATTTACTTCTCTAATCACACTGACTCTACACCCCTCAGAATGAAAATGTGGTTTCAAATATATGATGTCATCTTTTTATTACTTTCCCATTATTTAATATAAATATGGTGATGGATCAGCTGCATGGAAAGCACTTCAAGAGAAGGGAGCATCTATTTGTTCTTAAAGACCCTGAAGTTATAAAGAAGTAAAATGATATAACACAATGAATTGCACAATCAAAATGGGAAATAGTAGGACAAAAGGAAAGAGAACAAGTGTGCAAATAGAGAGGACAGAGATAGGAAAATTATCAGATAATGTATATTCTCTGAGGCTCTAGCACCAGGATTTTACTAATATTTTTACTAATATTTTATAAGCTAGTTTAATCATCATAGAAAAGGTTTTCTGGAAAACTTTATTTCTTCTTTAGAAAAGGATTTGAAAATGTTTAAATGATAGGTATTTTCATTGGTTAGGGTCAGGTATTACCATATAAATCTAAAATAAATATTTTGAAAATTAATTGCTTCACTTATAAATATTTTTAATATAGTAATCCAAATATCTACTATCTGTATTAAGAGATCAAATTAGGAATTATCATTTTATTTATTTTCCTGGTTATTTAAATATGGTCTAAGTAACAAGCTAAGAGGCATGTAATTTCTTTTTTTGAAGATATTTATAAAAATTCTAATTTTTATATAAACTAGATCTTTTCTGAAATATATATTTTGTTCCATTGTTTTATTTTTCAATCTTTGTAACATTTCCATATTGCTTAAATTATTGTATGAGTTGAATACCTAGACAGACAAGCCACTTCTTATTAAGTATTTGTTGGAAAGATTCTTGTTATTGTCAATATTTATTCTCCATATTGAGCATTGGTATCATTTTTCAAAGTTCTTTTCACCAACCCGTGACCCTCAAATGCTGTTGGGATTTGAATTGGCCTACAATTTTTATTATAATTTTGCAATTTCAAAAAATATTAACATATGTGAAAAAATTTGTGGTACAAGTGAGTTTTAAATACATTTTCCTATACAAAGTGATTTTTAAGTTGTTCTTCATCTTCTTTTTATTTCCTATAGTAATAGTATTGCAGTGAGTTTACTTCAAGAGTATATGCAAGAGTAACTATTAGTGCATTTTTAAACCTAATTTTCTACATTATGTAAGTGACTTCAGAATGCACAGGCATATTCTTAAAAATTTTCAATCAGTTATCAATTATAATTCTAGTGTCTGTATATTTTATGAGATAAACATTTTCTATTCTGAATCAATGAATATGCTAGAATGTCTCTCAAGTGGTAACTCCCCAAACTTGGAATCTTTGGTAGTTTACATAACTTCTAAACTAAGCTGGGAACTACATTTTTTACATTTCTTTGGTACTTTTCAGTATGTGTCATAGCATATATTTTTACAGCATTCTTCAGGTTTTCTGAATCAATCTTAGACATGTTTCCTAGCAACAGACTCAGTCCTTCTCTGAAAGAACACTTTTGAAGGTAGGTGGGAGGGGAGTTGTTTTTGGATGGCAGTCAAATCCAGGGTGGGTTTTTTGCTGCAGTGTTTTCAATGCGTAGATATTTAGTTATAAAAAAAAAAAAAAAGCCTGAGACTGAGGTCTGTGGTGTACTTGCTCATTTGTTTCTGAAGAGAGATTTGGGGTTTTTTTCAAAGTGAAGTTTTTCAAAGTGGAGGCATGATTCACCACAAAACAATATCAAGATATTATCTATATTTCCATTTAAAATAAGTAATCATTACAAATCATACAAATTCGTCTTTGTATTTGGAAGTTTGTTAGAAACATTTGTCATATCACACACCAGAGATTTTAAACATGAGCCCTTTTACTTTACACAAATGTTGGTAGAGTTAATAATAAGCCAATAATTTCAAACTGAGATAAGCTTAGTACAGTTAAGACCACAAATTTCAGAGTCAAACACACCTGGCTCAGTTGTAATTCTGCCGTTTACATGCGTGTAACTTTGACCAGTTACCCCAAAGCAGTAATTCTTAATTCTCTTATCTTCAAAATGTGGATAACAACTGCATCTACTGAGTTCAGTTATTGGAGTAATAAATGACAAAGCTTATGTAAAGCACTTTGAACAGTGCCTGATACAGGAAAAAAAGCTCAAAATATAGTAGTTATAAACGAGGTGAGATAAAGTTGTATTTTTTAATAAAATCAAAATTTAACACAGAAGACATAAATTTGAGTGTTAAGTATTCTATATTAAAATTCAATTAAGGTCAAGATAGTTTACGTAGAAAAAGTCCACAGAGTGGTGCTTCATTCACCAAAACTAATGTTTTTTACAACAATAGCAAAAACAACAGAAAACATATCATAACTTATAGTAAAATACCCATTTGCAACTTAAATTTCCACAAACATTTTAAAGGCATACAGTACTTGTTCACCCAATTAAAGGAAAAGCTGTTTTTTCTTTATGCCTTAACTTAATTTCTTAGAGTGATTGTTCTTGTGCTTTGGTGAGTTGAAGGAGCTTTGAAAGTTAAGGAAAGAAGCACAAATATTTAAGACAAAGACAAAACTTTTCAGGTAATTGCAGACTCTATTAAAGCCTTAATTAAAGGGCACTAGGAAAGTGAATTAGCACATCTGAGATTTTAATCAAACTGCTATTTCAACCAATTTATTAATTGGCTCCAGGATTAGGCTATAATGTGCACTGTTAAGATGTATGTTTGGGACCTGAAAACCCTATGATGATATCTTACTAATCTTATCTCAGGAACAACCAAATTGAAATGTGCATTTAAAAGTGGTCTTCTATGTTTACAGGGATAATTGTAGATCTTGTAATGAGCATTGATCATTTTATGCCTGTAATAGCTAAGCCTACAAAATAATATAATTTGAAATTCAGCAGACACTTGTTGAGTGGCCGGATGCCTATAGATATTTTGATTCATCTAAAGACGAAAGCCATGTTCTTGATGTGAAATGTAGTTCAGACAAGAGTTACAGGAGATGGCCTATTGTAGAACACAGTGCTTATAATTAACAGTACAGTATCGTGCATTTCAAAATGTGTTAAGAGGGAAAATTTCATGTTAATTTTTCTTACCAGAAAAAAAAAATAATGAAGGGACACAAGGAAACTTCTGAAAGTGATGGATTGTGGTTTTGGTATCATAGGTATATTCATATATACAAACTCATCACATTGTATACAGTTTTGTGTATTTTGGGTATTAAAAATACCATAATAGAGCTTAAAAGAAATGAAGTACTGCATTCTTGGCAGGAATACAAAAAAAGAGAAAATTATTAGTTAGATACAAATAAAATTACTCTTGAAGATTTTTAAAGATAACTGTATTACAAAACCCAAAGCCATTTTCAAAATACATAGAACGATCCTATAAATTCCAATCTGAACATTGAATATAGGGCCTTGTCTTAGTCTTTCCGGGCTTCTAAAAGAAATACCATAGATTGGGTCATTTAGAAACAATAAACATTTATTTCTCACAGTTCTGTAGGCTGAGAAGTCCAAGATCAAGTCACTGGCAGATTCAGTGTCTCATGAAAGCGCCTTCCTAACCATACTTCCCTCCTTTTGCTGTAACTTCACCTGGTAGAAGGGATGAAGGATCTTGCTGAGGACTCTGTCCTTATGACCTAATCACTTTCCAAAAGCAACACCTCCAAGCAACATCACAGTGGAGGTTAGATTTCAACATATGAATTTGTTGGGGGGGTGCAAACATTCAGCATTGTACTATTAAGAAAACAGATATTGCTTCCCACTTGTAGGCATAATCTGACTTTGCAGACATACCTAATAGTAGAGTAAAAAATGTTACTTTAAGTAAATGTTTTTAATAGTTTCATGCTTTGTATAAAACCATCAAACAGCTAGAGGTCCTGCTGCCAATACAGTTCATTCACGTATGCAGCAACAGCTCATGCTGCACTTGGCTAGAAGCAACGTGATGAAAATACTACCTGAACATTCCATGATAAGCCCCCTTTTCAAGGTATTACCTTAAGAATTAAAGGTTCTTTTTCTTTCACCCATAAGGAAAAATTACTGATAGGCACAGGAGCAGTAAGCACTGGTTTATATATAAGGATGCTTTAATTCAGCATTGTTACTCTAAAAATTAATTAATATATGTGAAAACAACACATAGACTTCCTATTTGTCACAATTCTTTGACATTAAAGTAAACCTTATGTTTCAGTTTCACTTTATCATTCTAAATGTTACCCTCCTTTCCTATCCAAGTCCTCAACCTTTCCATTTTTAAAGTTGTACTTATTCCAGCCGTATTCAAGAACAGGTTTCTAAAAAAATGCAGAAACAAAAAATTATTTTCTCACCTCTCAATATGCCTGCACACAGACCAGCCTGACAAAATAGCTAATAAAACTTAATAGACACCATGGGTTAGACTATTTTATTTATTACCTTTTCAGTAGGTTTAAGTTCAAGACCTGAATGATACTGGACATTTGCTGGCATTGATGGATATAAAAACTACCTATGGATCATTTTAAGTACTTTTATAGCCACCACTTCTCTTCATCATTATTAACTAATCTCTGCATGGCCATCAGTTTCTACATAATCAGTTAAATAAAGAAAGCCTCATGTGATTGAGTAGATCAATATTACTGACTTATCAGAAAGAGACTGATATGTCTATAATGAGTTCAGAAATGTTTTAAAGCTAATATATTATGAAAATAATTGTCCATCATCAGTACTTTGGCTAAACAGCATAACAATCATCGACCAACCACCCACGGATAGTGATCTGAAAAGTGTTCCTTCACTTTGACCAACTTTATCTGAACGATTAATCAATTTTTAAACTGCCTTAATTCAACTTCCTCAATTTCTCTTGTTCTGATTCTCCCCTTTCTAAAAGAAGGTCAGGCTGTCTTCATGTTTTTCTGAACTGCTGCAGTAGCTTTCTAGCTAGTCACTTTATCTGTATTCTCATCCCATAATAAATTCCTTCTTCAGAGTCCTGCAAGAGAAATAGGGCTAATATGTAGTGAGGAGGTTTTTCCCATGCTTAATGTTCTTTAGTGATTGCTATTACTTAATGTATATTGTAGCAACTTCTTAACATGGCAAAAATGGCCCTTTAAAATCTACTGCTTGCACATGTTTTGTACAGTATGATCCAACAGTAATTGACTTGCAGATTCACAAACATGGAATGCGCACGTACATCTCTTGCACACCTCGTTTTCTCCTCTTCAAATGCTGTTTTACTAACATTATTGACTCACAAACCCTCCCATGACATTTTTCATGACTTCTCTAGAAAATTTGGTAATTTAAAATGGTAAGTTAGAAAAAAAGATCACAAAAAGTTTGATACATCCACCGATTAGGAGATGCAATCTGTGTCTCCACCTTTGAATCTAGGTTGTGACTTCTACAACCAATGGAAGACAGTGGAAGTTGTAGCCTGTGACTCCTAAGGCTAGGTCCTAAAAAGTCATGCAGACTTTTCCTGCATCTCTTGAACTGTCATTCTCTAGACACTCGCTCTCAGGTCCCATCCACTATGTTATGAGAAACGCTAGTCCATGGGGAGGTGACAAGAGTAGGCATTCCAGTCAAAAGTTTCAGCTGAGCCCTGGCTTTGAGTTATGACGGGTATCAGTAAGTGAGCAAAAATGCCTCCCAAACGATTCCAGACTCCACAGTTTCCAGTTACCCTCAGGTATCAGGACTTCCTTGCTGAGGTCCCAGACAGACTTGAGCAGAGACAAGTCTACCTGCTATGCCCTGTCTGAATTCCTGACTCATGAAGTCCAGAGCAAAATGATATGATTGTTGTTTAGACCACTAATTTGGGAGTGATATTGTTTAATAAGTAGCAGCAGATAACTAGAAGAAAAAGCTTATTAAATCATGAAGGAAAATTGAGCTTTTTTATAAGCCAAGGAGAAAAAAACATAGTTATAAGAAATGAATTAATAATAGACCAGAAAAGGAAAACAGCATGGTTCTAGAGTCTACCAGAAAGGTGGGAAAAACAGGGAAGAAAAAAAAAGTTGCTGGTAAGGTGTCTTGGGATCTATAGATTACTCTCAGAAGAAATTCAGGATCTGAATTTCTGTGACCAGCAAGAGTAGAAAAGTTATGCAACAGCAAGTAATTATTGAGTGCCTAGTGTGTTCCAAATACAAATTACCCCCTCCCACACACACTCACATATATATATCAATTTTTATCACCCAGCTTAATATTCTTCATTGTCATATTCTAATACTTCCTTGACAATCCTTTGCACATTTGGAAAATCTTTTCAAAAGAAGCTTTTCTAATATCTTATTATTACTATTCAAGACATTGTTGCATTTGATTTTTCTTAAATTACAGTTAATGATGCCTGATTCATCATCCACTCACTGCTCCTTTTTCATAGACAAAATTAAATGTGGCTGCTGGTGGTTTACAAAGAATATTTGAGAAATGTGGCAAAATCTTGCAGTCAACCATCTGTTCAAGGAACTGTTTCTTTTCAAGGAAAACATAAAGCTTCTCAACAATTGAGACTCATGATTTCTTACCAGCAGAGACTGAGAAGTGTCCAGCAAGATACAGCTACTTGCTCTTCTAATGAATTCTCAGAGTCAATGAAGAAAGCATGGTTGTAGGAACACTTTAAAATACCTTCTAAACATTAAATCAAACTCATTTTCCACTTTCTCTTATACATGTTTTAATACAACCATGATTGTGGACTTATCTACCTGATAATACAAATGAACAGTTAAATCTTCCAAGTCTTTTTTCCCATATTGTCTTCTTGTAATGGATGGTAACTTCACAGTTGCCAGTTACCACAAAAAACATCTCCAGGTGTTTGTATGAAAAAGTGGATATATTGAGCATGCTATTCAATCCAATAAGTATGTTGAGCTATGAAGCAGATTTCTGAAAACATAAAATGAAAAAATACAGAGGTTATGTAAAGAAAAATGCAGGTAATTTATGCCCTTCCACTTTCATCCTTTCTTCTTAGGCTACTAGTGTCTCTTCTATTGTGTATTCTTTAAATTCCTCCTGTTGGTGGAAACTGTGTCTATCCTTGTTTCTTTACCTTCCATTCTCTTTGAGTATATCCTCATATTTTTCTCATATCTGGCAACCTCATTGTATATAGGGGCCACTATTTTCTTTTACTTGACTTTTTAAGTATAAAAATTATTTGAGGATTTCTTCTTAGACTTCTCTCCTTAGAGTTTTTCTTTTGAAAATGTGTACCCTTTCCCACAATTTTCATCACTGTTATCTTTCTGCTAATTCTGAAAAGGTTAATATAGTACTCCCAAACTTATATCCAGCAGTCTGTATACCAATGTGGCTTAGAGTCATGTTTTGTCTATTCCCCACAGTTACTTAACTTTACTGAGTAGTTTCCTTATCAATAATTTAAAAAGGAAAGCCATGTGAATTTCTGGCTTATGTTAGAAAAGCAGGGTCTACAATTGCAAGGGCACCAATCTGTTGAAGCTGAGCAGCAGCTACCCCCTTCAGAAAGACACATTCTTTCATGGTGCTGCACTCCCCATGGCTTTATTGTTTTGAACATAGCCTGTTAACTTCAGTAGTCCCTGTAAGCATTTGAGTTTGCAAGCCCTCTTTTAGTCCAAATCTTGAGAGCAAAAGATCTAAACCTTCATTTCCAGCTGTCAGCTGAACAGCTTCATTCCAAAGTCTTGCATTGATCCTTACACATAAAATTTTCCTAGCTTGGTCTGGTAAAAATGCTCTTAGATACCAAGGCTGGAAGCTATGTTTTTTGTTTGTTTGTTTTGGTTTTGGTTTTCATTTCTTTTTTCTCTCCTATTGGCATTGATTAATAGTGAGGACAGGTCTTATGGATTCAGATTCTATAATATATTTCCTCTGCTAGCTCCTCATTACCTCTTACCTAGGAACATTAGAGATTCTAAGTGATCCTCCCACAAGAATTAATCCTATGTGTCTTCATTAGATTAACAGTCCAAATGTATATTCTTTTTTATTTAATTAATTAATTTTTTATTGAGGTATAGGTGATTTACAATGTGTTAGTTTCAGATGTATAGCACAGTGATTTTTTTTTTTTTTACATCTTTATTGGAGTATAATTGCTTTACAATGGTGTGTTAGTTTCTGCTTTATTACAAAGTGAATCAATTATACATATACATATGTTCCCAAATCTCTAGCCTCTTGCGTCTACCTCCCTCCCTCCAACCCTCCCTATCCCACCCCTCTAGGTGGTCACAAAGCACCGAGCTGATCTCCCTGTGCTATGCGGCTGCTTCTCACTAGCTACCTATTTTAACGTTTGGTAGTGTATATATGTCCATGCAACTCTTTCGCTTTGTCACAGCTTACCCTGCCCCCTCCCCATATCCTCAAGTCCATTCTCTAGTAGGTCTGTGTCTTTATTCCTGTCTTACCCCTAGGTTCTTCATGACACTTTTTTTCCCTTAAATTCCATATATATGTATATGGACGGTATTTGTCTTTCTCTTTCTGACTTACTTCACTCTGTATGACAGACTCTAGGTCCATCCACCTCTTTACAAATAGCTCAAAATGGATTAAAGACCTAAATGTAAGGCCAGAAACTATCAACCTCTTAGAGGAAAACATAAGCAGAACGCTCTCTGACATAAATCACAGCAAGATCCTTTTTGACCTACCTCCTAGAGAAATGGAAATAAAAACAAAAATAAGCAAATGGGACCTAATGAAACTTCAAAGCTTTTGCACAGCAAAGGAAACCATAAACAAGACCAAAAGACAGTGCTCAGAATGGGAGAAAATATTTGCAAATGAAGCAAATGACAAAGGATTAATCTCCAAAATTTATAAGCAGCTCATGCAGCTCAATAACAAAAAAAACAAACAACCCAATCCAAAAATGGGCAGAAGACCTAAATAGACATTTCTCCAAAGAAGATATACAGACTGCCAACAAACACATGAAAGAATGCTCAACATCATTAATCGTTAGAGAAAAGCAAATCAAAACTACAATGAGATATCATCTCACACCAGTCAGAATGGCCGTCATCAAAAAATCTAGAAACAATAAATGCTGGAGAGGGTGTGGAGAAAAGGGAACACTCTTGCACTGCTGGTGAGAATGTGAATTGGTACAGCCGCTATGGAGAACAGTATTGAGGGTCCTTAAAAAACTACAAATAGAACTACCATATGACCCAGCAATCCCACTACTAGGCATATACCCTGAGAAAACCAAAATTCAAAAAGAGTCATGTATCAAAATGTTCATTGCAGCTCTATTTACAATAGCCCAGAGATAGAAACAACCTAAGTGTCCATCATCAGATGAATGGATAAAGATGATGTGACACATATATACAATGGAATATTACTCAGCCATAAAAAGAAACCAAATGTATATTCTTAATCATACTACTACCTTGCTCAGAAAACTTTTGGCAAATTTCAGTTGCCTACAAATTAAAAAGAAATTTATTAACTTAGCATTCTAAGCCATTCAAAACAGGAACCAACCAATGTGTTCTTAGATCAGAGCAGTTTAGAACAGTCATGATCTTGATGATTATCCAGGTCAATTTCTTGTATGCATCACTGAGAAAACTGGGTCTGGAAGGGCTAAGTGACTCACCCATAATTCAATAGATAGTTGGTGGAGTGATGATCAAAACTTAGCTGTCCAGAATAAGTTCTCAGGGCTACTTACACTCATCAACCAAAGTACTTGTTCTAGCCGAAAGACTGGTTCCTGGCTTTTATCCCGTTCATCACTACTGATGTCTGCACCAGTGCTGCCAGGGCTATCTCAAAGGTACCTTCCTCTTTAGAGGTTTTGCTCATCTCTTCCCTTTGCTCATAGAGTGAGATATGTCTTAAAGTAAATTATAGATTGTAATTTTGTTAGAGCATTCACCATGTTCTCTGTTACACTTCAGCAGCCTACTTCTAGCTATCTACTCTCTCACAAGCACACTGAAGAAGGGACTGCACTCTTGTAGCAACTGGCACAGTGTCTTGAACCTAACAGTGTGAATTACCATTGAATCCCCAGCCCAGCCTCTTTTCCCCTGCTCAAGCTTACCTTCTGCTAAGGATGTCTGTTATGATCTTCTGATTAGGGATTCCTCCCTCTGGCCCAGAATGATTCTCTTCCAGTTGTTTCCCATGTATTTGTTTCTTTCACATTTGCAAATGATAAAGGTTATACTTTTGTTTTTGTTTTTCTGTAGCACATAACTGATTTCAGTATAACTTTCATCCCTTTAGCCTTTAAAAAATGTAGATTAGGAACATTAACTACTTGTGTTTTCAGTACCATTAGTGACTTGCTGAGGTATATAAAACATCTTCACATGTCTGAAGGGGTACAGCTAATATAAATTGTGATCAAGAATTGTTCAGCCACACAGTCCCGAGTCTCTGAAAGTCTACCAGGGTTGTGTTTGTGGAAAATTTATACTATTCCTCTGGCACCTGCTATTACACCCTAAGAAATAAACAGTTTAATAGTTACTTAGCTTAATATCTATTACTAAGTAATTTTAATTTCATCAAACTGTTCATTCCAGTTATAGCTCCATGCTGTCTTATGAAATTTAATCAAATATTAATTTGAATTCAGTTCGTAACACTTCTAGTTATCTCTTCATAATTAAACTCTCTCTTCAAAAAGAATGAAAAGAAAAGGAATGTACTTATGTCTAGAATTGCCTGTCTGCTGCTTCTTTGTTTTGCTGAAAAACATAATAATTAATGCTGAATACAATAATGATCTATCATATTTTTAGATATACAGTTGAAGGTATTTCATATTTTTATTTGAGATGCCTGAGGTTGATACAAATTAATCTTTTTTAACTTTAACCTATGCTATCTTCCTGATATATGCATATACAAAGCCTTATTTGATCATTATATTTAAAATTAAAATTGTCACAACTACCCATTCACTTAATATTTTAAAATATTTCATAAATGAGGGTAAATATTATAAAATATTTAAATGATTGCTTATTTTCTTCATGGTTTCTGCATCGTTTGTGTTTTGCATTGCCTGCCAATATCAGGCCTTTTAAAATACACTTTTTCTTTTTTTTAAATTTATTTATTTTTGGCTGTGTTGGGTCTTCATTGCTGTGTGTGGGCTTTCTCTAGTTGTGGCGAGTGGAGGCTACTCTTCGTTGCGGTGGCTTCTCTTGTTACAGAGCACAGGGTCTAGGCATGCAGGCTTCAGTAGTTGTCGCACGCCGGCTCAGTAGTTGTGGCTCGTGGGTTCTAGAGTGCAGGCTCAGTACTTGTGGCACACGGGCTTAGTTGCTCCGTGGCATGTAGGATCTTCCCGGACCAGGGCTCAAACCTATGTCCCCTGCATTGGCAGGTGGATTCTTAACCACTGCGCCACAAGGGAAGCCCTAAAATATACTTTTTTATATTTGAGATGCCTAATTTCACTCTCTATCAGATCTCTTATAAGCACATTAAAGGCAGGGACTAAGTTCTACTAGAAATTAGCACAATGCCTTGAACCTAACTGGTGCTCAATGAATATTTTTTGAATTGTTATTGAACCCCAAGCTCTACCCTTCCTTTCTTTCAATTTTACCTTCCTCTGTAGTTTTCTATTACTGCCTGCTACTTAGAAATAAGCTCCTTCCCAGAGAAACACATATGCAATCAAAGTTTTTAATCAAGAATAACAAGAATAAATGTACAATTTTAGTTCTCAGGAATATTGTAATTGCTATATATGAGCTTAATTAATCAAAATGTGTTAAATCACAAACTTTCAGTATTTTACGTGACCTTAATTCAGTAGACATATATAACGTGCACATGGTGGCAATAACTATAGGCCTAAGGATCCAAAGATGGGTAAATCATGGTCCAGATCTTGAGGAACTTATGATATACTGGGCAAAACAAACATATATGTGTTATAAGAGTGATGTGTACAGCATGCCATGGCAACAGAGGGGTGGGACTTGACTGAATAAGCCTAAGGATGTAAGGGAATATCACAGGGAGAAGTTAACATTTGAGATAGATAGGTTTAGAAAGCATAAGTAACCATTCACTTGGAGGGGAAAAAGGTAAAGGAAACATTTTTGGCAGAGAAATTATTAGAAACAACAACAGCAAAAGAGCTATAAGAGAGCAAAAGAATGACATGGTTTGACATTGCAATGACCACACTTGAAGGTTAAGTGGAATTAAGGGTTGGGAGCATGAGGAGACACGAGAGCGTAAAGTACTTGGAAATGAAACATTTTAACATCACATTGGCAATGAAGATCTGCTGAACATTTTGAACATGGATAATCATAAGATACAACGTGTGCTCCAGAGTCCACATAAGACTTACATTAAAGTGGAAGACAGATGTTAGTTAAAAGAATGTTACAATAGTCCATGTATAAGATGAGAACTTGAACCAGGGGAGATTTTTAATGTTTGATTTATTTCTTTTCGATTAGAAACAACAACAAAAATAGACATGTGAAAACATTTTTAAAAACACTCTAGTGTTTTTATATCCAGAGATGTCTCTGTTCACCTATGTATAAAAATTTTTTCCACAATATTTTCAATAAGTAGCACACATCCAATAACCATATGCTGGTAAGTGAATAAAGAGTCTGAGTGATAAGTAAATGAGTTAAGTGTTAGTATAGGGAATACATTTACACCTACCTCCATATGGAGACATTTGTTTTGATACTTTCTCATTACACTAATAGGCACACTGAAGTACAATCCATCTAATCCTTCTTGTCTCCTAAGTAGTCAGGTTGTAATGTTCAACATCCCACTTTCTCTTTGATAGTGGGGCTTCTTAATTCTATAACTCTAATTCCCAAGATGATCCATTATTCATGTTCTTCTGTCTATTGTGACTAAGCTAGAGAAGTTTGAGTCCACTTTTGGTATGAAGCCATCATATTGACCACTTAACGTAGGCACCCAAAATAGTTTATTCTCTCAGTGTCTATGGTACACTTCCTGTTTAACACCATAATCCATCCCCAGCCAATAGTAACTCTAGATAGCAAATAAAACCATCACTGATTTGGCAGACAATATGACGAGTGTGAGAATGTTTCACATTTTCACCATGTGCATGAGAGCTTTAATAACTGTAAAAAAATGCAGTGTTACTGTTTTAATGTCCATTGTGTCACTGAAAAGGAATATATCAAGCTTTTAATTTTCAATATTTAAGTAGTCAATCAACAAAAATACTTCTTGTAAACACAGTTTTAAGTAATAGAAGTCATTTTCCTTCCTTAAAGTATAGTTATATATCTCAACTTAAAATATAATTATATATCTGAACATTAATTACATATGTTAAAATTTTATTATTAAATAATAATTATTTTGATATTAAATAAGAATAATATATATTGCTGAAAAAATATATATATATATATACACACATACAGAAGTGTTTATTTTGAGCTCTCTGGAAATTGCCCTTAATTAGAGACATCAGCCTTGCCCAAGGCACTCTCCCTTCTCAGGGGCAGCTTAAATCTAATGACTGCTTAATACGGTACTCAACCGCCTCTATGCAATACGGTAAACCTCTGAAGGACTTTCCAAACTTCAGGGCTCCCTGTGGTTTTGGCTAAGACCTATGTTGACATTGCATTGCCCCAAACTCCTTCCTTTTTCCAGTACTGCTTCCATCCTTTCCCTCATGGAAGTGTTGATCCTAATAGCCTATAGTTGATAGATTATCCTGATGAGGATGCAGATAATTCACCTTCAGTTCATGAAAAAGAATAAAGTTGGGGACTAGCTGAGTCTAGTATGATGAACAAACCATAGCGCAGTGGGAACCTTGCTTTCTCATCTATTGTTTTGAATAACTGAAATAAATTTTAATGTTAACCATATATATTTAAAATATGATATGAGGATATAGAATAGATACTTTATTCATTAAAAACTTATTCAATATCTATCATGTTTCCAGTGTGTCTGTTAGGTGCTGAGATTAAAAGAATAAATTACAAATGGCCCTTTCTTGAAAAGACATGCCATGTACAGGAGCCAGCTGATTTACAGGAATCTTTAAATAATGAGCTGATATCATATAATTATAATAACATATAATTTAGAACAGTTGTTCTCCAAGTGTGGTCCCCAGACCAGCAGTATCAGCATTACCTGGTAACTTGCTGCCATTACAAATTCTCAGATGCCACCCCAGGCCAACTGAATCAGAAGCTCTAGGGTAGATTCCAGCAGTCTGTATTTGACCAAGATGTCAAATGATTCTGAAGCTCTTTAATGTTTGGGAACCAATCCTTTAAAGGGTAATAATGAAGGAAATTTTGAGAGTAGTAATTTAGTTTTAATTTTTCTTTATGAAGGCAAAAACTAATTTGGACTAAATGTGTGTATATCACTGCAGTATATAACTGTTTCTTAAAGGAAATTGGACAAAAAACAAAATTGAATCACCTAATTAAAATATCCCATCCCTTAAAATATTTTTACAAAAGTTCTAATAAATTGTAAATACAAAAAGCAAAGAAAATCAATCCAAAACAAACAAACAAAAAAACTCTCCTTTCTTTGCTGACATCCTAACAGGAGTTTTTTTTTATCTCAAGGCTCTCTCCACATGGTATGCCTGTTACCCTGGGAGGGATCCTTTTAAGTCTTATTACTATTAAGTTAGTGAGGGTATTTAGACTGACTTTATAAGGATGGGTTCCTAGACCTCAATTACAATGTCTGGAATTCACCTTGGTTCAACTCTATCACTATTAGGAAATAATAACTTTGTGTTATGGATGAATAAAGATTAAATGGAAACAACAGTCTTCCAAATGTATTTTGTGACTTTTATTTTGGGGGAAATGTCTTGATGAAAATGATTGAGGGAAAGCCACAGTCTTATTACATTAATGATTTACTGGAGATGACTCCTTTTATTAAATATAGTGTGGTATTTGCAGTTATAAGGAACCCAGTTCAGCATAGATTATAGAGTGCCCAAAATGTTCTGTATGCTTCCATATTTATTCTAGCTTCCATTACAGTTAAAGTGGGGCTATGAATTAGTTGCCTGTAGACAATGGCCTGTGAGAAGATAGTAAAGTGTATCACTTCCGGTCTCAACTGCTTGAGAATAATGAGTTTTCCCCGTTCTCTGTTCCCTTGCCCCAGGAACTGTTTAATGCCCTATAATGGCAGCATCAAAATGTAGAAGTCATCTGAATTCTTGAGTTACCAGATGGACATTTAATCTATATTGTTACCTAAGCCATATAAGATCTTGAGAGAGAAACACAACTTTGCTATGTTAAGCCACTGAGATTTAGAATCTGTTTCTATAGCATAGCCTGACATCCTAATTTTCCTGATCATCGTTAGTAGCCCTTTTCTTAATAATAACTAATAGGACATAGAGCTTGCTCTTGCTTGAACCCTTCTATGGAGGGTTTTTTGTTTGTTTGTTTGTTTTTACTTTTTGAATAGATAACACATTCATATGATTCATAAACTAAAAACAGATTTTCCTTAAAAGTCTGACAGTTTGGGGTGTGTTAAGCATGAGTGTGTTCCCCACTGTGCATGTGGTGGGGTTGTTGTACGGTAACCCTACTGGGCCTTGTGCTGGAAAAACCACTTATAGCAGAAACGTTAGGATACCCAAATGTCAAAGACAAGACTAGTCCAGTCTCCTGTATGCATATCAGGAGCTTTTTAGAGCAGAAGTAGATAAACACTTAACTCTTTTCTTTTCACCACGGAGTATGCTGTGGACTAAATTGTGTTCTCTCAAAATTCCTGTGTTGAAGCCCTAATCCTCACTGTGACTGGATTTGGAGACAGGGCCTATACAGAGGTAAGAAAGGTTAAGTCATAAGGGCAAAGCCTTAATCCCATAAGACTTATGTCTTTATAAGAAGAGAAGGAGATACCAGAGAGTTCTTTCTCTCTGAGTGTGAACAGAGGAATTTTGATAGCCGTTTTCTTACAAAGATCTGCTTTAGCTCATTTGTTGTATCCATATCTGTTTTTCAATATGTTGGCTTGAGGGTGATGAAATATGATAACAACTCACCTATAGTTCTTTTTTCACAGATTATTTTAATCCCTTTGTGGCAATTTTAGGACCATTGTTTGAAATAGATACTAATTTAGAATCTTTGTATTCCCAGTATCTGATGCAAGGGTCTGATTGTGCAACAGATTTCTGATGTACTTTGAGAATACATGGAACACTCTGAGACATTTTGAGGTCCCAATACAATTTCTCTCCTGAAATGATCCATCCTGAAAGAATAACTTGGAGCCCTATCCAAGGCATCTACACATCTTTTCATACACAAGAAAGTGTTGTGTATGGTTTGCTTTTACTACAATAAATCTTGGATGTGATACATGTAGTGTGATCAAGATATTATGATTGCTATTCATTAATTTTAAAAAGTACTTATTGAGGGCTTCCCTGGTGGCACAGTGGTTGGGAGTCCGCCTGCCGATGCAGGGGACGCGGGTTCGTGCCCCGGTCTGGGAGGATCCCGCATGCCGCGGAGTGGCTGGGCCCGTGGGCCATGGCTGTTGGGCCTGCGTGTCGGTGGCCTGTGTTCTGCGACGGGAGGGGCCACGGCGGTGAGAGGCCTGTGTACCACAAAACAAAACAAAACAAAAAAAAGTACTTATTGAATGCGTATAATGTGTCCTAGGAGCATAGCAGTAAAAGAAATAAAAAAAAAAAAAACCTCTGAATACTGGACCTCACATTTTAGTTCAGAGGAATCAACAGCAAACAAAAATTATATATATATATGTTTTTATTTATATATATATATATATATGTTTATATATATATATATATATGTTTATATACATATACATAAACATATATACATCGAGTGCTAGTAAGTGCTATAAATAATATGACATATCATCCCTTCCATAAAAACAGAGTGCTACCTACCATTATTTAAAGACAAAATATGATAAATCATTAATATTTAGCAGAATAAATACAATGATCAATTTTAATTATATATCATTAATACTCCTTTTAAAATATACTTTTTGAAGTGGGGTTAACTTGTAAGTATATTACTCAATGTACCCTCCCCTGCTGAGTTTATGAGGTCTCATCTCCTCTATCGGAGGCTCGTGAAGTTTCCCTTCCTTAGCTAAGGACCATGAGGACTCTCCATCCTGGCATGTCACAAACCAATTCTGGGAAGCTTCCTTTAATTGCCTTCATCTTGGAGAAAGACAAAAAGTTCCCCACCTCCCTCTGAGTGTTCCTCTCTTTCTTAACTTCAATGCAGTTTTTATAAAAGGTAACAGTTTGCTTTATAAATTTGAAATTTTTGTGTGTGTCCTGGGGCGAGGGTTCTAACACAAGTGAAATTTACATAGCAAAATAATTCCCCCATATAATTTTTTTTTTCCTAGTGAGATAATTCAACTGACTACTTGTGGTAACATTTTGAAATACTTAACTTAAGAGGTGTCTTTTTTGGCCACTTCCCCCTTATCCCGTTTAAAGGTCTGCATCAGTAAACTATCCCAGACATTTAAATGCATGATTTGATCAAAATGGGGAGGTATGCCACAGAGTCTTTGCCCATCCACACTTGCAGCAGAGGAATTAAACAAAAGAGATAGAGCATTGCCATTTTCCTTCTTGCCTTCTAGCTTTTGTCCCTCTCCCACCTGGCCCCCATATACTCACTTTGTTTTCCTTTCTGTTAGATAACATCTTGCCTTAGGAACTATGACTTGCTTATAAACCACAAGGCTTGGAAAAATAATTCTGGGAAAAACTGTTCTGATGGTTATTGTAAACCCAAGCAAAAGACATGACCTGCAACCATGAGTTTTGCTTAAAGTCAAAAATCACAGCCTAAATCAAAACCATAAAGGCAGCTACTCAGCTCTCCCTATGCTGTCAAAACTGACTGCTTCAATTAGGAAGCTACTACATCTTCAGATGCTCTGTTTCACAAGAGCTGAATAAATTCTTTAACCTCTATTTGAGTCACTTAAATTTCTTTTGAAAATTTAAGATCAGAGAGTTCAGGGCATGCGCACTAAAATTTTCACTGGGGCTTGAGGGCAAATGATAGGTGAAGCATAAGACTTTAGCACTGAATTACATTATGCAGTAGTATAATGTGTATTCTTATTCTTTAGAAATTGCCTTAATTGGCTTGAGGTCAAAACAAACTGTAAAGGCATAGTTCTAACATTCATACAGAAGTATTTGTGGAATTGTCATCCCTCATTGGAGCAGGAATCCTCTATTGTTTTATACATGCCTTTATAGTAAGTATTATGGTAACTGATTCCTCAAAGACATGACCTGTTGATAAACACAGCTACAACAGTCCAAGAAAATGTATCAGCGTTACGAAATACAAGTATATCTTCATTGTAGGAAAATGACGTAACCACTGAAATGATAAACCAGGAAGAATTTTTTAGTGCTTCTAAGTTCAATGCTATGGAACATCCTTTTCTGGTAGGCAATGTAGCAGATCAACTGTAGTTTCCATTTGTGGAACCAAAATTTGACAGACAATGGATGTTTCTGAAAGATTTACTAAGTTAACTTTATCATTAAAGTAGGTATATCCAAGATTGTAGATATCTTCATTTTGTTTACAATTCTCTTAGGAACAATGTTGGAATGTCCAATTTAACGTTTCTCTATGTGTATGTATATGTGGGTGTTCATACATTTGTCCTAGGTATTGAATTTATTCTTTAAGTTGATCTCTGGCTCAATTTATACAGTTTTGAATTTGTGAACAAGCCATCAGAACAGAAGAAACAGTGACATCCAATGTAATTCTAAGGGAAGAGCTGGTGACACGTCATTTAGAACTACAAATGTGCTTTTTGTATTTTCTTTTTTGTAGAGAAAGATACGTGGGAAGAAGAAAGGAGGGAGGGAGAAGGAAAGAAGGAATGAAAGAAGGAAAGCAGAAAGAAATACAAAGGGAAAAAAAAACGCCAGAAGAGAGAGAACATCTAAACAAACAAAGATCTCCTGATCCAATTGTGTACTTCAGGTGGGCTGTATCTTTCATGACTTTTAAAATCCTAATGATAACGGGACACTCTGCAAAAAGCTACAAACTGTAGACTACTAGAGTTTTATAGTAACACGATTTATTTTATTTGGGCATTTTGTGATGTCTGCACAGAGTTTTAAAATCAGTAGGATTAGACGTGTACTCTGCTTAGCAGGATGCAAGCAGCTTAGCAAATACATACACATACAGCACACTTAAGATTCAGCACTTAAGTAGGGTCCATAGCCAGTGGCTATCAGACATACATTGATTTCAAAATTAGGACAATTTGAAAATTCCTAGAATCATAAAAACTAGTGTCTTTTAAAATAAGCACACAATAAGTAAGAAAAAAGACTGTCCAGGGATTAAATTGGTCCAAATTGAAGATATTAACTCAGCAGAAATGGAATCTGTGCTCAAACTCAAGCTTTGCTGATTTAAGAGAATAGGGCTAAAAGAAAAAAGAGGGGTGGGGGGGAAGGACGTTTGTAATTGTTTCTTTGAAAACTATTACAAAACCGTTTATCATAAAAGTGAAATGATTGCAAAAGTATTTCCAAATTACCTTAAGATTAATAAAAAAGAAAATGAGAAAGACTCAGGCAAAATGAATGAGATGAGGCTGTTCTAGCTTGACTCAGAATTAGACTCTCAGTGTGAAGTACTGCTAAAGAAAGCTAAGTATATTCAGAGAGGAAAAAAAAATCAGCAGCTCTAGTATTATTTCTTTTGGGGAAGTGGGTGATGGAGATAGAATGACCATCTGGTAGCCAAATCTCTGTAAAGGGACATTTATCAATGGAACAGAAGGACTTCAGCTCTGAAAACTGGTTGCTATGTTTGTGGAAAAAGCACCATTTAAAATCTTAGCTTTTATATTTCATGAATCTTTTTTTTACATAAGAAAACTCTGGTTGGAAATGTTACTCTAAGAATTTGTTGAGTCCTATGTGTCTTATGTTCATCCACACTATGAACTTGCTTGGTTAGACGTCAATAGGTTAACCTTGGAAGAACGAAGATGCCAGGAGAATAAAATATTTTACCGCAGTGCTATTCTTCTTCTTGTCCATATTGCACATGCTAAATTACACCTACCTCCTTTTCTCACAATGCCCCACAATGGCTCCTTTTCTCCTCTTCCCTTCCCCCCACCATATGGTCCTATGATTGCTTGCAAATGTTTTCAATATGTTCCTACTTATCTTCTGAAGAGAAGGATGGTTCCTCTTGGTTCAGTTTCATTCAGTACATTCTGGGAACGCAAGCTAAATTTAATAACTAATTTCCACCTAAGGAAACCAGTCAGGGGAAAATTAAATATGCAAACATTGTGTGGGAAAACTTCAGTAAGTTAAACTTACAAGGTTTTAATCTGTGGGAAAGTTAGGATTAAAAGTATGTTTTCTGCTATGTATCTACAATAATCAAGACGGGATTGTATTGGTGAGGTATAGACACATGGATCAAGGCAACAGAAACAGACTCCCATAAATATAATCAACTGTTTTTTTTTAAACAAAGATCAAAGAAAATGGCTAGTCTTTTCAATAAACAGTGCTAGAACAATGAGATGTTCATGTACAAAATAAAGAATCAAACAAATCTGGGCTTCTTAGGTCACCTTCATTATTTCCTTCCTGTATTCATTTTCACATATGAGGTTCCTAACAACACATGAACCAATTGATACAGATCAGGGAACCCTTGATTATATGTTTCCAGATCTATTCTACACTGATCTGTAAATTTCCTTCTATCTTATCTAGGCTTTAAGTCTTTAACAATGGTTTTCAGCTCAGACTGAGATCAAGGCTTAAAATCAATCATAATGGGCTTGCTCTGTTCTGAACTAGCATTAACTTTAAGAGACAATTTTATCTTTGTGAGTTTCTGGTCCCCCAGAACTAAAAGGAAGTGGGTTAGAAAGAGGAGTATAGGAAGAGTACATGGGGACTTCCCTGGTGGCACAGTGGTTAAGAATCCGCCTGCCAGTGCAGGGGACACAGGTTCGAGCCCTGATCCAGGAAGATCCCACATGCTGTGGAGCAACTAAGCCCGTGTGCTACAACTACTGAAGCCCACGCTCTAGAGCCCGTGAGCCACAACTACTGAAGCCCGCACGCCTAGAGCCCGTGCTCCGCAACAAGAGAAGCCACCGCAATGAGAAGCCCGTGCACGGCATTGAAGAGTAGCCCCCCTTGCCGCAACTAAAGAAAGCCCGCGTACGGCAATGAAGACCAAATGCAGCCAAAAATAAATAAATAAATTTATTAAAAAAAGGAAGAGTATATGGAGGGACATATATATAATAAGGGAAGAGTAAGAGTAGGATAAAAGTGGTCATGTTCAGGTTACAATGCGGAAGGTCTCAAAGAATGTTTTACATTTTCACAGATTTTACTTGTTTTGTTTGCTAAGGGAGATGTTCAGGATGCAGTGTTGTTATAAAAAATTATTTAGGAGCTTCCTCAAACCAGTCAAGAAATGGAGATCAGTAGGCATTTGGAATTTTGTTCCCTTTTTGTTTTAAGATATTTCTCAAATGAACAATTTTATTTATATTGAAAGTTCCCTAAATCCTACTGTAATTTAAAATTATCTTTGATAAAATTTTGCCACTTAGAAATATAAAAATTAGAGTTAAGATGTGAAATACATGTTTTTTAAAAAAGCTAGCATCTGACTTGAAGGAGACATACACTTAAAACGAGAAGCAATCCTGAAAGAATGGCAATGGTTGATTATATATATATGTTGCTGGAACACCTCATGGCTTAGGCTCCCATGCTATTGGTTAGCTGTCTGAAATTTAAGATCCAGCAAATCCAGCAGATGGAAATTTTGGTGATAGGATCTATCACTAAGTCACAGTCTCAGAGACCAAACAAGCAAACAAACAAAAACGAGGAAAATTCTCATATAATTTAAATAGAAGACCTAAGCCAAAGTTTGTCTTCTAAGGACTGCCTACTACAGCAAGAGAAAACATGACATTGAAAGAGCATTGGAAGTGTTTTAGAATGGGGCAGTCGGTAATATTTATAGGATTTGGGGTTCTGGGCTAGAATGAGTAAATAAGATGGGGAACATCTGTGATATAACTGTTTAGTATTTGAATACACAGCATCAAAAGAGACCTAATAAGTAAATTTTTTTTTTTTTTTTTTGCGGTACGCGGGCCTCTCACTGTTGTGGCCTCTCCCGTTGCGGAGCACAGGCTCCCGACGCGCAGGCTCAGCGGCCACGGGTCATGAGCCCAGCCGCTCCACGGCATGTGGGATCTTCCCAGACCGGGGCACGAACCTGTGTCCCCTGCATCAGCAGGCGGACTCTCAACCACTGCGCCACCAGGGAAGCCCAGTAAATTGGTATTTGAAAAGTGAGTTGTTTGACCAAATTAGCAATATATTGTCCTGATAGGAGGGAGTTTTGCCCAGAAGTAAACTATTTGTCCAGATAAATTGGTTTACAGTAGTTTCCTGAAGCAAACAGTTAAGCCATGTCAATACAGATGGTCTTAATTTTGGGTCCTAATAGTTACATTTTGTGAACAAGGGTATCTTTAGTCTCATATGTAAGGGAAAAAAAAGCCAAAATGAAGGAAAACCACATACTTTGAAGCCCTGATTCAAACTCCAGTTTATCTGCTTTCTATCTGACCATCAACAGGTTCATTAATATTCTGAAACCAGACATATAATGTTTATTATAACATGCACGTTTTTTTAAAAGTCAATGTTAACTTAATAATGCATGTAAAGAATCTAAACCAGTACCTGTCATATAAAAGTTGCACACAAAAAGCAGTTCCTTCCTCCTTGAGAGGGTTAAAATAAAACCAAGAGGAAAAACAATATTTATGTGCCTTGGATGGAGGGGATAACATCATACATTTTCTTTTATGTTCAGAAGGAAGACTTCTTTACATATATATTTGTGGTACTCATTAAATTATGTTGACTGATTATTGCCATGTGAGAAAGTTTACTAGTTACAAAACCTTAGAATATTTGAAGAGTATATTTATGACAGTTTATCAGGTTAAATTTATTTTTGGGTTACCTGTTATAAAATTTATGTCATAAATTTATAGTTTGATGAGTTTAAGGAACAATTATACAGTTGTTCAGTTGTTACCACGAGTATGGATATACAACATTGTATTTATCCATCACATGTTGCTTGACATTTTGGTTGTTTTTAGGTTTTGGCTGTTAGGAATAATGCTGCTATAAATTTCCACATAAAAATCTTTCTTTGGATGTATGTTTCTTATTTCCTAGTAATTACGTTTCTATATTATGTGATAAGGGTAAGTTCATTAATTTTAAAAGTTGCCAAACTGTTTTCCAAAGTGACTGTATAATTTATATACATATATTCCTACCAGCAATGTATGAGGGCTCCAGTTCCTCCACATTCTTGACAATATTTGGGTATTGTCTATTTCTAATTCTAGGTAGTGAGTTTGTAGTGGTATCTTACTGTGGTTTTAATTTGCATTTTCCTCATGACCAATATTGCTGAACATCTTTTCATAAACTTATTTGCTACATTCATAACCTTTTTTTGTGAATTGTCTTTAACTCTTTTGCCCATCTTTTAATTGGGTAGTTTATTTTCTCCTTTTTCAGTTGTGTAAGTGCTTAGTATATTCTGGATACAAATCTTTGTTTAACTGTGGTATGCAATTAATTTCACCCAATCTGTGATTTGTCTATTCATTTTCTTCAATGTTTCTTTCAAAGAACAAAAATTGTAAATTAACAGTGTCAGATTTGAATATTTTTTTCCTATGGTTCAAGTTGTTTGTGTTCTGTCTAAGAAGTCTTTGTATAATACACAGTTCATATATTTTCTCCAGTTTCCTCTAGAAGTTTTATAGTTTAACTTTGACATTTAGGTCTGTGATCCATTTTGAGATAAGTTTTGTTTATAGCAAAATGTCTTTCAGTTTCAATTTTTAAGGATAGCTTTATTAAATATAGAATTATTGATTGATAGAATTTTATGTAATTCCAATGCCTTTTGGCTTTCATTGTTTTTGTTAAAAGTCAAAAAATCATTATTCCCTGTATACAATATATCATATTTTTCTCTCTGCTTTTAAGATTTTTCATTTTGATTTTACTCTTAATAGTTTAAATGTGTCTAGGAGTTTTTATATTTACCCTCTTGGAGTTTATTAAGGTTTTTGAATCTGTATTTTATTTTTAAAACAAAATTTTTTTTTTTTTTTTTTTTTT